>NC_056743.1:1677315278-1677492778 GCF_019279795.1 Protopterus annectens
AGAACTTGTCAGAGATTCGGGATGCATGGCTATCTAGGCTTAAAAAGGTCCTTGTGGTAGTTAGCCTAGTAAACACCTATGAACCTATGAATAAAAAAAAAAAAAAACTGATGGAAGCACAAATGATCCAAAACCCCAGGATACTCTTATGATCCATAACTGGTTCCAGTGTAGACATGGGCCACTGGGGTCAGGGCTGGTGAAAATGAGGTTCAAGCAGACCACAAAGAATTCAAAAAAAAAAAGAAGAAAATGTCTATACAAACTATCATTACTACAACTGTCAGCCCCATCACTTACCTGTTTTTAAAGTTACTAAGACAAAGGTATCAGTTAGTTTAATGGGAAAAAAACATATTATCCTTCCTCCCAGTATCTATTGGTACATTTCAGGGTTCTATTTTAGGTCCCTTACTTTTCAATATTTCTAAGAAACATGCATCCTTAGTCCAGTATGCAGATGATTCCACCCTCTACTGCCCATATCTTAGACAAGTTAAAGGATACCACTCGAGATTCTTTCACCTTTATTGAAACCCGGCTAACAGAATCTCAGCTATCCCTAAAGGCACAAAAATTAAGTTAACCATATTCAGCCCAAAATAATTAACATCACAAAAAGCACATTTCAGTATCACCTTATCCAACAACACTAAAATAGATACTATATGTATTCTTCAAAGATTACAGAATGTATCTCCACTGTCACTACAGCTACTCTGTATATAATGTTATCTTTTCATACCTGTTAATTGTACTCTCAGCATGTTATTTACTCTGTTTGTTATGCATGTTTGTTATTGCTAATGAAGCTTTTCTCCCTGGGCCTCCACTGAAAACGGGCTCTTCTTGGCCCAGTGGACTTCCCTTGTCATCTAAGTGAAATAAATAAATAAAATAAATTGTTGCCCACACCAAACTCTTAGTAATAACCATTGATGAAAAACCTAAAATTGATCCACCACATAAAACAGGCAATAAGAAAAGCTCACCAAAACACAGCTCTGTGTGTGCGCGTGTCTGTGTGTGTGTGTGTGTGTGTATGTGTGGGTCAAAGATCAAACTATTAGCACTGCAGTGGGTAGAATGAAATAATAATAACTGAGATGGGCAGAGAAGATAAATGTTTTGTTAATGAGAATGTATGACTAAAGATGTTACGAGAGAATATGAGAATATTTTGCTTATTTTTGTGTGTTTGGGGGTCCTGGACTTTATAACTTACTGTCAAGTTTTGAATGTTTGTAGAGTTGAGTGCATAGTAAAACACAGTATGGAAAAACTGATGTATATTTCTTTATCTTATAAGTAGTGGGTGTTCTGTTTAGCAAAGAGAGATTGGGAGCATCAAAGAACATTTCATATGAGTAGTCCACAGTTTAATCATAGTGTGACCTTCCTTCCTAGCTAATAATAAATTTGTCCCATTTTACCCATCTAGCCCACACTTTGTTTGTATTTTGAAAATGGAAGTTTGGCTATGACTATAGCTGTAGTTTATTTATTTATTTATTTATTTTTTTGCTTGTTGGTGTGTTATGGACAGTTTGACATAAATTTATAGGTTCATAATGATGCAAGTCTGTATCACTTGATTTTTTGATCCTTACTGGAGCTGATTTCTTTTGGGAGGGATCCTTGGCTTTGGGTGGCCACAGTGGTGCAGTGGTTAGTGTTGTTGCCTCAAAGCAAGAGGTTCTCTGGTTCGATCCTCGGCTGGGGTGCCTTCTGTGTGGAGTCAGCATGCCCTTCCTGTGGTTGCGTGGGTTTCCTCCCACATCCAAAAGACATGCTGTAGGTGGATTGGACACTCTAAATTGGCCCTAGGCATGAGTGTGTGTGTGCCTTCCATGGAAGGTTGGGTGCCGGGCTGGCAAATCGACACTGTAAAACTCTACTGCCAATCATGAGCCGACAGGTGATCTGCTGTGGTGAACCCTAACCAGGAAAAGCAAGAAGAACTGGAGCTGATTTCTTTTGGGAGGGATCCTTGGCTTTTCCATCTGGGGCTTTGGACTTTTGCAATTTGACTTGTCTCTTAAGACAGTCTCTATTGGTTGAAGAATTGGGTATGTGGTAAAACAAGTATAAAGTACCATTGTAACCATGTTATGAACTGCTTCCCTAATAGTTTGTTAATGTTGTGAATTTTGACCATTTGTTGCACCTCATCAGAGGTAAAACAGTTTATTTAATTCTTTTGCTTGTTGGAGCTATGGGTGTTAGAGTAATGTCAAACCATATTACACTGTCTAAAAATGAAGAAGACACAGCTTACAAGTTAAAGGATACATATTTTTAGTAATTTAATTTATTAAAACTTTAAATTCTTAAAGTCTTCTGGTGGGTCATGTCCATAGGTAGTTAATAACATTCAGAAAATCATAACTATTATGTAAAATCCCACACATACAAAAAAGTATTCAAATCCTAGAATGGGTTATTTTGACCAGATATTCCCTTTGAAATTATATTACAACTAAACTCTCCCTATTTTTTAAAACAAGAAACGTGTTTATTAAATTATCACTTATAAAGTGGGCAATCATACATTTATAAAAATGAAACCAAACAATATTGACATATTTTTAGTTGCAAACATTATATGTCACTTATTATCTATTCAGTCATTGTCAAACATTACATAGCTCATTCAAATCTTGCCTTCTTTAAAACCTCATTCCTCCTTAAACTTAATATTCTGCATGAATTGTTCCCATAATTCCCAGTTTTTTTTTGTAATTTTCTCCTACCCTTTTCTAAAGAACCCATTTACTTTTTTATCTTTATTACTATATTTTGCTTCAAATTTTTGTCTTGTCCCTAAAAAAATGTTGTTTTCCTAGTGAAAATAATCAGTCAGTAATGCCAGTCATTATAGTTTTATACTCCTTACTGTTCATAAAATGCATATTGATGGAAAACATGTTGTTGATTAACTTTTTAGTGAATTAGAGTAATATTTTAAATTGTTCCTGATTTTAACCCCATATTATTTTGGCTTTGTTCAGAGTTCTTGACCAAATAAGTTGAGAGGTATGGTGCTACCTGAAAACATTCAGATTTAAATTATTTCTGTTGATGTTATTTCAGCAAACCGCAACTAGAGTACCAGGCAGTTAAAGTTGATGCATTTGTTTGGTACAGTTTTTATTTTCCTTGTTGGGAGATGGAAATCTAACTTGTCTATTCACAGTCTTAGCAACTAAACAGCTATTACACTTGTGTAAAATGAAATGCTGTGGGTTCTATTCCCACGACAGGTACTGGGGTTAATATTCTAACACTGATACTGCAGTAGAGTATAAATGGGATGCCGCACTGGGTATGCCATCTTTTGGATGATGTGTTAAACTTACACCCTGTTTCCCTGAGTTGGTGATAGCTCAGGTGGATATAAAACATCCCATGGCACCTTTCAAAAAGAGTAGGGAAAGTTCTCTGATATACTGGCCAAACTTCTGTTAGTATAAATACCCTTCAAGTCTCTTTAAAAAGAAGTCATTTTTCTAGGGGCACTAACCCTAATAAAAAATATATATAAACAAATAAACAAACAAATAAATGCCAGTTGCCACAATATATAATTTTATTTCATTATATCTTTGCACTCTGGTTTTAATGCATCAGAATCATTAAGTGGTTTTGGTTATCATTTCTCAATGGACATGCTGCTGTTAGGTGATCTTACAGTTTTTGTCCCCAAAAACACTTCAAACCCCCTTTATATGAGTTATGCTAGACATGAGAAAATATTTTTTGCTTTTAACTTCTATGATATAAAATGGCAGTAGTATGTGTCACAGGCATCATGCACAACTTCTGGAATCTATTTTAATTTTTACTTTTTTTTCTTGACTTAGTCTTATTTGTACTATCAAATCAGTTCTTTCATCTTTAACAGTAGATGTAAATTCTCAATAAAATAAAATAGCTGAAATTCATGCTTTAAAACTTCCAGTTTTCAGTCCAAGTGATGACAGGCCCTCTCCCACATTCTTCATAAGGTGTCAAAACTATAATTGTAATCAAGCAGTTGTTAACTGACCACTGTCAGTTCTACTTCAATAAAACATTTAACAGACATTTAAACTACTTTGCTACTCACCAATGTCTGCAGTGGGAAGATGGGTGTTTTATCCTCACTGTTTTATCTCAGCAGTTGCTTTATTTAGATTAACATATTAATTTCAGCCATTGAGGAAAGTATCGCAGTCTGATTCCACAAATATACCATTTTATGGCTTCACAGTTCCCTTTAGTAAAGACTAGGAAGGATGACTCATTTATGAATGAGTTTCATTTTACTGTTGGGGTAATGATGGTGCTATCAAGGACTAGGTTAATTAGAGAAAACATAACTTATGAGTTAAGAGCACAAAGCTCCGTGATTTGTCAGGATGTTATCCGAGACATTGTTCCCCACTTAATTTCATACTGCTTGATCAATGCTGCTTGGATTAACATGGTTAATTAATATTGGAACATATTTATTTGACATTGCTTGCTAGTGTGTTTTTTTTTTGTTAATTTTTTGGGAATTTGAAGCTCACTGAGTGCAAATCAGTCTAGCAGGTTACACATCTCACTGCTGGCTGACAAGCACTTAAACATCTGTCTGTGGCACATGTCTTTATCTGCTGATTGAATGCAAACATTTGTGTTGATATGAAGATTCTGTATGGGATGATGCAAGGATGTTGGCTCCCTACTGAAATGTCAGCACTCATAATGCTAAATGCTGACATATCAGAAAAACAAAACGACTGTAAATGCAGGAGAAGAGGTAATATCGATCATCATCCTTCTTTAATTTTGTTTTTTGTGGGGGAGCAAGCCCCCCCCCATTCGTATATACCACCTCTCAGATTGCTATACTTTGGAGAAAAGGGAATATTTTAGAAATGGCCATCTTGAACTTAGTGTATGCAAGTATGTGTTTTCAGCCATTCAGTCACCATATTTCAGGAGTTGGTGAAGCAGATCCCAAAATATCAAATGGTTACCAAGGATGTCACTTAGCAAATGTCTTCTGATGTGCTTGCTAGGATATTTAGTAATTATCATCTCTTGCATACCCAAAACAGAGAACCTCCTTAGATTGTTTATCTCAGTATGAACAATGACCATGTTGTATTACATTTATTTATTGCTGATACAGCTGAGATGCTCCTTATTTTGCCACAAAGTACACATAACATTGTTATGAAACTTTTTTGTTTGCCCAATATACCATATTGTTGGTGTACATTCACACCCAGTAATATAAATGACCCCACAAGAGTCACATTTGAATTCATTTTTAATCCAAAATTTCTTTCCACTAATAACAAATCCATCCAAATTCCTAATTCTGTTACATACCTTACACCTTCAACAAGGAAAGGCCCCCAACTTTTTCTCCACAGTGTACTGTGCCCTTTGATTCAGTGATTCCTTTAAATTGCTGAATCTACCATATGAGAAGGTAACTCTATTGGGGAATAATTTCCCTATTACCTCATTTCTGTGAATTACTGGCTATATTTATTTACCAATTCCTTTATTGTGTCTGAGAAAGGAGAAGATTTAGTTACATAAAATATAGGCTCTTTTCCTCTAAATTATTTATTTTGTTTTATTTATTTATTTTACATTTGTTGACCAGGATAATCCAATTGAATTAATGTCCATTTTCAGAGGAGGCCCGAGGAGAAAATCTCCAAGGTAGACAGATAAGTAACAACAAAGAAGACATATTACCAAGGTAGACAGATAAGTAATAACAAAGAAGACACATCAAAAAAACAAAACAACTGCAAATGCAGGAGAAGAGGCAATATCGATCATCACCCTTCTCCTTTAATTTTGTTTTTTGTGGGGGGGGGCAAGCCCCCCCCCCATTTGTATATACCACCTCTCAGATTGCTATACCTTGGAGAAAAAGGAATATTTAAAAAAATAGCCATCTTGAACTTAATGTATGCAAGTACGTTTTTTCAGCCATTCAGTCACCATATTTCAGGAGTCGGTGAAGCAGATCCCAAAATATCAAATGGTTACCGAAGATGTCACTTAGCAAATGTCTTCTGATGTGCTTGCTAGGATATTTAGTAATTATCATCTCTTGCATACCCAAAACAGAGAACCTCCTTAGATTGTTTATCTCAGTATGAACAATGACCATGTTGTATTACATTTATTTATTACTGATACAGTTGAGATGCTCCTTATTTTGCCCGAAAGTACACATAACATTGTTATGAACTCCTGGCAAAGTTAAGTGAGGTATGTATCTGTTTTATGTACAGTGGAATGAAAATTGACCACATTTTTTGAGAGCTACTAGGTAACAGGGTCTGTTGTGTGTGTTATCAGATCTGGCCTGGATCACACACTCTCGTATCTCCATATATCATTTCCTACACACACACACACACACACACACACACACACACACTACAAATGGCCTTAAATGAAAACACACACACACACACACACACACACACACACACACACACACACACACACACACACACATACACACACACACATACTTTTGCATCTCCATACATCAGTTCCTCCACATACACCCCCCCACACACACACACACACACACACACACACACACACACACACACACACACACACACACACACACACACACACACACACACACACACACATGCACACACATAAACATGACTTGTGAATTACTAAATAAAAAGGTTTTACATCTATGTGCAGTTTTCAAATGACAAGAATCTTTAGACTCTAATAAATGGCATTGTTGACTGACTGCAATCTCTCCATTGGATTAAGACAACTCCTGCTACTACTTATTCGGTGGTCAGCTTAACTTCAACACTGACATTAAGGCTAATTTAAAATGAACAATGTGTGCTGTCTCATACTACTTATATAAAATAGGAAATAGAAAAATATGGTATAATAGATTCTGAGAAGTAAAACGTACTCAGCAGACCACAACAAATGTTTAAAAATTTTAATCAGGAACCATGTAAAACCAAAGATAAGCGCTTTTGCAAAATTGCTACTTTAATATGGTTTTATATGGTTCCTGATTAAAATTTTTAGACTTTTGCTGTGGTCTGCTGAATACGGTTTCCTTTTTGCTTTCTGTATTTGCTTTGTACATCAGTGGTTTGCCTCCCTGAATAACGTATATTTTACTTGCTGATAATATATAGATTGTATAGTTTTAAATACGGCTATTGACAAATTTATAACACAGAGATCACATTCCTTCTAGAAAGTCAGTCTGAATACATACTTAATGGAGACTGAAGATCAAAGAAGCAATTGAAGTGCTACGGTTAGTGATACATTCTGATATACATCCAGTAGAACTTGCAAGCCAAGAGAGAGAGAGAGAGAATCACATTGCAAACTGAACAAGCTGGCTAAAGTCTGTGCTGAGTAAATTAAGTTATAACTGTCAAGACCTGCAAACTCAAATAGTGTATCATAATGCACTTAAATATAGTTTATCTAATCATGAATAAACTAAAGTTTACTTTTAAATGTAGTGTTTCCAAAATGTGTAGAGTAGCTGTTGATACACTTTTGAAGGAAACATGTACGAACAACTATAAATGGAAACATATTCTTATATATATTTTATGAGTACTTCCATATTAAAGAAATATTCATACTATATAAACCTGTAAGTGGTTTTAAAGATAGGTCCAGAAAACTGCAAGTACTGGACTGAAAGCTGATCAGTATCTTCTAATATGTTTGCTAAATAAAAGATGAGTAGCACTTTTTGATTAGTCTTGGAAAGTAAACTCACATAAAATTGAAAAATGCTTCTTTGAATAGCATTTCTTTGTGATATAAAATGAATAGCACATTTTCATACAGCATTTCAAAAATCTGTAAAATAGTATACATTATGGCAAACCTGTAGGTTATAAACTAATTACAAAAATGGATTATATTTTTACAATATAATTTCTTAACTAAAAACTAAAAAATAAAAATGTAAAAAAGTTTTTTTTTATAGAACGTTTTTATTGAGTTGTTCTAAAAAGTCAAAAATAAGGAAGAACAATGAAAACTTTGCAAAAGAAACACAAACTGATTTCAGAAAAGCAATCGAGGTTGGTTTTGTTAATTTCTGCTACTTCTTCGTGTATCTCATCATCACAATCAGCAAAACCAACTTTAAATGCTTTTCTGATGTCAGATTGTCATTGTTTCTTTTGCAAAATTTTTCACTGTTCTTCCCTATTTTTTACCTTTTAGAGTGACTCAATAAAAGCATTTTTTTTAAAAACATCTTTTTTATCTATTTTTATATTCCCTGGAATTTTGTTATAATGGACTGTGCTTGGTTCTATCATATTTGGGCTGCATAAGTGTGACTTACTAATGACAGTGGGAACTCTGTTTGATGTTGTCCTGGTTTTGTTGAATTAATGATGTCCTCAGGTACAAGTAATGTCTGTGTATGTAGGGTATATGTTAGTGTGCTTATAGGGTTTGCATGCAGCTGAGAGCATTGAGCATTAGTAATCTAGATATTCTTATGCTTCTTATCAATATTTAAGGTTATATCAATAATGAGTGCATTTGCTAGGATCATGAGACATTTCATACACTGTATACTTTTTATCTATCAGATTATGAAAAGTTATCCCAAGTGATATCTACGTGGCATCCCTATAGAGATCAAGCCATACCTCACAACTGTCCAGACTTTTCCAGAATGCCCAGACTTTTCCCTCACATTTTTGGTCTGCTTCTCATAAAATCTGTGTTTTTTTGACAAATCACTGGGATAACATGCATTTGAGTTTCAAACTTCATATTCTTCAGAAAAATGCATGCTAAGACAAATCCTGCTATAGTATCAACTAAGTTTATAAGAGCAATATTTAAAATCTGTCCTATGTTTGGGCCTTTGTCCTCCATTATGTCAGGCTTTGTCCAAATTTCTTGATCTAAGAGTTTGAGAAGTATGGATTTTATATTTAAAAAATAGAACAGAATCGAGAATTGTGAACAATCACTCAAATGTGATGGCATTTGGAGTCCTTTATTTTATAATTTGTGTCCTCACTACAAATAAAGCAAGCAACCAAATGCAACCCCTGTCACTTTTGTTAATCCATGCAAATGCCTTGGACTTTGGCTATAAACACTTTCAAGGCCCATGTTACATACTGCAGAATAAAAAAACATAATGGGCATACCTAATTAAAATTACATAATAAAATCAATGGACTACTCATGTTTCATTCAAGAGTAGATATTTCAAAAAGATGCACATCTCCAATTTGGAGTGCATTATACCAATAACACATTTATATAAAAATAGTTGCTCATACACAATAAAAGTAATTAACTTTACAGTCCAAGTTACTGCTACATCTTATCCAGAATTATCCCAGAATTAACCAAAACTATATGCCTCTCTTTTATTTCTTGCAGATCTCATCCAAATATATTATCTCTTTACAGGAACAAATAAAAGCTGAAAGGTCCCGGAGGAATAGACAACACGCATCCTTGGTTCATATACCACTGTAATAATTTAATGTTGCACTGGTTGCACACATAAAACCCTGCAATCTTTGTCTCACTACCAACACCATGGGTAATGGTATGGAAATCTGACATACTCAAGCCACTGCCCAAAACAAAATGGTATCCTCTCAAACCTGTGAAAAGTCTTGGAGAAAACTGTCTACCTTCACCTCACAGAATATATTACTAAATGCCACCGTCTCTCACAAAACAGTTTGGCTTCTGGCCATGCAAAACATTGCCACAGCTATCTGGTCTTTGACTAATGAAATTCTTATGTCAATCAACAAAGGCATGTTTTCTGGTTCAATTGTTAATAGACCTCACCAGACCCTTTGACTTATTCAGTCACTTCTCTCTTATATCCCACCTTTGACTTATTCAGTCACTTCTCTCTTATATCCCACCTTTTGGATCTATGCATTAGCCTGGCTGCCATCCCTTGGTTACAAAGTTATCTGACTAACCACCATTACTGAGTGAACTAAAACTCCTGTTCCTCTTTCTCCTATCCATTACTCAATGATGCATCTCAATGAACTATTATTGACACCTTCTGTTTCTTATATACATTAATAAACTTCCACTTAATCTTCCTTACTTTTTCTCCTCCAATGCACAGATGACATGGTCTTCTACCACTCCAAGCACTCCATAAATACCTTACAGAAAGGTCTAAGATATGTTTTAATCCCTTCAGTGAGTAGATCACAACTAAAGAGCTCATACCGCATACTTCAAAAAGTAAATATACACTTTGTGCTTCCAAACTAAAACTCAGCACATCGAAGAAAGCGTTAGCAATCTATGATCACAAAAATCAGCCCTTAGACTAAATCTCCTCTTTCAAGTATTTAAGTCTCTGGTTAGACCTTACTCTCAATTTCTACCTGCATCTTGATAATACACATAAAAAATTAATTCCCTACTATTCTGGGGACAGACATTATCCACTTTTCTCTCACAGTCTACACACCTACAATAGGGACCATAATCTTATTCCCTCTTATATCACAATCTTCTACTAAAACCTCCACCACTGTTTACACAGTAGAAACCAAATAATGTAGATTCATTACACACTCTTCCCACAAACAAAAATCACCATATAACCCTGAAAAAGGTAAACTGGCTCCCAGTTAACCAAGGAGAAGACCTGCTCCTAGCATTACAACTCTTCAGACTCCTGCATGTCTTTATGCTCTCCTGTTAATGCCAAAGCTAATACAACATACACCTACATACAGCCTAAGAAACATAAATCCCAAAATCCAATCTACATATCTTTGACCATGCATTCAATTCACAGGCCCAAGCTATGCGACTCCATCCCACCTGACATTAAAGTCTTATCCTTATTCAAAGTTCCATTTTGTACTAAAATCACATTTAGTTACCCAGGCAGAATTTACCCATTACCCCTTAGGTCACATCACTTAAATTGACTTTAACTCGTCTCCATTTTCACTCAACCAATAAGATCCTTTGCTCCTCTTCACATCTTTAGTTTATTTTAGTCTACTGCCCCAATCCTTTGAAACCTTTGTAGATATTGCAAATTAATACATTAGATTTACTATGTATCCAAAGCATTACTCTACTATTGTAATGTTTTAGTGCCACTTACGTGTTATAGTACTCTTGTCTGTTTTGTATGTCTGCTCAGTTATTAACGCCAGGCTAAGACGAACATTTCATTAGTATAACCAGAGGGGATGAGTGGGGTAAGTGCTGTGGGTGAAAAGTGTTTGGGGCATGATTACCTGATCTGAGTACTGACTTTTAGAAACTGCTATTGCATTTACAGTCAAACCTGAGCACTGTAGCACTCTGTGAGTGGTCTAAACTGTAGCAACTATTAAAAGTTAAAAACAAATAAATAAAACCTGAGCATTCACATGAGGGTATAAATCATAGTAACTGTTGGCTACAGTTTAAAAAGAAGAACTTTTTTTCTTTTTAACTAACACAAGTTCCATAGCATTCCATGTAAACATGGTATAAACTGCAGCAACTGTTTGTTTTATTTGTAGCAAGCAGTTTGCAACAGTTTAAAAACAATGTATTTTTTTTAACTAAAACATGAGTGCTGTAGTGCCCCATGGATTTGTAGCAAACAATCTGCTAGAGTTTAAAAGAAGAAATTATTGTTATTTAATAAAATATGTTAAAGGAGAGTTTGGAGCAGGGTATAGAAATAGGACCAGAATGTTTGGGATGGGGGCATGTTGTGCATGTGGCCATCTTGTTTGCAGTAGAAGGAACATCTGTTTTTTTAAATTTTTTTTTTTCTTTGGTGGAAGAGCTAGTGGAAAAAATCTAACTGTAATAAGCTGATCACATACAATGTAATGAGTCACTTGTTACAGTCAAGTGCTTTTTACTCTTCACTTGAGGAGCTGAGGGGGGTGGGGGTTGCTGGCTCATGGTACCAGCCCAGGGCAGTTGTTGAACCAGCTATACCTTTGTGGCATTTGGTCAGATTTGAGCAGTGTTCTACCATCGTAAACAAATTTGGATAAATTCTAGGCGGTATGGAATTTTATCCATCTTTGTTTTTAGAGCTATCCATTGTTGGGGCAGCATTCCAAACAGTCATGGATATATGGTCAGGAATGTTAAAATCTTGCATGTGTAATATTTATTTTATATAGTGGCCATTGTTTTGAAAACTAGGATTCCTTTTCTCATTCACCGTAAGCTCTGTATTACTTGTTGTATTAATCTGCTTCCTTATGGATGAATGAATTGCAAATCCTTAATAAAGAATCTCCTATAACTAATAGCTGTTCCCTTGTTTCCACTTTTCTGCCACTGATATTTTAGTTGTACTTTGAGTCTTAATTCATGTATTCACGTGTATTGCCTCTGCATTTATTCCCCCTTCTTCTTCAGTAAGAATTGCAGAAATTAATTACTATATCAACAACCAAAGCAGTAGCAGAATGAGTGACTATATGAACTGAAAAACAATATGAAGTTACATCGGAACCACAAGCAGGAATCAGTTGAAACAACTTTCAATTTTATTCAACATTTTAACACTTTTGTGTGAAATTTTAGTTAATATGTTTCTGGAGAGACTATGGCAAACCTGTAGGTTATAAACTAATTACAAAAATGGATTATATTTTTACAATATAATTTCTTAACTAAAAACTAAAAAATAAAAATGTAAAAAAGTTTTTTTTATAGAACGTTTTTATTGAGTTGTTCTAAAAAGTAAAAAATAAGGAAGAACAATGAAAACTTTGCAAAAGAAACACAAACTGATTTCAGAAAAGCAATCGAGGTTGGTTTTGTTAATTTCTGCTACTTCTTCGTGTATCTCATCATCACAATCAGCAAAACCAACTTTAAATGCTTTTCTGATGTCAGATTGTCATTGTTTCTTTTGCAAAATTTTTCACTGTTCTTCCCTATTTTTTACCTTTTAGAGTGACTCAATAAAAGCATTTTTTTAAAACATCTTTTTATCTATTTTATATTCCCTGGAATTTTGTTATAATGGACTGTGCTTGGTTCTATCATATTTGGGCTGCATAAGTGTGACTTACTAATGACAGTGGGAACTCTGTTTGATGTTGTCCTGGTTTTGTTGAATTAATGATGTCCTCAGGTACAAGTAATGTCTGTGTATGTAGGGTATATGTTAGTGTGCTTATAGGGTTTGCATGCAGCTGAGAGCATTGAGCATTAGTAATCTAGATATTCTTATGCTTCTTATCAATATTTAAGGTTATATCAATAATGAGTGCATTTGCTAGGATCATGAGACATTTCATACACTGTATACTTTTTATCTATCAGATTATGAAAAGTTATCCCAAGTGATATCTACGTGGCATCCCTATAGAGATCAAGCCATACCTCTCAACTGTCCAGACTTTTCCTGAATGCCCAGACTTTTCCTTCACATTTTTGGTCTGCTTCTCATAAAATCTGTGTTTTTTTGACAAATCACTGGGATAGCATGCATTTGAGTTTCAAACTTCATATTCTTCAGAAAAATGCATGCTAAGACAAATCCTGCTATAGTATCAACTAAGTTTATAAGAGCAATATTTAAAATCTGTCCTATGTTTGGGCCTTTGTCCTCCATTATGTCAGGCTTTGTCCAAATTTCTTGATCTAAGAGTTTGAGAGGTATGGATCCAGTATATTTAAAAAATAGAACAGAATAGAGAATTGAGAACACTCACTCAAATGTGATGGCATTTGGAGTCCTTTATTTTATAATTTGTGTCCTCATTACAAATAAAACAAGCATCCAGATGCAACCCCTGTCACTTTTGTTAATCCATTCAAATGCATTGGACTTTGGCTATAAACACTTTCAAGGCCCATGTTACATATTGCAGAAAAAAAAAAACATAATGAGCATACCTAATTAAAATTACATAATAAAATCAATGGACTACTCATGTTTCATTCAAGAGTAGATATTTCAAAAAGATGCTCATCTCCAGTTTGGAGTGCATTATCCCAATAACACATTTATTTAAAAATAGTTGCTCATACACAATAAAAGTAATGAACTTTACAGTCCCAGTTACTGCTACATCTTATCCAGAATTATCCCAGAATTAACCAAAACTATATTCCTCTCTTTTATTTCTTGCAGATCTCATCCAAATACATTATCTCTTTACAAGAACAAATAAAAGCTGAAAGGTCCCGGAGGAATAGACAACACGCATCCTTGGTTCATATACCACTGTAATAATTTAATGTTGCACTGGTTGCACACATAAAACCCTGCAATCTTTGTCTCACTACCAATACCATGGGTAATGGTATGGAAATCTGACATACTCAAGCCACTGCCCAAAACAAAATGGTATCCTCTCAAACCTGTGAAAAGTCTTGGAGAAAACTGTCTACCTTCACCTCACAGAATATATTACTAAATGCCACCATCTCTCACAAAACAGTTTGGCTTCTGGCCATGCGGAACATTGCCACAGCTATCTGGTCTTTGACTAATGAAATTCTTATGTCAATCAACAAAGGCATGTTCTCTGGTTCAATTGTTAATAGACCTCACCAGACCATTTGACTTAGTCAGTCACTTCTCTCTTATATCCCACCTTTTGGATCTATGCATTAGCCTGGCTGCCATCCCTTGTTTACAAAGTTATCTGAATAACCACCATTACTGAGTGAACTAAAACTCCTGTTCCTCTTTCTCCTATCCATTACTCAATAATGCATCTCAATGAACTATTATTGACACCTTCTGTTTCTTATATACATTAATAAACTTCCACTTAATCTTCCTTACTTTTTCTCCTCCGATGCACAGATGACATGGTCTTCTACCACTCCAAGCACTCCATAAATACCTTACAGAAAGGTCTAAGATATGTTTTAATCCCTTCAGTGAGTAGATCACAACTAAAGAGCTCATACCGCATACTTCAAAAAGTAAATATACACTTTGTGCTTCCAAACTAAAACTCAGCACATCGAAGAAAACGTTAGCAATCTATGATCACAAAAATCAGCCCTTAGACTAAATCTTCTCTTTCAAGTATTTAAGTCTCTGGTTAGACCTTACTCTCAATTTCTACCTGCATCTTAATAATACACATAAAAAATTAATTCCCTACTATTCTGGGGACAGACAATATCCACTTTTCTCTCACAGTCTACACACCTACAATAGGGACCATAATCTTATTCCCTCTTATATCACAATCTTCTACTAAAACCTCCACCACTGTTCACACAGTAGAAACCAAATAATGTAGATTCATTACACACTCCTCCCACAAACAAAAATCACTATATAACCCTGAAAAAGGTAAACTGGCTCCCAGTTAACCAAGGAGAAGACCTGCTCCTAGCATTACAACTCTTCAGACTCCTGCATGTCTTTATGCTCTCCTGTTAATGCCAAAGCTAATACAACATACACCTACATACAGCCTAAGAAACATAAATCCCAAAATCCAATCTACATATCTTTGACCATGCATTCAATTCACAGGCCCAAGCTATGCGATTCCATCCCACCTGACATTAAAGTCTTATCCTTATTCAAAGTTCCATTTTGTACTAAAATCACATTTAGTTACCCAGGCAGAATTTACCCATTACCCCTCAGGTCACATCACTTAAATTGACTTTAACTCTTCTCCATTTTCACTCAACCAATAAGATCCTTTGCTCCTCTTCACATCTTTAGTTTATTTTAGTCTACTGCCCCAATCCTTTGAAACCTTTGTAGATATTGCAAATTAATACATTAGATTTACTATGTATCCAAAGCATTACTCTACTATTGTAATGTTTTAGTGCCACTTACGTGTTATAGTACCCTTGTCTGTTTTGTATGTCTGCTCAGTTATTAACGCCAGGCTAAGACGAACATTTAATTAGCATAACCAGAGGGGATGAGTGGGGTAAGTGCTGTGGGTGAAAAGTGTTTGGGGCATGATTACCTGATCTGAGTACTGACTTTTAGAAACTGCTATTGCATTTGCAGTCAAACCTGAGCACTGTAGCACTCTGTGAGTGGTCTAAACTGTAGCAACTATTAAAAGTTAAAAACAAATAAATAAAACCTGAGCATTCACATGAGGGTATAAACCATAGTAACTGTTGGCTACAGTTTGAAAAGAAGAACTTTTTTTCTTTTTAACTAACACAAGTTCCATAGCATTCCATGTAAACATGGTATAAACTGCAGCAACTGTTTGTTTTATTTGTAGCAAGCAGTTTGCAACAGTTTAAAAACAATATATTTTTTTTTAACTAAAACATGAGTGCTGTAGTGCTCCATGGATTTGTAGCAAACAATCTGCTAGAGTTTAAAAGAAGAAATTATTGCTTTTTAATAAAATATGTTAAAGGAGAGTTTGGAGCAGGGTATAGAAATAGGACCAGAATGTTTGGGATGGGGGCATGTTGTGCATGTGGCCATCTTGTTTGCAGTAGAAGGAACATCTGTTTTTTTTTAATTTTTTTTTCTTCGGTGGAAGAGCTAGTGGAAAAAAATCTAACTGTAATAAGCTGATCACATACAATGTAGTGAGTCACTAGTTACAGTCAAGTGCTTTTTACTCTTCACTTGAAGAGCTGAGGGGGGTGGGGGTTGCTGGCTCATGGTACCAGCCCAGGGCAGTTGTTGAACCAGCTATACCTTTGTGGCATTTGGTCAGATTTGATCAGTGTTCTACCATCGTAAACAAATTTGGATAAATTCTAGGAGGTATGGAATTTTATCCATCTTTGTTTTTAGAGCTATCCATTGTTGGGGCAGCATTCCAAACAGTCATGGATATATGGTCAGGCATGTTAAAATCTTGCATGTGTAATATTTATTTTATATAGTGGCCATTGTTTTGAAAACTAGGATGCCTTTTCTCAGTCACCGTTAGCTCTGTATTACTTGTTGTATTAATCTGCTTCCTTATGGATGAATGAATTGCAAATCCTTAATAAAGAATCTCCTATAACTAATAGCTGTTCCCTTGTTTCCACTTTTCTGCCACTGATATTTTAGTTGTACTTTGAGTCTTAATTCATGTATTCACGTGTATTGCTTCTGCATTTATTCCCCCTTCTTCTTCAGTAAGAATTGCAGAAATTAATTTCTATATCAACAATCAAAGCAGTAGCAGAATGAGTGACTATATGAACTGAAAAACAACAATATGAAGTTACATCGGAACCACAAGCAGGAATCAGTTGAAACAACTTTCAATTTTATTCAACATTTTAACACTTTTGTGTGAAATTTTAGTTAATATGTTTCTGGAGAGAGACTATCCCTTAAAAAGTTAAACAAGATAAGGAATAAAGTTATGTGAGCTGGGGCAAAACAGTTCGTACTATTACTCAGTCAAGCAAAAATGAGTGAATGGTAACAAGTTGGGATGTTTTACTGACAAGAATGTTGAAAAAAAATGTGGCTCTGAATTATAACTAAGACTACTGAGTGACTAAGTGTATTTTAAACACCATTTGGAAGATTTTATAACTTTCATGAGGTAAGAAATAAACTAATTTATGTATACAAAAGAGCAAGTAGCATTAAGGAGAAGTTGAAAAAAGAGCCAACAAAAAAAAAAAGACAAGGAAACATTACCAGGAAAAGGCGGGCACCTATTAAATGTGGCTGCTATTATCAATGTGAATTTATAGCCTTAGGTGATATGATTGATATACAGTCAACTGGGTGAACAATAAGACCAGGTATATTTTTAACTGTGGCATTAAAGGAGAGATCTACCTAGTTAAATACAAAAAAAAAAAAAAAAAAAAAAAACTCACTGTTATGTTGGGAAAACTAAATGAAGCTTCAGAAAAAGGAATATATGAACATTTACATGATGTAACCAAGAAGAAGACTACATTTTAAACACAAGCTAGAATGTAACAGAGAAGGATATTTCTTTTGCAATAATGTAACACAGAAGGATATTTATTTTTCATTGTGGAAGATGTACCAGGTCACTCTAGTCTGAGCCTTGCGAGTTAGGAACTGACATTACAGAAATTAATGGCAGCCAGACCTGAGGGCAGAAACACCCACAGGTCTAAATGGTTATATTTACATTAGCAGCATCTTAAGGAATGAGAACTACAAAGCTATACTATATTTTAGTAACAGACTGATATTTTAACTATGGCTTTATGCCATTGAGATATTTCCAAAAAGAGTTTTTCTTTTTTGCTTTGTTTATATTCAACAGCACCATTTTTACTGCTTAAAAATTTCACTGTTTAGAATTTTAGACTTTAATGGGGTACTTTTAAATTTCAAGTACAGCGAATGTCACATGACTAACTACAGTGTGTGTGTGTGCGTGTGTGTGTGTGTGTGTGTGTGTGTGTGTGTGTGTGTGTGTGTGTGTGTGTGTGTGTGTGTGTGTCTCATTTCTGAAGAATTTCCTTTACTTGGACAGAGGTACTTAACTGTTGAATAAAAGCAAAATTTGTTTTTACTGACTCCTGCTTTTGGTTCCAGTGTGACTTTATCTCTTTGATATTTTATCAGCAAAGTTGTACATGGTTACTTGACTGTTTAATTTACTGGGATTTTAATACTTTCAAGTTGCCACTATCCAGAAATGTAAAGGAAATATGATTCATTGATTTTTTTTTTCATTTTATGAGATTTTAATACTCATAGTCTGTGGCCACATGTGACAATGTAGTGGGTTAGGTCAAGAATAAAAATGTATATTATCTTTCCCTAGTGAAAAAAAAAAAACACTTTGCATAGAACAAATTTTAATTGTCCACTTAAAATTGCTTTTCAGTCTATTAACCTGCAAATGTTTTAACTACAGATAATTCTCACACAGTATACTAAAGATTATTTCCCTTCATTCAAAATCTATGTAATTTTTAAATATCTATCTTCACTTTTTCTAAATGAATTACTTTACCATGGTACAGTCATATTGTTTTATAGTCACTGTGTGAGATTACATATTGTGCTATTGCACAATATAACTGTGTTTTAAATAAATATTTTGTAAATATATAAAATGGGTGTGATTCATCTGTTTTTTCTGTGACTGTATAAAATGTGAAAATGCATGTATAATTTTATAATATGTATTATGGCCAACTTTTAAAGGAAGTTTGTTTCAGGCTTGTGGCCAATTATGGCTGAATGGGGGTCTTTGGGAACATTAAGTAATACTTATATATGAATACATGAATACATAAGAGATTAAAAACTGAGGGTGTCAATTTGAAATATTCACTAAGTTTGAAAATAAGCAATTTTTCCACAGACTGAGTAACAGTTTGAAGTGCATTAATGCTGTTTAATGGCCAGGTAGAACTTAATTTAGACATAGTCATTTGTGACAAAGTGAATTAACACACTTCATTTTTATGCGTTAAACAGTTCTAATGCATAACTGATAAGACTGAAGTGCTTTCTGCTGGTGACATAGTGCCTCAGGTTTCCCTGAACCTGGATCTTATAACTGTATAATGCACATCCAATCCATCAATTCAGCACTCCCACTAGATAATGCTAGACATTATGGAAATGGTGCAGTGGGACACATATTCAGTCTGAAGGAAAAACAGGTTACCCAAATTGGACAATGAAAACAGCTATGAAATACTAATGATATTTTCATAGCAAATGTGTTACCAGCAGATTAATATGTAGGGAATGAATACATCTTAAAATGTATTTATACTCTCATTTGCATTATAGAGTGTTTGTTTAAAACTGACACAATAATGCTGGTGTAACTGAGCATGGCAACAGTGCATCTGTTAAAAATCTATGCAGCTTGCATTTCAGTATCTGAACAGCATAATCCACATTTCTGTTCGGAAATGTAATTTGTTTGATTATAATTGATTTTGAGGATGGTAGTCAGTGATACAGAATTACTTGTACCCATTTTGTGGATTTGTAAACTACTTGTCATGAGTTAGTTGTTTTTTTTCTTTTTTTTATCACTGTGCTTTTGATTTATGTGAACATTAGCCTGAGATAATGTCTTTGATTTGGAAGGCAGTGCCATATGCAATTTTCCTGGTGAATACTTTCAAAAACTACTCATCAACCCACACAAAGCCAACATTATGATTTTAGACCCCCTAACAGTTCTAGATAGTAACTAACCACCAGACTTCGATAAACAGCTCAGAATACAGCATGTGCACTAATATATTCACAATTACAACCTCCTATCCCAGATGAAATGCCTCTACAGCATCAAACAATCCACATACTTATTTTTAGATATACTGTACAATCTGTTACTAAATGCCTTCTGCCCCATTCTGTCACAATCTAATTATCTTCTAGGAAATCATCCTGCAGGCTTTAAAAGCCTGATTCACTCTCATTTCACATTATCACAAGTTTTCTGTAGAAAAAGTGGTCCCAACCTGTGGAATTATGTATCTAGAAGTGTTTGAAAGTACAGTTATTTCAAGTTCGACAACTAAGTCACCTAAAAAAAGGAAAAAATCTGATTATTCATATTTCAGTTCTAATGCTACTTTGGATGTTCTGTCTCTCTATTTAACAATCTTACCACTTCTTTGCATTCACCTCCCTCCTTAATTTTACCTCTCTCCTCTGCTTCTTTCTTTAAATACAATTTTCAGACTCACATAATCTCTTAAAAAATTAATTTTGATTTTGATCTTTGATTAGCAAAGTTCTGAGATCATAAACTAGTGACGATAAAATTATAGTCGTGTAATTTTAATCCTAGAATATAAGAAGGAAAAGTGTGCCTATGTATTGTTAGCATAAATATTTTAAACAATACTACTCTGTTAAAATTGTACACACCTAATACAAAAAGTTTATTTACATTGTTTGAGTTTTTGTATACTAGTAATTGACACAGTGACACATTCAGTCTCAAAATAAGCAAATGCATCCTTTTTCTTTTTACATCTTTCATTCAGTATATATCATATCAAACACACACACACACACACACACACACACACACACACACACACACACACACACACACACACACACACACACACACTTATTAGAGTTCTAACTGTGGCTTTTATCAAGGACAGTTGAGAAATATTCTTACCAGGCAGAACATTAATTGAAGTTTATTTAGTAACTGAAAGGAGCTATTCACCATGCTGGCATGTCTAGTTCTAGTCAGAAATGCATCCTGTGAATACTATGCATAATGTCTGGACATATTTATAATTCACATAAATTATCCTAAAATCCTCATTTCTGCTTTCATGGTTATACGACTGCATATGTCAGAACTTGCTGCTTTTCTTGTAATATAAAATTGCACCTATCCCTTGAATGCAGTGTAAGAAATAGAAAATTGTTTACTTACTTTGTGAGCAGATAACAAATGAAAGCTATGCAGCTATCTCAGGCTTATATTTGTTATACATATTCCTTAGGGTTAATACAAACTCTTGAGAGAGAGAGAGCACTATCAAAGGTGCCAAGTGATATTTATAGATTATCACTGAAAGCCTCACTATGGCGTGCTTCTGTTGCGAAAGGAAACTTTCATATGGTGCCAAATAATAACAAGTGATCAAATAATTTATCATAGTGAAAGATAAAAACTTTCTTGTTGTAAGGTGTGATATTTAGACATTGCATTTTTGGTGCCATTACATCAGTGACTATGAAGAAAAAACATAGAATGGTCAAAGACAGCATCAGAGAAACTAATGAAGACCAAACTGAATAACAAGTGGTCCAAGTGTCATGCTATATGGGGAGGCAACTGTTCCTCCGTAGCATATCATCTTAAATAATTTACCTCAGGTCAGACTGACACCACCAAAGAATGTATTTTTCTATGCTTCACCCTTCTATTATTTACTATTCCTGAGTTCTTTCTTTTTTTTTCTTCTGACATTCAAAATTGATCCTTTTTGGGTAGAATCTCTTACTCACTAACAAGTCTCTATGACTCCAGAAATATAGAAACATGAAACATAAACCTCAAGCTACTTTCATGGCTGTGCTGTCTTAGCCCTTTTGTTCTCTCTGATTTTCCCCTTTTCTTCCATTCTCCCTGCTTCTCACATTTCACTCTTAGCACCCCCAACCACCTCATCCTTGAGTATCCTTATTATAACCCATACATCTTGTTCTCTTTTACCTGTCCCCCCACACAACTTCATAACTCACAGATCTTAAAAAAGTATACCGATCAAATAATATATATATATATATATATATATATATATATATATATATATATATATATATATATGTGGGTTTCGTTTGGAATCTCGAAATACTGAAATTTCGAATTTCAGTATTTCAAGACCAAATTGTCGAATCTGCAGTTGCGTTAAACTGCAGAATATCGAACCCGGAAATGGCAAACCTGCGGTACTGATGGCGCGTTAGGTAAGTGTTATGTTTTTTAAGGGTTTTGGGGATGGTTTGTGTGTATGTGAGTGTGTCAGGGAGTGTTAGGTGTGGGTTAGGATAGGTAGGTAAGAGTGTGAGTGTGCAATGTTGAGAGTGGTGGTGTTTGTATGCATGTGATTTGCGTTTATGGAAGGGGGGTGTAGAATGTGCGGTGGTGGGTTTTCTGTCTTTCGGTGTTTAGTGTGGCCTCAGAGTTAGTATATATAAGTAGTGGGGGTGTGGGGGGCACAGCCACCTACATGGGGTGCAGGGGAGCTTGCCTTCCTGCTTATAGGAAGGGTAGGAGTGTGTGTTTTGTTGTGTTTGTGTGTGTTGTTTTGCTTTTTTGTAGTGTCAGGAGGTAGGTGTATTTGTGTTTGTATGTTTGTTGTAGTATTTTGTTTACATTCGCGGTTTTGAATTTTGTGGTTTTGGTTTTTGGGTTTGTGAGTTTTCGGCTTTATAGTCTCAAGATACTGAAATTCGATATTTCAGTATTTCAAGATTATAAAGTTAATTTATATATATATATATATATATATATATATATATATATATATATATATATATATATATGGATCTAATTTGAAACGTTGAATATCATATAATCGAAATCCATTTTCATGAGATGAAAATTCTGAAAGCTTAAATGGCAAATTTTTCCCCAGGATAAGTGAACACTTGCCTAACATGCCCTTTTCTCCACTGTAGTGCGATCCTGGAGTTGGTATATATAGTTGGGGGTGGGGTGCATTACCCGGGCACCTAGGTGGGTTTTATTTTCTTTTTTGCGTGTTTCATTTAAGTTTGGGCAAGTGCTTATTTACCCTGGGAAAAATTCACCATTTGGGTATTTCAGCTTTCACTACTTTTGTTTTGCAAAATTGTATTTCGAATATATGAGGTTTGGCTTTTCAAAGTAGATCTATATATATATATATATATATATATATATATATATATATATATATATATGGATCTACCTGACTACGTCGAAACTTCAGAAGAGCGAAAACAACTTCACCGATGCCAGAAGATCGACAAGGCAGAAGACCGACGGAGGAAGACACCGAGGCTGAGAACACTGAGATGGGGAAAGGATGATGCCACAATACAGTGATAAGATGATCAGCTTTAATAATTGGCTTAAATTCTGGTGTCATTCAAAGGGGATCCAATGTCTGTCTGCCTGGGATGACATGCTGGACAAGCCACGCTGCTTGGCAAGGGACGGCTTGCACCTGTCACCCCTGGGCTTCCGGATATTGGCAAAGGCTCTTGCCACCCCCATAGTGCCTTTTTTAGGCAAGGCTCAAATTCTAAACCTACCACCCTAGAACACCAAAAAGGAAAAAAACTAAGGGTAATGCTGCTCAATGCCAGAAGTCTCAATCTCAAGATGCACGCACTCGAGGCCCTTCTCAATATGGAGAACATCGATGTCTGTGCTGTGACAGAAACCTGGTTCAAGGCTCCTGAGAGCACCCCAGCACTAACAGGTTTCACCTCATATCATGCGCCCCAAAATCTGGACAACACCAAGAAAGGAGGGGGGGGTGTCCATATTCATAAAGGACACCCACACCTCAAGGTTGGTGGCAACGCACAATGCATCGGAGACCATCCAGGTGCAATTAACCATAGTCAAGACTGCTCTGCAATTTGTAGCATGTTACAGGCCACCCTCTCAAACTCAGGAACCTCACATGGCCTTCCTGAAAACATTGGAGGGGATAAATGTATCTCCAAACACCATCATACTAGGTGACTTCAACTACCCTAATATAGACTGGGAACACTACTCAAGCCCGAACACTCTAACCCAAAGATTCCTGGAGTTCATAAACTCAGATGCCATGGAACAACTAGTCACCATCCCCACAAGAGGAGAAAACATACTTGATCTCATCATCACGAACATGGGATCAAAATGTTCAACACCGGAAGTATACCCCTCACTGGTGAGATCAGATCATAAACTAATCTCGCTGGAGGTCCTCATCCCGCCCCCACCTGAAACAAAAAGACCACAGTGAAAAACTTCTCAAAAGCCGATTTCACACTTCTAAAAACTAGTGTGGTCTCCTTTAAGGCCCCTGAGCCAGTGGTAAACATTACTCAAACCGCTGAATCACTTACAAATGCCTTCTACCAGCACCTACAGGACTGCATGGATCAGGCAATCCCAAACAAAACTAAGACTCTCTGTACCAAAGGCAAGTGTCCAGTCTGGTGGACCCCAGCCATAAACAAGCTCTACAACAAAAGGAGGAAGCTACTACAAGATAGAGCAAAATCCTTGAAAGGTAAGACACCTTTGATCATTATACGTAAAACTAAGAGCTCTCATAAAATCATCCAAGGCAAATTTTGAGAGAAAAATCGCCAAGGACTCTAAAGAGAATCATAAGGCCTTCTTTAGCTATGTTAGAAACCTAGGAGGAAACTCCCAGATATGCTCAGAATTAGTTCAAAATGATGTGAAAATTACTGAACCTACACACATTGCCAACATACTGGCTGACAGGTTCAGTGCAAACTTCTCCCCTCCCCAAAAGGAGAGACATCTATTCCAGAGGATTGTAGCCCCCCAAACATCTCCAATGCCCAGGTGAGAACTGCCCTCACTAAGCAAAAAACACAGCATCCATGGGACCGGATGGTGTCCCCGGCTGTGTGCTTCATGAACTCAATGAGGAATTAAACCCACAGTTAGGACAGCTGTTTAATCTTAGCCTCACCTCAGGATCAAGGAGTGGCGACTGTGGTCCCACTTCATAAGGGCGGTGCCTCCACAGACCCTGGAAATTACCGCCCCATTAGCTTGACAAGTCTTATCTGCAAAGCCATGGAGAGGATCATAATGGAACTCATAAATAAAGACATAGGGAACTTGCAGACTTTGGATCCAACCCAGTTTGGCTTTGTCAAAGGCAGATCCTGCCTCTTAAACTTGGTTGACTTTTTCGAGACAGTCACCAAGGCCATTGATGAGGGAAAGGCCTTCGACACAATACCCCACTCAGGTATCATCGAAAAACTCATCAGCTTGAATGTAAACCCATACATCACAAGATGGGTTGCAAACTGGCTAAGTGACAGAACCCACAGGGTTAGAGTTGCTGGAGCCATGTCAGACTCAAAGCCTGTCACAAGTGGTGTCCCACAGGGCTCAGTCCTGGGTCCACTCTTGTTCGGCATCTACTTTTCTGAAGTACAAGCAAACACAGGAGGGTTATGGCTGACAAAGTTTGCAGATGACTGCAAACTGGGCGCCATAGTCGAAAACACATCTGACACAGATATCCTCCAGAAGGGCCTCACAGAAACGGATAACTGGTGCCAGAGCCATGGCCTGAAGTTAAACGCCAAAAAATGCATAGTCATACCCTTCGGGAAAAACAAGGTTACCCCTAGCTACCATATAGGTGGCAATCCACTGAGCACAGAAAAAGTCATCAGAGATCTGGGGACCCAGGTTGACAGTAGCCTTTCGTTTGACACTCATGTTGCTAAAGTAGTTAGGAAAACCTTCTATATCACCCACCTGATCATGAAGGGATTCACATCTAGATCAAGGGAGGTCATCGTCCCCCTGTACTCATCACTCATTAGACCTATGATTGAGTACAATGCCCTGTTCAGAATGTATCTGACCAGACACCTGCTGCAGCTTGAAAGGCCCCAAAAGTTCCTCACCAAAAGGATAAAGGGTCTCAAAAATATGTCTTATGCTGCCCGACTGAAAGAACTCCAGCTCTATTCAGTCTCATACCGCTTGCTCAGAGGTGACCTGTGCCTGACATATAAGGCCATGTCAAACCCAGATTTGATGAATATGCTTCACCTCAAAAAATCTAGATACCTCAGAACCACAAGGGCAGGAGACTTAAACCTTGACACGGTTATAAATAGAACGTGCTGGAGGGACAGATTCATCACCCAGAGACTCCCTATGCTGTGGAACAAAATCCCGGTACATGTGAGGCAGAGCACCTCTCTGGCCTTGTTCAAGAGGAATCTTGACCAATGGATGGGAGATTGCAGATATACCCCAGGGATTACTTCAGTGTCACTGCTTGACAGAGGCACAGCAAAATGATAGGCATAGTTTTTATTCAAACTAAAGGGGTGGCGAAAGCCACATAACTATGGGCTAGGCTTATAAATGCCCTTGGGCAGATAGCCTAGTATGAACCTATGAACCTATGAACCTATGTGTAAGTATGCGGTAGTGATGGACGTTAGGGTGCGAGTAAGCTAAGTGTGCAATGTTGACGGTGTGTAGGAATAGGGGTGGGATAAGTGAGTTAGGGTTAGGGTGCGGGTTAGGTAAGGGTGCAGTAGTGATAGTTTTTGGGTTAGGGGCGGGTTAAGTGAGTTAGGGTTAGGGCGCGGGTTAGGTGAGTGTGCGATAGTGACGGACCTTAGGGTAAGGTTTTGGGTTAGGGTTGTAGATAGTTGTGTATGTATGGGTTAGTGTTGGTTTGTAAGGATTTTGGTGTGCTTGTGTTGTGTGTGTGGGTTTTGGATAGGGGATTTGTTTTGTTTGTTGTTATGATGTGTCGTGTTTGTGAACTGTCGATTATGTGGTGTTGGTGAAGTCGTTTTTGCTCTTTTGATGTTTCGATGTAGTCAGGTAGATCCATATATATATATATATATATATATATATATATATATATATATATATATATATATGTGTGTGTGTGTGTGTGTGTGTGTGCGTGTGTGTGCTAATATCATGTTTTCCCCCCTCAGAATATCATATCATATATTCATATTTGTATTGTATATTGCTTTTATTTATATTTTCATATTTTTATTTCCAGTTGCTCCTGTTTCACTGTTATTATTCGCAATGCTATGCTACCCTTACTTTTTTTATTACTCCATTGCTGTATTATGTTTTGACTTTTTTTACTATTGGAGCTTTTCACCCTGGGCCTCTGCTGTAAGGGACATTTGCTTGCCCATTTGCATTATCCTGATCAACAAATCCAAATAAATACATCAAATAAATATATTCAGATATTATTTATTTTTTATCATTGCAAATGCCTTAATAAAAGAATAATCCACATCTCAGAAATGATGTGCTGTTTTCTGCAGCAGGTTTGTGACCCTTCTACTGGTAAGTGAATAAAATTGCCTAATTTTGTGTCATAATCAAAGAAATGTGACAGCATGGCAGAACTAAAGTAAAAGAAAGAGGTACGATTATGGCACCTACACCTCAGTTATTGTGATGCTAACCTTAAAAAATGTGTCAGACATGCAGTCATAAGATGACACTAATTCTCTGTGCTCTCATTTTGTTCTTGCTCAAAAAGGACATTCTGGATCCAGTCCATAAAACAGCAGTCAAGATCAAGAATAACAACGTATCACAAATTGGTATTTTATGTGGGGATCGTGCTCCTGAGCCATTTTATGCTGGGCACTGCATAATTCACCTACCCCAAACTATATGAAAACTTACGTCTGATGTCACAGTTAATTAGAGAAAGGAAAAGTGGTTGGTGTCTCTTCAAAATAGAAATTAATAAAAAAAAAATGAAATGCTTGGACTCATAGACATGCATTTCACAGCTGCACACGGTTAAGTATGAAGCATCCCACAATGGGACAGTGTCTATAGTTGGTTACTTTCTTAGGAGGGCTTACACAGCCCCTGTAATGTAAGAAAAGCAGTGCACACTAAAGAAGTGAAACTGCATAGTGAAAACAAGTAGTGCTATGAAGGATCAGCAGAAGTGTGAACGGAATTGTTAAAATCAGAGGAAAGGCAGGTAAGCATGCCAGATCATGCTGGATACTAGGCACACTTGTGCACGCTGGGAAATTCCTCACTGCTGCAACACACAGTGGCAGACAGGTCAAAGTTGGCCAGTAATGGGATGGGAGTTGGCATAATACATTAGTTGTTTACTTCATAGATAGAAGATAGAGGGTTTGATTCTTACATTTGGTCACTGTCTCGTTATAGTCTAGGTATGTTATTGTCTACAAAATGATTGCAAAGTGTTTATCTGTAAAGTGTTCACCAAGTTCATTATTTAAATGAGGAAGAAAGGGGAATTATCATGCAGCAGAACTCACACGTGATAATTGTTAAGAATGACTGGCTGTAGGAGAAGGGCATTTTTTGGGAGAATGGCTGTCATTCTGCATATAAGAAAATAACATCTAGCTAGAGGAAGCAGGGAAGAATGACTGTGTGTAAGTAGACTGAGAAGAAAAGGTTACAGGGAAGGCAATCAAACATAAAATGCAGACAGAAATAAGTTAGTACTAATGCCAAAGGAGGAGAAAACTGTGGATTGGTAGAGGCAGACAGAGACTGGACTCATGGTGATACAGAGGACTGGACAACAAACAAGGAATTGGGAATGGTGTGTTAAGCAAAGAAACTCATGGATGTGAGGTATATATGTAGATAACATTCCAGTTACATTTTACACAATTAGAGGACCATGAGAGCATATGTTGACAACAAATTCTCCTTTGTCCCCATGTCTCTGAGGTGGTTAGAAAATCCTTCTACCTTGAACTGCTACCCAGCATGGAATCTCCTCAAGGTTTAAAGAAATTATAGTCCTATTTTTTCATCCCATATTAGACCCTTTATTGAATATAAAGCACCCTTTGTCATGTGCCTTGGTAAGCACCTGAAAGAAGCATGAGAGACTTCAATGGTTCCTCACAACAAAGATCTCAGTTATCAGAACAATTAGCTACATTGAAAGATAAAAGCCCTGTACCTCCTGCCACTGTCATTCAGACTTCTGAGGGGTGACCTTGCTTAAAATTTCATGCTATAAATGACCCAAGAGTCTTTGAACTCTTTCACCTAAATGGAAATGACAGTTAAGCAAATAACTGCTTTAGACATCTAAACCTACACTACCATATCAACATCAGATGGCATGATAAATGCCTAACTCAAACTATCCCCCATTTCTATAACATGCTGTCCTTACCTATCAATCAGGGTATTTTGTTAACAATCTTTAAAGCCAGTAAGCATGACTGGTTGGGTGCTCTTAAATTATCACTAGGGATATATGGAGATAATCTACTTAAAACATGATGTGCCTGAGCTTCCTGAAGATCTCAGGAGGGTTTTCTTGGCTATTGGCTTAGTAAGAATCCATGAACCTATGATATGGCAGGTAAATCACAGAGGACAGACCAGACTACATACCAATCCACAGAGACATTGTTCTCCTCCCGTGGCTGATGTCCTATGTAGGCTTTATCTCTAATGATATAACAGTCAAGGACTACCAGTTGTGTGACTCAACCAGCCAAGCCAGGAGGAGCTCCATGGTTGCAAAGTGGGCATCTAGTTAGTGGTGTACACCAGGTACACCACTTTGGCAGAGCTGTGGCCAGGAGACCACAGTGGACCCATAGAGGCTAATATCAAAAGAGCCACCTCTAGCCCTCTGATAACTAGTGGCCATAGAGGCCACCAGTGCAACCTACATGCCATCTTTAGCAAGATGACCTCCATCTTCCTGCTGAGAGACAAGTCTGCTGACCATTGGCAATGTAGTACCAAAGGTTATGACTAGCACAGTCTGAGGTGACCACACGTATTCTGCCTCTACCCCAAGTGGACTGGCAGAAGGAAGAGAAAACAAGAAGAGAACAGATTAGTACATATATGTTATACATAATATTAAATGCAACAGTGCAGTGGCACACATGTCATATGCACCCCCATGCATGGAAAAGTGGTCCTGTATCTTGAAACATCCCTTCGTATTAGCTTGCCATTTCTCATCTGCTCTAAGGCAAAGTGGAATGAACCAGGCTAAGAAGGCTGGTTGAGACATTGCTAAAGGTCACTATAATGATCCCTGCACAGCTTTACAAAATTGGTGATATCAGTAGAGTCACTTGCCATTCTAGAAAGCTCATACCAGGCATCAAACTTGCATAAATGTCTCTTATTCTGACTCAGCTGGTATACCCTAAAGTCCCCATGGAGAAAGAACAGGAAAATCTTGCTCTCATTTGGAAACTATGAGTTAGGTCTTCTCTTCCCAGTGTCTGAAGCTATGGTTACTTAGAAAGACTGCTCAAGGAGCAAAATGGTAGCTCATATGTTCAAATGCATGTTCAGACATCAGGTGATGAACAGCATACCATACCAAACACCTCTGCAGTGCATTCCAGTGTCAGCATGAGCTTCAGAGGTGCTGTGCATGAACATTTTGTGCATCTCCATAAACAACCCAGGGGAAGGCAAGATGAGCAGGTTAGTGACACTCACTGTTGATAGCATGGGGATTTAAGATAATTATCAGTGGATAAAATCAGAGGAAAGGCAAGCAAGCATGCCGGACACCAGGCATACTTGTTCATGCAGGGAAGTGCCTTGCTGTGAAAAAAATCCCTCATTAACATGATCACCATGCTATGATATCTGAATTTGTGTAGTATAACATGGAACTATTGTAATGCAGGATACCACACTTAGCAACAACTACAAAGTTAGGAGTTTAATACATCAGGACACTGGATATTTTTAATGGACATAGTAAAGGAAATTAACACAACTGTTAATGTATTCCTACACTATACAAATCATCCAAGGTGGATGGCAACAACAGGGACATAATATAGTGTATGTGGGTGATACAACTCTGGCATGTCCAGCTGTGGGTGAAGGATTCACTGAGGGCAATGCACATGCAAGACAGGACATGGACACAGGACCTACTGGCATCTGTACATAGGATGTGTCCTGGCACAACATATTGTATAATAAAGACAATAGCAAAACCCAAAAACTAAGAAGTCAAACAGACATGGGAAAAGCGTAGACCCGAGTTAACACACCAAACGTTTATTGTAAGCACTATCGTCCAAGTAAAATATTTGAACTTCTTCAGACCAACATATTGTAAGGGAATAATGTGTGTGTGTGTGTGTGTGTGTGTGTGTGTGTGTGTGTGTGTGTGTGTGTGTGTGTGTGTGTGTGTGTGTGTGTGTGTGTGTGTGTGTGTGTGTGTGTGTGTGTGTGTGTGTGTGTGTGTGTGTGTAGAGCATTACAGAGTTTCAATGTACTGGTACAGACAGGGGTATCATGGTAACATGCCAGTAGCTACACATTATGCAGCAAACATTGGTAGTGGCATAACACAATGGGGGACCAGTACCAATAGCAAAACCCAAAAGCTAAGAAGTCAAACAGGCATGGGAAAAGTGTAGACCCGAGTTAACACAACAAACGTTTATTGTAAGCACTTTCGTCCAAGTAAAATATTTGAACTTCTTCAGACCAACATATTGTAAGGGAATAATGTGTGTGTGTGTGTGTGTGTGTGTGTGTGTGTGTGTGTGTGTGTGTGTGTGTGTGTGTGTGTGTGTGTGTGTGTGTGTGTGCGTAGAGCATTACAGAGTTTCAATGTACTGATACAGACAGGGGTATCATGGTAACATGCCAGTAGCTACACATTATGCAGCAAACATTGGTAGTGGCATAACACAATGGGGGACCAGTAAGGGGCAAACATGGAGATGAGGTAAGAATACAGTCATACAGGTCATCTACTAACATGAATAAATCACAGATGTATCTATCTTCCACTGGGTTTCTGACAGGGACAAAAGTCTCCAAAAGTTTACCCCCTAGAAGAATGCGGTTGCACTGCAGACCCTCTATATAAAGGTGCACTCAGGTCATAGGTAATGCAGATGAGGATTTTTTAGGAACAGGTATGGAATGGAGTAGCACAGTACATCAGTGCTGTGAGTAGCCTTAGTAGGAGTCTACACTGAGTTTGGCAAAAGATAGCAGTAGGAAATTACAAACCAAGAACAAGGCATGGGATATAGCCAAGGGCATGTCCATCACAAGAGGTGAACTGCCAATACAGAAAATGGATACATTGTTTAGGAGATCTCACTGTCTCTGTTTGAAGAAGAGGAGTAGACTGTCATACTTGAGAGATGGGCTGGGGTAAACTTCATGAATGTCTGCAGGGGGCTGCTCTTGGTTAGTAATGCCTTTTACATCACTGAGACCAAAGACTGGTGTCAGAACCATGACCTTAAGCTCAATGCCAAAAATTGTGTCATCATCCTCTTTGGGAAAAAAACGGTTTCCTTGAATTACCACATTGATGGTAGTCCACTGAACACAGAAGGTTTTATAAGAGATCTAGGAACACAGGTTGACAGAAACCCCTGTTTTGATCACCACATTAGCACTGTGGTCATAAAGTCCTTCTATGTGGCACATCTCACTACTAAGGTATTTGCATCCAGGAAGAAAGAGGTCATTGTCTCCCTCTACTCTTTCCTCATTAGGCCAATCATCGAGTACAATGCCCCATTTGGCATGTACCTCACTAGACACCTGCAACAACTGGAAAGGCCACAAAAGTACCTCACAAAGAGGATTCTAAGCCTTAAACACTTGGCCTATATGGACAGTCTCAAAAAACTCCAACTATTCTCTCTCATATCGCTTACTTAGAGACGATCTCTGCATGACTTACAAAGCGATGTCAGACCCAGTTGTGTTAGAAATGCTACAGCTAAAGAAATCCCAATCCCTCCACACCACCTGCTCCAGAGACCTCAACCTCATTACCTCAAGCAACAGAACATACTGGAGGGACAGGTTCATAACCCAGAGACTACCCATGCTATAGAACAGACTTCTCATACATGTCAAGAAGAGCCCCTCGCTGACCCTCTTCAAGAGAAATCCTGATGATGGGAAACAGAAACTTCACCAAGGGATAACTATAGTGGCTCTACTCAACAGAGGCAGTGGGAACTAAGGTCGGGTGGCATGATGCCAGGGTAATCCTATGGCTAGGCTTGTAAAGGCCCAGGGCCATAAGCCTAGTGCACACTTATGAATCTATGAACCTATGTTATTCCATGAGCTGCATGTGAGGCAGAACTTCTGCTTCTGAGCTTCTTCAGATCTCTCCCCCAGGGGCTTCCTGTCTACAAACACAAGACCTTGCTGTGCAAGGTATATAGGTATCCATGTCATATTTATAGGTTGTTTCCTCTACCATTATGCCTGTTCATAGAGTGATAGGGATTTACTTCAGTGTTGCTGTTAGTAGGTTATATCTATGCTTTCACATGTTCTAAGACATCCAGCACAAACAAAAAGCTCATACCTGATGTCAGCAGGTCATCGTTGTCTGATGATGCTGACAATGTGCACACAACACAGTCTGGTGACACAATGGCACTCTCAGCAGGACTAACATTGGCGGGATCTCATATATCGCTAGACAAGAGGAACCTTGGCAGGAACACAAATCTTGTAACATTAAGCCCTAACCCAAAAAAAAAAAAATGCACAGTCAGTCCTGTATATGGGTGAATTTGGAAAACAGTTTATATATCAAACAGACTTCTATGTGAATAATGCAATATTTTATAAAAGATACATAGATGATTTGATTTTGATATGTGAAGGAGATGAAAAAGAATTTTTGGAATTTTTTGAAGTTTTGAATGATAACTTTCATGGCCTTCAATTTTCATATGAGCTAAACAAAGATAGTATACATTTTATTGATGTTAGTTTGTTTGTTGAAGGGATGACTGTTAAATATAACCAACTTAGAAAGCATACAGCTGTTGATAGCTTTTTGCATGCTGCTAGCATGCACCCTAAACATTTGTTGGATTCCTTGCTGTATGGGGAGTTCAAAAGGATATCTGATCATAATAGTGATGAAAGTTTTAAAATGGTGGAGTAAATAAGGTGGAAAACAGATTTAAACTTAGAGGTTATAAAAAAGAGCAGGCTGGGAAAGGAAAAATATGTGTGTTGGGGCTATGAGAATGAAAACATATGAAAATGGTGCGCCTTGTTGCTGCAGCATAGACCAGAGTTAGGCCTGCTGAATCTAGCTTTGTTTGTATAACTTGAGCACTGACCCAGGCTGTCTTTTTTTTGGAGAAGGTTCCACTGCACCCTAGTAAGCAGGGGTGTGCAGTTAGAAGTTGTCTGATTAAGACTGCTGGAGCAGGGCTCAGTTTTGAGCTTTTATCTGGTTAATTGGGTAACTTGTTTAAATCAGTTGTTCGTTTTCTGTTTGTTTTTTTATATATATAAAATTGCATTCTATTCATCTGCTTTTACTGTATTCGTGTTTCTTCCTACTTTATTACTAGGGGCATTGACTACAACTCTGATCTGAGATATATAAAATAAGTATCATTTTATGTGCATTTAAAGAGTTTTTTTGATTGTTTCTGCTTTATTTTCTGAAAAAAAAACAAAAAAAATTTACTTGTTTCCCACCTTTCTAAGCTAGTATAGTCCAGTTTCCAGGTTAAGTGCTGAATTCAGGGCTGTGTTACAAATCTCTGTGTTTGCCCATATCTTACTTGGGTAGAAGAAAGTATCTCTGTTCACCTGTGAGAGAGGGCAGCTTTGAGCAGCATATCTGTCCCTGGAGAAGATGTTTCAGCCCAGAAATCAGTAGTTTATTGGCCATTTTGGGCTAATTTCTATCTCTTTCATTTCCCTGCTATAAATACCACATTTGCCCAGTTTTGCACGCCAGGCAGTGCCGGTTAGCTAGGGTATAAATATACCCGGCTCCACAAAGTCTCCTCTTCAAATTTTCCCTTGGAACTAGACAAACTTTCTACTTAAGCACTCAAGCCATTCATTTCTCAGCCCAGCACTTGCTCAAAACTCATAGCAAGCACTTATAAACCCTAGCGCTAGACCCACCTATACTGTACAGAAGGACAAGGCTCTCTATTCAACCTTACCAGCCATTCAGTAAAACAGTTCACTGTACCTGTCCAGGCATGTCCAAAGGGCAGTTTCAGGCATACTCTCCAGTCCAACTTGTGAATCTGGGCATTTTGAGGCAATGTACATAGACAAACCTCTCCTCCTGCCACCAAATACTAATACATGTGAGAGATGCAATTATACAGCCAAACTGGAGGCTAAGCTCTTTCAATCCAAGGCTGGATCAGACAGTCAAGAGGAGAAGGGAAACACTTGCATTACACCACCAGTTTCACATAGACGCATTAAACCTGCACCAGCAAAAAACACATATAAATACACAAAAACATACTCAGAGGCTTTAAATAAAAATCTGCAAAAGCAACAGAGACCTCCAAAGCAGACATCCAAGCAACCTACACCCCCCAACACAAATCATGAAACACATACTTCACAAAACCAGTATGCCATGCAATCACAGCCCTTAAGGCAAAATAACATACCCAACATACTAGCAATAGGTGACTCTATAGTCAGGCACACTGATGTCCCACTCACTAGGCTGAATAAGGAGAAGGTTACTGTTAGCTGCCTGTTGGGTGCCAGGATCTGCCAGATAACACAAGCACTCAGGTCTCTCCAGAACAAGTACAAATATGACTCTGCCAATGTCCATGTTAGTGTGAATGACCTGAGTTGTACCTCCCTGGACTACATGAAAAGAGACAAGGAAGAGCTCTCTGATCTTGTAGCCCAGGCCAGTATGACCCTGACCCTGAGTAGCATCCTGCCCTCACCAAGAATGATACCACAGTATAAAGAAAAAATTATCAATTTCAACAATTGGCTAAGCCTGCCCTCACCAAGAATGATACCACAGTATAAAGAAAAAATTATCAATTTCAACAATTGGCTAAGTTTCTGGTGTCATTCAAAGTTGATCCAGTGTCTGTCCACCTGGGATGACATGCTCGACAAGCCACACTGCTTCGCTAGAGATAGCTTGCACCTGTCACCCTTAGGCTTTCAAATACTGGCCAAGGCTCTTACCACCCCCATAGTGCCTTTTTTAGGCAAGGCTCAAAAGACAAACCCACTGCCATAAATAGCACAAGTAACAAAAAACTGAGGGTAATGCTACTCAATGCCAGAAGTCTAAACCTCAAAATGCATGCACTCAAGGCACTCCTCAGTATCGAGAAAATCGATATATGTACAGTAACAGAAACCTGGTTTAAGACTCCAGAGAACACCCCAGCACTACCAGGCTACAACTCATACCATACATTTCGGCCACAGAACCCGGACCAAAATACAAAAGGCGGGGGCATATCCATATTCATCAAGGAAACCCACACCTCCAAGTGCTCAAGTGCAACTAACAATGGGCAAAACTGCAATTCAAATTATAGCTTGCAACAGATCCCCCACCATGTCCCAGGACCCCCATTCCGCATTACTGGAAACACTGGGAAATATAAAGGTCCTACCAAACACCCTAATATTGGGTGATTTCAATTACCCAAACATTAATTGGGAGAACTACTCAAGTACTAACTCTCTTGCCCAACATTTCCTAGAATTTATGAACTCAAACGCCCTGGATCAACTGGTCAACACTCCCACCAGAGGTGACAACATATTGGACCTGGTCATCACCAACATGTGCGACCAGTGCTCCACACCAGAGGTCAACCTCTTGCTGGTTAGATCTGACCATAAACAAATCACTTTGGATATCTGCATTCCAACCCCACCCTTGGACAAGGAAACCACAGTGAAAAACTTTTCAAAAGCAAACATCATATTACTTAAGACCAAAGTGGAAAGTTTCAAAGCCCCCATGCTAAAGGATAACATTGTCCAAGCTGCAAAATCATTTACTAATGCATTCTATGGGCACCTACAAGAATACATGGATCGTGCTATCCCAAGCAAAACCAAGACTCACTCCTCCAAGAAAAGGAAACCAGTCTGGTGGTATCCTGCCATAAACAAGCTATACAATAGAAGGAGGAAACTAGTACAGAAAAGAATAAAATCCCAAGAAGGGAAGACATCTCTGATCAGTATTAGCAAGAAACTACGATCCCTCATAAAATCATCCAAGGCGAGTTTCGAAAGAAAAATTGCCAAGGACTCCAAAATAACCACAAGGCATTCTTTAGCTATGTCAAGAATTTAAGTGACAATACTCAGATCTGTTTGGAGTTAGTGCAGAATGGTACAAAATACACTGAACCGACTGATATTGCCAACATCCTGGCAGATAGGTTCAGCGCAAACTTCACCCCCCCCCCCCTCAACACCAAAAGGGCCCATAACCGTACCAGAAGAATGTAGAGCTCCTGAAATCACAGACACTCAGGTTAAAACAGCCCTCTCCAAATCCAAAAACACAGCATCTATGGGAATGGACGGTATCCCAGGCTGTGTTCTACACAAGCTCAAAGACGAACTAACCCCTCACCTAAACACACTGTTCAAACTCAGCCTCTCCAGTTTACGTACCTAAAGAGTGGTGCATAGCAATGGCTATTCCGCTCCACAAAGGTGGAGCGACAACAGACCCCAGGAACTATTGCCCTATAAGCCTAACTAGTTTTGTCTGCAAGGCTATGGAGTGCATCATTATGGAACTCATTAACAGAGACATTGGAACCCTCCAAACACTGGACCCTACCCAGTTCAGCTTTGTTAAGGGCAGATGACACCTCCTAACCCTGGTGCACTTCTTTGAGACAGTTACCAAGGCTATAGATGAGTGAAAGGTGGCACACACAGCCTACCTGGACCTCTCAAAGGCCTTTGACACCATTCCCTATTCTGGTATTATAGACAAGCTTACCAGCCTGAACATAAACCCCTACATCACAAGATGGGTTGCCAACTGGCTCCCGGACAGAACCCACATGGTAAGAGTTGCGGGAGCTAGGTCTGACTCTAAACCGGTTACAAGTGGCGTTCCCCAGGGCTCAGTCCTAGGACCCCTCCACTTCAGCATATACTTCTCAGAGGTAGAGGCAAGCACAGGAGGACTATGGCTAACCAAGTTCACAGACGACTGCAAACTAGGAGCTATAATTGACTCTCCTGCTGACACAGACATCCTCCAAAAGGGTCTCACTGAGACGGATACCTGGTGTCAAATTCATGGCCTCAAGCTAAATGCCAAAAAGTGCATAGTCATCCCCTTTGGAAAAAATAAAGTACCCACAAACTACCACATAGGTGGTAGTCCCCTAAATACGGAAGACATAATAAGGGATCTGGGGACCCAAGTAGATAGTAAACTCTCCTTTGATAATCACATTGCCAAAGTGGTTAGAAAATCATTCTACATAGCCCACCTTATCACAAAAGGGTTTGCATCCAGATCAAAAGAGGTCATTGTGCCCCTCTACTCACCGCTCATCAGACCCATCATAGAGTACAATGCCCCATTTGGGATGTAACTTACAAGACACTTCCAACAGCTGGAAAGATCACAGAAGTACCTCACCAAGAGGATCACTGGCCTCAAATAGATGCTCTATGCAGCTCGACTGAAGAAACTCCAGCTGTACTCAGTTGCATACCACCTACTCAGAGGTGATCTCTGCCTGACATACAAGGTCATGCCCAAGCCAGAACTGATGGACATACTCCACTTAAAGAAAAGCTTATCCCCTCAAGCCACATGCTCTAGGGATCGAAAGCTCACCACAACAATAAATAGGATGTGCTGGAGGGATAGATTCCTGTCACAGAGACTTCCCATGCTTTGGAACAAGATTCCAATCTACATTAGGCAGAGCTCCTCACTAACACTCTTCAAGAGAAAACTTGTTGAGTGAATGGGAAACAAAAAGTTTACCCCGGGGATCTCTTCAGTGGCTTTGCTGGACAGTGACACAGGGAACTAATCTAAGGGGTGGAGAAAGCCAACACATTCTGGCTAGGCTTATAAATGCTTTCAGGTAGATAGCCTAGTACCTACCTATGAACCTAATAAAAGGGTGAGTCAGATTAGGCAGATTAATAATAACAAAAGAGAAAAAATATTTTTTGTGAGTAGATGTTCACCTTTTTCTGACTGTTTGGAAGAAATCATGAAAATATTATGGTATATAGTAAGTGAAGATGAGGGTATTGGAAATTTATTTCCACAGCACATTACTTTTTCCTTTAAAAGGAGTTGTAATCTTAAAGAAATATTAAATTATGCACATGAATCTAGATGTATGGCTAGACAACCAGTTGGGATGTTTTCTTGTGAACATTGCAGTGTGTGCACCAAAGCAAGGAGTATATCAGGCATGAAAATTAATGGAAGAAAATATATTGCAAAACATTTTTAACTGTAATTCAATGGGGGTTGTATATATAATAGGTTGCAAGTGTCTGAAGCCTAAGTTGTATGTGGGTCAAACAAAACCCAGGGTCAAAATTTGCATATTGGAACATTTGGGGGATATCAGAAATAATAACATGAACAGTCCTGTAGCTAAGCACTTTATGGAAGCACATGAGGGAGGAGATTCTGACTTCTTTTTTCAGTATTAGCTAAACCTTTCTTACCTAGGGGAGGTGATTCTGTAAATAAATTATTAGAATTAGAAGCTAAACTTATTTTGAATTATAGCACACTATTTCCTATGGGGTTAAATCAAGAAATAAATATTTAATGTATTTAAATTAAATTGTATTAAACATGTTTTTGTTATAGAAAATTTAAGGGGAAAAGATTTTTATTAATTATATAACTGAATTATTAAGGAGGCTTGTTTGCACATGTATAAAAAAACAAAACTAAACACTATAAATGTTATAAATACTGAAATATATAAAATATTTTGAAATAAAAGGTGGAAAACATACATATGAAAATATAAAATGCAAAATACATCTACCCATATTACAACTTAGCTGCCCATATTTTTTAACACACTAACAATGGAAGTGTTATCATTGAGACCAGGATAAGAACCAGCATCCAAATTCAATTACCAGTAAAGGTCCAAGACAAAAAGACACACCTTTCCCTCAAAGTTGGTCGACCACAGGAAACCAGCAGCAATCAAAAAAGAAGGTAGACCACCACCACGAACGATATAACAGCTTTTATTTCATAAAATCCAAAAGAGTAAGCGCTTTCGCGTGCTACCAATGCACGCTTCTTCAGACAAGTTTAAAACAGTGTAGTGACCCATGTCTTATATATCTGATAACAGTATAGCATAACTAATTAATCAATTAATTAATTACTTAATTACATCATTCCTTCTAAAAGCATCAAACTTATTTAAAGCTATGTCGCATAGGTTATATACTGTAATACTTGGTTACTAAAATGAAAAGCAGCTTTTGTGTACATTTTGTTGTAAAGAATAAAACATTTCTTACTGGCATTCTCTTAACTCTCACAATAACCATGTATAAATTAAATAATATATTGAAATATAGAGAGAAAATAGAATCAAGTAGAACACTGATCTTATTATGAACCTTTTCTTACATATCAAATAAAATAGTCTAACACCAATATAAAGTGTTAATAAAGAACAATATGTATGGACAGAGAGGAGCTGAACTACAAGGTGTTATTGTGATATTTTTAAAAATATATATATTATATATATACTGTTATTAAAAATAAATGTGTATCTCATTTTTTCTTTCTAAAGTGCATAAGTTGCTCATGCCAGATTCTAGAATGAATATTAATGTATTAAATAAATAAATAGATAAATATCAAATGATCAAATACGAATCTAATTATATGCACAATTCCAGTGTATAGGTAAAAGCCTAAGCATAAAGGATCAATATATATACAGAATCAAAAAAATGTATATATGACAATATAAAAAAAAAAAATGAAGTATAAACAATATATATATCTAAATACATAAATAATATATATATATGGCACTATCATTATAGGTATATATTGTATCTGCATCTAAAACCATACGTATGGATTATGAAAAAGTATTGCATAATATTATATTATTCTATACTTCTTTAAAGTTATAACATATTATGCTCTAGATAAATAATCATTCTAGAAAACCAAAAACAAAATATTATATACACATTAATCATAAAATTAATCATCTTATTAATTAAAACATTTAATATAAGGACGTAAACCTTATTTTTCATAAAAGACCTGCATGATGGAAAATAAGTAGTATAGAATAAAATGGATAAGGGTGATAGCACCCATCTTAACCTCAAAACATATGTTTACATATGTAGCAATGTATATACAATACATGTAAAAAGATGTATATACACATTATTGCTGGGTAAATGAAAACATATACATACCTCAAGATAAGTGTGTATAAGAGATAGACAAGAAGACTACATGTTAGTTGGATACATATACATATCTTATTATATAATCATACATATAATAGCAGAACATATATCTATGTAGTTGAGTATATGAAAAATCAAGACGGTCAATGATATTTGCGTTTCTTCAAATGTGACCTAATGCTAATGTAGCTGTTAAGGCCTGGATATTTTTGTGCTCTAACCTTAAAAATCCAATCTAACTCTAGACTCTCTAGGTCGTTAAAATTGTCTCCTCTTCTTGGGTTATGTGTTCTTTTTTGTAGTACCCTGAAGACAAATGTATGATTTGGATGTTCCAAAATGTGTTTGGATAGGGCATTTTTTACATCTTTCTTTTTTATGGCATATAAGTGCTCTTGTATCCTATCCCTTAGTCTTCTCATTGTCATGCCCACATAAAAAGCCGGGCATGACACACAAGTGGCTAAATAAATCACATTGGTATCATCACAACTAGCTGGACAGGTAATATCAAAATCATGCAATAATTCCGGATGTTGGAATATATTATTAGTCGATATCCATTTGCATGAACTACATCCTCCACAAGGAGTAGTGCCCCTATTGGCTTCTGGTCTATCTACCCTATAAGATTTTTCATTACATAGAATTCTTTTTAAATTCTGCATATTTTTATATGTGAAAGATGCTTTACTACCTATTAGTTTCTTTATTTCTTCATTGGTAGTTAGAATTGACCAATTATTCCTAATAATATCAGTGATGTATTTGTTGTCACTGGTATAACTAATAATACATCTTACTGACTTATGTTCTTGATGTTCTAAATATCTATTGCCATCTCGATATTGAAATGTCATCCTTGGTTTATAGTCAGCATCATTCAGAAATTTTTCTTTTATGGCTGCTATATTATATTGATTATAGCCTCTATCCAAAAGTAAACGTTCTAATTTATGAAATTCAGCATTGCATTCAGTTTTATCCTGACAAATCCTGTTTAATCTGGTAAACTGTCCTTTTATAATATTGGAGAAAATAAATCTTGGGTGCATACTATCATATTCTAATAACGAATTTTTCCAACACTCTTTTCTATAAAGAGATGTAACTAGTTTACCTTGATTTTCTTTTCTGATGTTAAGATCTAGAAAATTAACATTGGAATAAGAATATTCCATTGAGAATCTGAGGAAATCTGTAGTTTTCTCTAAATCTTCTACAAATAATTTAAGTTCCTCTGGTGTTCCATCCCAAATTAGTGGTATGTCATCCACAAATCTGAAATATTTTTTAACACACTAACAATGGAAGTGTTATCATTGAGACCAGGATAAGAACCAGCATCCAAATTCAATTACCAGTAAAGGTCTCTGTATTCAATCCTTATCTCCCAAGATCCACCCCTATAATTAAAGGGAATTTGATCCAAAAAAAAAAAAACTTAAAACCACTATGAGTACAAACTCTACTGTGTTTATATAAAGCATTAGATTCACTATTGTATTCAGTATCAAACTGGTGTTCATATATCTGTATTTTTTAAATGTTTGTTCTTTCCTATGTAAAACCCAGGACAGATATGGCAATAAGCCAAATAAACCACCCCTTTGTAGCTACAGTTGTAGTGGTTCTTAGATTTAATAATCAAATCCACAGCAGTTGAATAAATCTGCACAAATATTTAATCGGTGACAGGCACCACAATTGAAAGTGTCCACTCTCTTATTTCAATATGAAGTATTGTCCAGAGGATTTCTTTCCTAAAAGGTCTTTCATATTACAATTCTATTTGGAAAATACATACTCATCTCTGGAAAACATGTTAATGTATCCTAATGTTTGATAATATTTTCAATATTCCTTGCATTAGTATTAAAATTGTAATTGAATGCTGCAATAAAGGAATCTTTACTGTTGGTCTTATTTTCCTCTATAGAACAACCTTCTCCCAAAATGGGCTTAAAAGTCTTTCCCCAGTCCCTAAAAATCTAATCCAACACTTCTATAACTAGATCATGTTGATAACCTCTCTTGAGAAAGAATTTACCTACATATTCAATCTTATCCAAAACAAAATATTGATAACTAGAAGTCATCTGGGAGATTCTAATCATCTGGCCCCATATAATAGTTTTATTTTGGTGAAATGGGTGTTTGCTTGAATAATGTACATAGGAGTTTGAAAATGTTCAAGTTCAGAAAATACCTCAGTGAAAACACCCCTCCTGACCAATTTATTGCCAAAAAATAATGTAATAATGACTTTTTATCTTCATTCAAATGCAAAATTGAATTGTTATGTTTAAGCAATTTCCTAAAATTGTTTTGTACTAAATCTTCAGTGGATGAAGGGGAGGATTAAATATACTTTTTTCTTGAATAGAACATCAACACTCTTTGCCTGGGAATGTTTAAATATTATGTCAAGGGTTCATTTCCTCAAAAACAATTTAAAGTCAATTAAAACCTCAACAATATCCAAATGTCTAGAAGGCACAAGCTGAAACCCTTTCATAAACAAACTAAAGTAGATAGTATCCATTTGCAAACCATTGTAACTAAAAATATTGTAGTCATCATATGTAAATAACAAACCATTGTGTGACACCACAATATTGTCATTTTTGTTGATCAGTTCCTTTGTCTCCTCTGACTAGGGTTACCACATCTCCCACTTTGTGAGGGACAGTCCCTCTTTGGGCAATTGTGTCCCGCAAAAAAAATGAAAAAATGGCAAATGCCCTGAGATTTTAGGACAAAATTATTTCCTATATTTTAGGTAATAGTTGCATAAAACAGTTAATCTGTATCTGTAACACCTAAATGTTATAATAAACAGAATAAGCAACTAAAATACTACAAGAATAAGCTTTTATTTAGGCAAAAAAGTGAAATTCTGTCCTTGGTACTGGGCATGGGTATGTTTTGTCCTACAAAATCTGATATTTGCACCAAAGATGTCCCACTTTGGGTATCTGAAATGGTGGCAGCCCTACCTCTGACCTTTCCCCTTTTTTTCTTGGATGTCCTTCTCATAAGTTTGTATTGTTATTGTAAGACAGTCTTGAGGTTGAAACATTGTGTTGTGCTGTCTGCACTGACGATGTTAAAGGAGGAAATTCTAAAGAGATAATTATCCAAGGGAACATCATTTTGCAAGGGGGAACATAGCCTATGTCAATACCTCCCCAAATGTATGAATAGAAAGTGTGTTTGGCCAATCTGAAACAAGTTGCTGTGGAGAGTAGACGACAAGGACACTCATTCTCATACCTAGGACACCTTTCCAAAAGATTTCGACCAAGGCAAGGTCTAAGTCCAAATTAGCCTCATTTGTATGAATGGCTGCCCTCTTAGCAGCCAAAACAACAAACAGATGTTTGTGTGTGAAACCTGAAATAGAAACAAACTCAGTATCAAATTAAGAACAACAGTTAAACTACCAGATATAACTCAGGAAAGCAGAGGATCTCCACAACCCTGTTCTCTTTGTAACATCTGTAGATTAACCTTCAGTCTGCAGATCTGAAGCTCTATTTATCTATTTACAAAGAAGGAATGGAATTACCTAAAGTAGGCAGGACTTATGCATGTATTGCCCTACAAAGAAAGCTCTGTACACTCTTGGGGTGTTATCTGCCCACCAAATGGAAGTATAAAACTGGAGAATTATGACTAAACCCTCCCAGCATCCTACACAACATAAATGGTTGATGAACTGAGCAAAGAAAAGCCTAGTGAGACTTGTTCAACATCACTTGTTGACCTTTCCCCAAATGATCAGTTTTACATCTGTCCACACAAGTTAACACAACCCTGTAAGACAATACCATATCCCTCCAAGTCAGGTTTTCCTGATGTTTGCTAACTCTAAAAGCAACCCAATACATTCAAAACAGCAGAATACCCTAGACCACATAGGAGTGATAGTCATGAAGAACTGAATGAGCTCCCTTAATCCAATTGCACAAATGTTCTTTGCCAGTGGGTGTACTGCCATCTCTACATGACCATTTTCTTTCTCCCACCCTAACAGCAGCCTAGAAATTAGCCAAGATATGGATACATCCATAACTCACCATACCTTGGCCCAAGACTAAGAACAGCTAAATAATTACATATCATTTTCACAGCTTCATTCCTTGCACACCACTAGACCAGATAACAGTTGACAAGTGTGTGCGTGTGTGTGTGTGGGGGTGGCAACCCTGTCCACTAATTGTAAACCTTACCAAACTACCACAAAATAACATATTGCTGACCTGTAAGCTTCTCTGGTGCTATCTGCCATAAATTAATGAACAACTAATGCAATCATTTCCACAATCAAAAGGAGATGCATTGAGATGACTGTTGGATCTTCCCGCCCTCCAAGACTAGTCTGCAAAACCTGGTAATCTGAAGATGAAATAGACTGTCAGCTATATAAGTGCATGCCCAATCAAGATATCTGCCTGTATAAGAACATTTAATCTGTGAGCTACGTAAAATCAACAGTCTCATAATCAATGTCACATTCTTGTCACAGAACTGTTCCTATGTATCACTAAGCCCACCAAAATGGGCAAGAGCTCAAGGAAAGTGGCATCCTCCTCACTTCTATACACCTTGGGGCAGGCCAGGAGGATGAGATCCATTGGCTCTGAAAGTAGACCCCCTTTCCCACCCCAACCCACCCTGCTGCATCGTAAATAAGTTGAGAGATGGAGTGGGTAGTCTAGTCGTTCTGCCAGAAGGAGCATCCATTGTATCAACAAAGAAAAAAAAAACACTGAATATACAAATTGTCTTTAATCTATCCCATGATCCTTACCTGGTAGTGTTTGAGCATCCCACTCTTTAACAAATTGGCTTTGCCCTTGATAAAGGTTCCTCAGAGGCCATGTCTAAAAGTCTTGCACACTCCACTTCTGTAAGCTGATGAATGTCTTACACTTGCATCACCTCTTAAACATCAACAAAATCACTTTTAAAATCTTATCTATCAAGGCCTGTGGGATGAGGTGTCTGATGGCCACTGTAAAATGCCTCAACAGTGGTATTTGCTGGGCAGCCTAGCTGCTGCTGTAACCTCTTGCTAACAATGGCCCAACCATAGTCATCTGAATTGATATAGGTAGCTGTGGAAAAGTTAAACTGCAGGAAACCTGAACCCAGGATGCTCCAAAATTCCTGCTGACCATGAGACTTGGGCTGCAATTCAGCCTTTCTCAATAGAAATGTCGAAAAGCTTAGATCTGTTCTTTGTGGATAATATATCAGTGAACCAATCCAACTACTTTTCAGCTGTCTGCTCTTGCAAAACAATATCACCCACACCAATCCCTGATTGTCATTATCTGACGGTGGTTCTACTACCCACTGCGGAGTAGCTTCTTCCCTCATAGCATTGTCTGATAAGGGTGGTTCCTTACAGCCCCTACTTCTCAGGATCTTGCTAGTATCAACGGTTATCTTCCTCCAAACTGGACCTTATTGTCCTACCTTCTCTGGATGCTGAACTCACCGCTGAGTTCCCTCACAGCCACACCTCTCAGAGAATGCTTTAGCTGTGATGTGATCAATGACCATCTGGACCTCACTTCTTCCACTGAAGATATCATTCCTAAAACATGATAACAGAAGAGGCAAAGAAAGAGAGGGAAAAAACATCCAGTCGCTAATGTCTAAAATATCATCCTAAATTGTTGAAAGCAACAAAGCAGAAACCTCTCAGGAGAACAATGAAAACTATCATATACACTGACAGAAAAAAAATGTTCAGTCTTTCAATCAACAAATAATGAGGGGCGCATGAAGTAATAATTAGCTACCTTGAAGACGTAAGTATCTGAATATGCTAAAACTGCTAAGATTACCCTGGCTACCCAGAAATACAGAACAACAACAACAAAAGTAGGTCCACAAGACAAAGAAGAAAGTAAAAAAAAAAAAAAAGGCAACATGCTCAGTTTGGGGAAAGATTCAAAGCTAAAGTACTCACAATGAAAAGTGGCTTCCTAACCACTCATCCAACAGCAAGTAAATGATTGCCTTCATTGCAAATAAAACTCTGCTGCTCAAGTTAACCATTTTTCACTTTCTTTTTCCTTACCCATTTTTTTTTTTTAAACTTAACTAGTCGTGGTAACCACCACTATAATTCAAAGTAAGACCTTTGCACAAACAGGAAAGTTTAATGTAGGGCATGAACAGGTGAATTATCTAAGCTGAAGTGCTTGATTACAAGTGAAACACAGCCGTGAAAAGTTTCTACATAAACTGACTACTTGGAGCCATAGCTGCTTAGCCAATGAGGTGCAAGCTCTGCAAAAGGATTGTTCCTTGTCAAAGCATTGATAACTCTCAACTGTCCAGATTTTTGCAGAATGCCAGATTTTTGCTTCATACTTTTTGGGTCTAGTCCTCATAAAATTTGTGATTTTATGGATTTTTGTGGCAAGTCAGTGAGGACTGAGTTCACTAAATAATAATGGCCATTTTCAGACTTCATATCCTTCAGAAAATGAATGCCACCATAAGACCTTTTATTCTAGGAACTTTGTAAGTTTATAAGAGCAATATTTAAAATCTGTCCCTATTTCTGGGGCGTTGCCTTCCTATTACTTTTGGCTTTGTCCAGACTTGCTGTGTTAAGAGGTTGAGAGCTATGCAATGTATCCTGACAGAAGGTTAAGCCAAAGTCTCATAATTAAATCTGGACATGAACTGAGTATAAAATTCCCTCAACAAAACTTCATAAAATGATGGCAGTCATTAAGTGACTGCCAAATTAAGTAAAATGACAACAGATTCCTTGTGCACCCAACACTATCACTTATAAAGAAATGGACATACCAAAAAAAAAAAGTACTGCCCAAAATTAACTCACAACCTTTAACCTCAGAGACCTGAACAAAAAATCTCAGAGCATAGGCTACCTGACCACTATACTCTTTAGCTCACTTTGACTTTACTAGCCTTCTAGTAGTCAGTATATCTATTTACTGCTAGATAAATATACATACACATAGATATATAAAAAGGGTCTATACCATTTCATCAAAGATGCAATTTGTGGAACACCTACTCCTCAGACTTAAAGCATTGAATACCATTTCATAGAAGGATTACATCATTGAAAAGATTTCTCATGGAAAAACACTACTTGGCCACCAGAGCATTTGTAACACAAATGACATAATTTTAAACTCACCAAGCAACTTACACTCCCCAATTATATATTCTAACTCCAAGATCATACTACATTAGGGAAAAGGAGCAAATTTGTTACAATGGTCAAATAACTCCCTTCCCAGGGAAAACATTTTGATTATGTAATTCTTCGCTAAAATGGTATTTGATGTTTTAAGTTTGACTAATAGACATTTGGCAAATTGGAGCTTTTATGAAATGATAGCTACCCATATAAAGGCATATATAGATACAGATATAAATATAGCCTGTATCCTGTGCCTGTGCAGTCTCACAGACAGTATATATAATTAGCAGGGGGGGTGGGGGGCACAGCCCCTGATAAGGGAGGAGGGTGCAAAGGGGCTAAAGAGGATACAATATAATGCTTAACATTTCAATAAGCACTAACTATCCAACACAGTCTACAGATTACTAAAGAATTTTACCCCTTAAAAAAGTTATTACCACCTGTCTGATACAGAGCAGGTAGATACCCCCAGACTCCCACTGATGGATGTGATGACATTTTTGCTGCTCACCTGTTCACCAAGCCACAGTGAAATTGAATGTAACACTATTCTTTACTTCACTTTAGGTACTAAAACTAAACATGAAACTCCAAATCCAGTACTAGCACAGAGCTTAAGAAAGCTTCCCTAGTCACTACCAATCTGTCTAGTGTGCACAGAGTTAAACACCTGTTGACAGGTGCCACACCCCCTTATCAACTTGTGGCTGCAGGGACAAACTGCTCCATTAGCAAAGAAGGATAGTATGTTAAAATATTTTCATATTTCTTGGCAAAGGTTAAAGCAGTAGAGTATAGAACAAATGACTCTGTGAAAGGAAATTAGATCAAGAAAAATTGTGTAATATAACTCTCTGAATAAGAAACTTTCAGAACATATCAAATAGTTATGAAATAATTAATAAACAAGCCTCCTTAAAACCATCCTGTAATTAATTCCTATTAAGAAAGGTTATAATGGTAGGTCCTAAACATATTTCAGCCTTGTGCTCATTAAGCAGTTGTTTCAGACACACATTACATATGGTAATATTGAATATCCACACTAAGCTACACATGTGACTTCTTAACAATTCAATGTAAAGCTCAGAGATTAGTAATTTAAACTATGTATTATACTTCTTTGCAAATCTCTGCTTACATATATGTATCATTGATTAATGTGTTATGTTTGCTGTGACGTAAAAGGATTACTAATGTAACTCAGTACTGTACTGCAGTGCTTATCTCTGCTTTTAAACATGTATCCGTATTTATTATGTTTTTGTAGAATACTTTGTAATATACTGTGGAGCTTTTCTCCCTGGGCCTCCATTGAAAATGTTTTTTTTTTGACCCAGTAGACTATCTCGGTCAACAAATGTCAATAAATAATCTTCTTCTTTCAGCTTTTCCTGGTTAGGGGTCACCACAGTGGATCATCTGTCTGCTCATGATAGGCACTGGAGTTTTATGGTGTTGAGTTTCCAGCCCGGTGCCCAACCTTCCACAGAAGGCACACACATGCATACCTAGGGCCAATTTAGAGTGTGCAATACACCTACTGCATCTCTTTGGGATGTGGGAGGAAACCGGAGCACCTGGAGGAAACCCACGTGACCACAGGGAGGACATGCAGACTCCGCACAGAAGGCACCACAGCATCGAACCAGAGAACCTCTTGCTGTGAGGCAGAAATGCTAACCACTGCACCACCATGGCCGCCCAAATGTCAATAAATAATAAATAAATAAAATAAATATTGTCATACCTGGATTTCAACAAACCAGACAGTTAGGAAGCATTGTTGAACTTTAGTTAATGGAACAGGTCACTACAAAGCTAAGGAATACGACACAAACCAAGGAGGATGTGAATAACAACTACCATATGGTAGCTCCTTTGCTTTTGCATTACTCATACAAATGGTGAATTGCTATTTTACCTTTCTGAATATTGAATAAAGACATGCCTTACCCATTAGGATGTACTGTTTCAATGCATGTTACATGGCAAAGAACATGATGTTACACGGATGAAACACACTAGACAAAAGACTATAACTGGCTTCCACAGAATAATGAATACCTGTCATATGTTATGGCTTGTATTAATAACTGGAAACTGTTGCATGTCATTGTACAGCAGGTATCAGATTAATGCTGACTAATTAGCAAACAAATGTAATAGAATCACACAGTTGAAAAGATAATACTTTTGAATGAGTACTATTATGCAAGTACATATATTATTCATAGGTTCATAGGTTGTTACTAGGCTAATGAAAACTAGCATCCTTTAAGCCTAGCTGCATGCAATAAACTATTTAGGTCACAAGTATCATGGGAGGGTCATGTTAGTAGTCATGTAGTTAAGGATTTGTGGTGGTGTTAGCTAAGATAATACTTTTCTTACGGATGGCTTCTGTCCACAAGAGATATGACACATTTTCTATATTATATGTAAAGTATGTTGGTACATCAGTACTGTCTCAAATGGATCAGACAAAGTATGAGTGAGGTAACAGTTAACTGCATGGAGCACAGCATGTGTGATATATTTGAATTTATTAGGTAATCCAAAAAAGAGTGAAAGGCACCAAACCAAACTAGTAAATAGAAAATAGGTAACAACACACGATGAAAAAATGAAGCCACAGATCAAAATGCGGGTGAGGCATTTTAATGAACACAACAGGCACTGCAAACTCGCACGAATAAAACAACAAGCACATAAACGTATCCACAGTTTGCGTTTTCGTTTCCAACACTTCTTCAGATGTGGGCTCTGGTGTGGTGTCTTGAGTCAATCAATGTATCCCTCTAACCACTCCTACTGCCTTCTCCCCTCCCTTTCCTCATACAGGTTAAACTGCTACAACTTAGTACAGGACAGTACAACCTGCACTAACTTGTAGCAGTTTAACCTGTATGAGGAAAGGGGGGGGGGCAGTAGGAGTGGTTAGAGGGATACCTTGATTGACTCAAGACAGCACACTAGAGCCCACATCTGAAGAAGTGTTGGAAACGAAAACGCAAACTGTGGATACGTTTATATGTTTGTTGTTTTATTCGTGTGAGTTTGCAGTGCCTATTGTGTTTATTAAAGTGCCTCACCCGCATTTTGATCTGTGGCTTCATTTTTTCATCATGGGTTGGTACCTATTTTGAATTTATTAGGTGTCATAAAATTATTTATAAAATCTTTGGTATGATGGGTATGTATAGATTTGCTGAACTGTATTTCAAACACCTGGTCACAATATTATATGTCACATGATCCATATGGGATGAACAAGAACAAATTGTAATCAGTTTTTGTACACTTATGAACTTGTTCCATATGGTGTAATTTAAATTAATAATTTAAAAGAGGTTCAGGTTGTGAGGTACTGCATGGTAACATATTCATTCACATGTATTGTCGGATTAACTCAACAGTGCCACCTGATGCCAAAGTTCTAGAACTGCATATTTAAATTCATGCTTTTACAACAGAGGAATTATACAAATATGAATACTGCATACTAGCATATTGATTGTAACTACAGTTAACAGGCACCCATGGGGATTTGTAAATGCCAGATAGCTGTAGTTTCTGGTTGCCTGAAAGTTACTATTAAAAATAGGCCTAACTAATATTGTACCCTATACTATTATTTGTTTGGTTTGACTTGTTCTTATGTTGGGGAGAGAGAGAATTTATTCCTATCTTCCTTTTTAAAACTCTAAAAATGTAAGGTATGTTTGTATGGGGGGGGGGGGGGCAGAAAGTGCAACACATGAAAATTCTACTGTATTTGTTCGATTTTTTTTTCCTGGTTGCTTCAGACTTCTGGTTGCTTGAGTTCTGGTTAACTGAGAGTTTATCTATGTCTATAACTGCATCACCAAACCAGTATTCCCATTAATGGTTTACTAGAAGAAAAAAAAATTGATAATTTATCAGTAAATGTCACAGCCAGAAAAAGATCTTTGCTTTTATTTTGCAAATGTCTTAACATTACAAATTAATGTTGTAAATGGATTAAACTGGACATGTCAGTTCCCATTTAAAAGCACTGCTGTAATGTATAAAGGGTTGAAAACTAAGAAATGTGCCTTGGCAAACATGGGATGTATAATAACATGAAGTCAAGGTTCACTTCACAAGGTTTGTTCTAATCTTCCAGTGAATTTGTTGGGATCCAGATCTCAAAAAACATGAAGAGATCTTTATAACTCGAAATTGTATCATAATCCAGTATATCTGTATGATTTATTACTCATTATAATTGAATGTGCAGTAACATGAAAATCAAGAATCTGATGCTGTAAATCTTTGTTTATTCATTACCATTAGGACCTGGGTTCCGTCCTCGGAACCGATATGGCCGTTTCCAAGCTGACGCCAGCCAAAAACTCTCAGCTAAGACCTACCCATAATGCTCCTCTCCTAGTTACTTCAGATCTCGTTTGCCATGTTCCTAATCAAACGTACTAGCCATCTCTCTCAAAGCTAAGTAGAAATTTGTTAATTTTTAAGACAGTTTCTCTTCAAAATTATTTATTTATTAGTCAAATTAGCCCTTTCTCACTGTTGCCTATAACCTAGGCCTATTTTCTACACTTTTCCTTGGTAATTTAATTTTTTACATTTATTGGTACTGTCCCTCTCTTCTGTCTTTGACAGGCCTTTCCTTTTTACTAGTGGTATTTTTTTTAAAATAACATCATTGGTATTTTTCCCTTAATTTTTTTATAGGATAGCCTTGTTGCCTTACTATGTCAGACAAAGCTAAGTTGAGATTTAAACAGTGTGACAAGTGTGAACGTAAGATACCTAACTCAGATACACATGTTCGTTGTATCTACTGTTTGGGCATGGATCATATTAAAGCTGACTGTGACATTTGTGCTAGTTTTAGTAGATGTACACTAGCAGAATGTAAAAATAAACTTATCTTAAAAGGATTACTCAAAACACCTTTTTCAGAGGTACTATCTGGGTCAAAGGTCTTACCCCCCTCCAAAGACCAACAAACATAAAGAAAAATGGATTACTCAAGACACCCTTTCAGAGGCTCTATCTGGGTTGGAGGTCTCACCCACTCCAAAAACCAAAAAACATAAGGAAAAATGGATTACTCAAGACACCTTTTTCAGAGGCTCTATCTGGGTCGGAGGTCTCACCCCCTCCAAAAATGAAAAAAACATTAGTACAAACGGAGTCACTCAGTTCCTGCATCTCTGTCAGTTATGGAACCAAGTCAGCTCCATGCTTCACCTGGGCCATCGGCGCAGACCTCTTCGGCACCAGGCTCTGTGTCTTCTCCCTCAGTGCCATCCATGATATTCACCCCAATTTCGGTCCGACTTTGGCACCACTGACTTCGGTGCCGTCCTTGGATCTGACATCGGCTCCGATGATTGTACCTGCTTTGGCACCATCCCCAACCATGGTGTTGACAGTTGCTTTGGATCCATCGGCTCAAAAACTCAAAAACCTGCCAAGGACAAGATACTTCCACTCCGGTGCATACTGTATCAGTTCCAACAGCAGTGTTTTCCCTGTTGGCACCATCCACCCTTGCTGCATCGGCTCCAGTGGAACTGATGCTCTCACGAAGCAGTGCTTGGACCATCCGTACATTGGTACTTAGCCCGGTGCCTATTTTCTCACTGGCACTATGTCCATGGCTCTGATGGCTTCCAGTTCTCTCAGAGCTCCTCACCTGGAGGTGGGCTCCTCACAGTGAGGTGTGACCCTGGTTCTGAGGTTGTCCCTCCCGGTTCTGGACTCCCATCCCTCATCAGGTGGGCCTGCTGTACACGTAGTGAAATCACAGTCAGCACCAATGACATTAATATCAGAACCCTCCCCTAGCATGCGCCTGTCCCAACCCTCTATTTTGGGACCCAGGGCACGGGACGGGAGTCACAAGAACCCTCTTTGAAGGGAACTCCTTCTCTGGAGTCCTCATCAGAAGATCCCACTGTGGAGCCACCCCAGAAGAAATGGGGTCTATATTAGAACATCGAAGTTTCAAAACTTTGAATGTTCTAATATCGACCCCTATTCAGTGAAAGCTGAAAACATCAAACATACAGAACAGCAAATTTTTTCCTAGGGAAAAAAGTCGTAGTTCCAAAACACATACACACAACACAAGCATACCAAACAAACAGCAATCCACACACATACACCTAAAATCTTACACCTAACCCTACACTAAACTATACACACACCACTAACTATCTGCTTACCTTAACCCAAACCCTAACCCTAAGGTCCGTCACTATCGCACACTCCCCTCACCCACGCCCTAACCGTAATTCACCTACCCCACCCTAACCCTCACATCCACACAATCGCACACTTACCTGACCCGTGCCCCAACCTTAACTCACCTAACCCACCCTAACTCTCATGTCAACACAATCGCAAACATACCTAACCAGCGCCCTAACCCTAACTCACCTAACCTGCTCTAACCCTCACGTCCACACAATCACACACATACCTAACCCAGACCCTAACCCTAACTAACCTAACCCGCACTCAATCGCACACTTACCTGAACCCGACTCGTAACTTTCCAACACAGCGCTGAAATACCGAAGCAACAAAAACGGACAACCGAATTCTTTCCTTAGGAAAAAATTTGCTTTTCTGTTGCTTTGATATTTTCAGCTTTCGCTGAATAGGGGTCAATATTAGAACATTCAAAGTTTTGAAACTTCGATGTTCTAATATAGACCCGAAAAAACAGTGCAAGAGGAAGCACCTTGATTCACCGGAGGAATCTATCACTGAAGACACAGATTGTGATGATGGGGAAGGGTCCCCACGGTCTTCCGCAGATGACATCTCAATTGGAGACAGTCTCAAAATCCTTAAGCAGCAGGGAGACTGGAAGTCCTATAACCCTTCTTGTGAGGAATCAGTGGTTCTGCAGGCCTTCTGTGCCTGACCATCTACTTTCTGGGTGACTCCACCAGCAGATGACCTTGTTAAAATCATTGTGCAGTGTGCCTGGAAGGCCCCAGAGAATGCAGAACCTGTCCCTCAGAGGCCAAGCAAAAAATGTTATCTACACCTGAAGACCAGCCCCACTGGTCCTAGCAGTTGACAGTTGATTCTATGTTCATGGAAGGGCCACCAAGAGGGAACTGACAGAAGATAGTTCCACCGTCCATCCTCCAAACAAAGAGTCCTGGACCATGGACAGACTAGCAAAATAGACCTATGCTTCAGCAACATTCATCATTCAGTCGCTGTACTATATGGCAAACTTTACTCACCTCAAAAGAGGCCTAAATTCTGAAATGTCTCCCTGTTTGGTGGGGTACTGCCTGATGAGGTGCGTGATACTGTTGTCTCACAGCTAGCTACCCTTGAATCTATCTCAAACTCCTTGATGTGTTTGATATCTCACACCACCGAGGGGGCAGCTCGAGGTGCTGCATCAGGTCCTGTCATGAGATGTAATGCTTGGATGCGGTTGTGTGACTTTGCAGACCCCTTTAAATGTTCCTTCGTCAATGCACCTGTCAATGAATTTGTACTTTTTGGACACAATCCTCCAGGGGCAGAGGGGGCAACTCATATGGAAGATGTCCCTTTCAGGGTAGAGGGGGTCTGTGTAACCAGGGTGCTAGAGATTCTTTCTCTGGCAGACCCTACCAGTGATCCTGAGCAGCGGCCTGACTGCTTTCCTCTGCAAGCAGTCGGGGGTCATTTTTCTCTGCATCTACCAGCCTGACATCTTATTACTACTGATATTTGGATGCAGAGAATAATATCCAGAGGCTACCAAATACCATTTGAATTAACTCCCATCCCCGATGTACCACCCAATCAGAGGGAATTAGCAGACTTAGAATTAGAAAAGCTGCTAAGGAAAAGAGTTATCCAACCTGTACCACCAGACCAGACAGGATCCAGGTTTTACTCGAGGTTCCTTTTAGTGCCAAAAAAGACAAGGGACTTGAAACCAGTCCTTGGTCTCAGCCTTTTGAACAAATTTATCAAACTTCAAAATTTCCAGATGGTCACGATACAGTCCATTCTTCCCTTCCTAGGAAGGGATAACTGGATGTGCTCTATAGACCTCCAGGATGCATACTACCACATAAAGATGGATCACTGCTCCTGGCGGTTTCTCCACTCCCGGCTGGGAGCCAATCACTACCAGTTCAGGGCACTGCCATTTGGTCTCTTGACAGCCCCTCGAGTGTTCACCAAATGTATGGCAGTTATGGTAGCTCATCTTTGATTACAAGGATTTCAGGTGTTTCCCTATCTAGACAATTGACTCCTTACTGTTCCGACCAGGAATCTTCTTACACTTAAGGTCTCACTCTCCACTTGGGGATTACAATCAACAAGGACAAATCTCAATTTCTCCAGTGAAGACACTGGAATTCATTGGAGCAGTCTTCAACACAACATCCTGTCAAGTTTCTCCCCCCTCACAGATTTTCGAACATAACACACCAAATCCAAGACCTTCTTCCTCAGACCAATGTTGCAGCATGTCTTGTACTGCAACTCTTAGGCTCCATGGTGGCTGCCATTACATTGGTACCACTGGCAAGTCTGCACACGAGAATCCTACAGTGGCTCCTTTCCGCACAGTGGTCATTACTAATTTATGCACTCAACCACATGATACGTCTTTCAAACCATTGCAAGGAAGAAATGTTATGATGGATGAACCCACAAACAAAACTTTGGTGTCGACCGTCCTGTCTTCCCCAGCCCACGGCCACGGTGACCACAGACACTTCCCTGTTGGGGGGGGCATTACCAGGGAAAGACTGTCCAAGGCACCTGGTCTCCCATGGAGGCCAATTTGCACTTAAATGTCCTGGAACTGAGGGTAGTTCTGCTAGCACTGCAAGCATTCCATGCATCCGTACCCTCTGGGACCATTGCAATTCAGTCAGACAACATGTCAGTCATCTGGTATATCAACAAGCAAGGCAGAACCAGGTCTTACCCCCCTGTGTTGGGAAGTCATGAGGATTTAGCACTGGGTGATAGCTTCCAACCGCTTCCTTATAGCAACACACATTCCTGGGAGTTCCAACCTTATGCAGACAATCTGAGCAGGGCCATCCTGATGCCTCACGAGTGGTCCCTCAACCCTGTAACAGCAGATTGGATTTTCCAACACTGGGGCAAGCCTTGCTGTGACTTGTTTGCTTCCCCCCCTAAACTACAATTGCAGAAGCTACTTTGCCCTGATTCCCCCTCAGGGGGAACCACAGAGGGACGCTCTATCACACGATTGGCAACCGGGTCTTCCCTATGGCCTCATCTGATTCACAGTACATGGATCCTGGATCATTCCCAAGACCTGTTATCTCATCCTCAGGGACTGATTCATGTGAACCTGCACAGTCTCAAGCTCACAGTTTGGTTCCTTCACTTCCAATGATTGCCAGGCTGCCTGACATCCTATCTCCTGTTCATGAAATTCTTCTGGCTTTACACAAACCTTCCACTAGGAAAGTTTATTCTAGTAAATAGACTAGGTTCTCTAATTGGGCCAAAGATCAGAACTTGGACCATTTCTCTATGCCTATTCAAAAGATCCTACAATACCTGACTACTGTTTTTGCAGCTTCGATGATCACTGTACATTTAGCAACTATTGCCAATTTTCTTAATGATCTTGATAATTCTTCAATTTTGTCAAACTGCCTACGCAAGAACTTTTTGAAAGGAGTATTACATGTTAAACCTCAGGACAAGCCTCAATTAGAACCCTGGGACTTGACTTTGGTACTTCAGTCTCATACAGGTTCTCCTTTTGAGCCTTTTGATTCATGTGATTTGTAATTTTTGCCATGGAAAACCTTACTTCTAGTAGCACTTACCTCAGCGGGAAGAGTATCTGAGCTGCAGGCATTGAGTGTCAAGAGTCCTTACTTGATCTTCCACAGGGATAGGGTGTCCCTTCATACTGACCCTTCTTTCTTGCCCAAGGTCATTTCTGGCTTTTCCATTAATCAATCTATTGACCTGCCGGTTTTCTTCCCTCAGCATTCTAACAGATGAGAGTACCTTCTGCACACCCTTGATGTGCATCAGCAGCTTCATTGTTATTTTGACAGGACTAAATCTTTCAGGAAAACAGATCAATTGTTTGTGGCCTTTGCAGGACCCAGATTGGATTAACTTGTTTCCAAAGTGACTTTATCCTCCTGTCTTAGAAATGTCATTACCTTTATCTACCAACAGAATAAGCTATCCTTACCTTCCAGAATAAAGGCTCATTCTACCAGATCTATGGCTGCTTCTATAGCATTTCATTCCAGAGCCTCTCTGGATAATCTCTGCACAGCAGCCACTTGGGCAAGACCTCATACCTTTACATCTCATTACAAGTTAGATTTCGCCTCCAGAGGATGGGCATCTTTTGGTTCTATGGTGCTCAGTAATATCCTTCCTTAGGGCCACCCAGGACTCAAGTAGCTGGGGACTCGGTCCTAATGGCAATGAATAAACAAAAATTTACACCATCAGATAAAGAAGTTATGCTTACCATAACGTTTCATCTGTGTTGTAGCTCTTTGTTCATTCATTACTTCCTGCCCTCCTTCCCCCTGCCTGGAATCCTGGTGGACTTTAGGAACTCCTGGTTAGGGTATTTGCTCAGACAGAGCCTCCAACTATTTTTTTTTTCTATTACTACATCTATTATCTAAGGGCGGGCAAACTCGATCTGAAGTAACTAGGAGAGGGGCATTATGGGTAGGTCTTAGCTGAGAGTTTTTGGCTGATGTGAACTTGGAAACGGCCGTATTGGTTCCAAGGACAGAACCGAGGTCCTAATGGTAATGAATGAACAAAGATCTACAACACAGATGGAACATTATGGTAAGACATAACTTCTTTTTCACCTTTCAAGTTTTGGTCTAATTTTATGGTGAGTTTTTTAACATTCATGTTTCCAGTGCATTACAGCTTGTTTACAACTGTAGACCTGATCATATATAACTGAGATTTGTGCTCATTATTAAAAAGCATGGCTTTATCTAGATTAACACGTTTAATTGTAAATATAATCATGTGTTTATCAGGTTTCATGTTTATAGTTTTGTTGCAACTCTTATGGTTATGAAGATATTTAAATTTGTTTAAAGACATGTTTCATAATTGTATTTTTAGAAAAAAAAAAGATCAGGCAAAAGATATTTACTAGGAACTCCTGAGGTTTTAAAGGGGTGAAGTCCTATTGCTACTATGTGTGAATGATTTAAGAATGAAGACAGTAAATCAGAATGACAGCATGAAATAATTCTTATTATACAATGACTGGTCATTAGCATTCAAAAATGAGCATGCTGATTGGCCAGCCCAACCAGTGTGCCGGTTGTAAATCCGAGAATATACCAACGGGAAAAGGTCGGTCGCCCAGACTTTTTCCCGTTAGTATATCTCATTCATATATATATATATATATATATATATATATATATATATATATATATATATATATTTTTTTTTTTAATACAAAACAAAAATAGAAGACATTTTATGTTCGAGAGATGGCACAGACAAAAATAAAAGCATAATCAGGTACGTTCTACAAAACTTAAAAAAACGTACCTTATTTTGTCTGTCCTGACTCTCCCTAACATAAAAAGTCTCCCGGGTCTTTTTTTTTTTTATTGATTATAACAAATAAGAAGAAGAAGCAATGGAGATCTTCCTTTCTCCGTTGCTACCTCTTCACAGCCCTGATGTACTGCATAAGCATTGGAGCACAAGTCCGATATGCATGTGCAGTACATCAAAACAAGGCATCAATATACCACCAGCCATGGAAGAGCAGTAATGCGCTGTTATACAAAGACATTATTTAAGAAAAGTAAGTATTTTTTTTCTTAAATAATGTCATTGTATAATAGCAATAACCGACTCCATGGTTGTGGTATATTGAAATTTACCCATGGTTGGCTTTATTTAATCACTCGGGCTTTGCCATCGTGATTAAACCACACCAACCATGGGTAAATCTTCAATATACTGTATTGACATTGTCAGTTATTGCTATATTAACTACTCTGTAAGTGGTGCCAAGTCTTCTTTTCCTCCCTACACCTCTCTTTTGTAACGCTACTAAAAACGTGTTGTTTGCGAGGCTTAAGAAGGGGTCTGTTCATCACTGCATAGAATAAGAGCATGCACTGTAACTGCACATTGTACACACATAGAGTAGTGATGAGGCACTCCTGTTATATTACACTTTGTCTTGATAAGTATATATTTTTCACAATTGAATAATAGCATAATTTTCTGTACTGCTTATATTGCAACTGTACATTGATTTCCAGATTTGACACCATTCTTCACTGTTATCTATCTCCTCACATCCTCATCTAGCAGTAAAAGATATTTATATAAACTGATGGCAGAATTGCCCTCTGAAATATCAATTCCTTCCCAAACTATGTTAGAAATTTGGATGACAAACAGAAAGTAGTCTGCCTGTGGCATCAGCTCTTGGTACAATACAGGAATTCTATACATGGCTGTGTTTTCAGCTTCTGTTCTCATTGAAACTCAAGTGCTCATACAACAAAAGACACTGCAATAGACTTTACTTAAGTAGTGTGTGCTTGAAGCAACCTTCTGGAACAAAAATGCTGTTCCTGTAAATCAGTCAAATGGTGCAGAGAAAGGTTACCCATCGCTGCCACCAATGACCTGAGTCCAGAAGCTAGCTTAAATAACTGGTAGGGTTGACTGGGAGGAGGTTAAAATGAAGAGACCAGCAGCCATTTCTCCTTTCATTAGGGATTAGTTTAGGGAACTGATGTCTGTGCAATCCTTGCTGGGAACATGGAACAGGTGGCCTACTTAATGGTGACACCTCATGAAATTCTTGCTCATGCTACTACTTCAAGCTCAGGATTCTGGCTGCTTCTGTGCACAAGAAGGATCTTGCATTTATAATCCATATTTTTCCAAAAGATCCTTCATGTTCTGTGCCCTGATAATGTGTACAGCAATGTTGACTGCCCACTTAATCACAGGGCACAATTGATAATTGAGTTAGATCAATGGTGACCTCATAAAGCAGGATTGATTGTGAGATCTATGGTGTGAGGATGCAATAACCAGGAGAACATCCAGATGGGTGAGCAGACAAGACTGAGAGAAGAGTAACAAAAATAAATAAATAAATAAAAATATGTCTAATCCTTACAGTCACTTGGAAAGTATCCACTTACATATGCACGTCTGTGTGTCAGTTAACTTTTTGCCATCAATGTTCTAATGGATAGTGAGATGAAGAGTTCCCTTTATTGGTATCCATTGATGACATTTCTGTTTAAGAAAATTAAACAAGTGGTACGGCTGTTTTTTTTTTTTTCACTTGAGGAAAAAAGCAATGCCATCAAACAATATTGCCGAGAAATGTGCCTCATTTCCTTTGACCCACTCTGGGGAGGATCTGGGCATTAATGCAGGACTAACACCACCAATAGATCTTATAAAGGCTGACTCCAAGATGTTATAGATAAAATAAGGTATGAAATGCCTGCATTATTCTACAAGAGTTGCTAGAATAATGATCGATGCTTGTGAAGATAATACCTCTTTCAAATAGAATATGGAAGGACCGCAAAATCTATATAATTCTTAAAGTGTTGCTTTTTTCAGTATTGTAAGATTTGTGTAGGGATTCCCTCCATTGCAGATGAAGTAATCTATGGCAGGAGGATGTTCCTTCAACTAGAAATTAGGGATTATGTATTCAGTATATGGTTTTTACTTGCTTGAAAAAAAAATGCAAAGGAACTTGAGTGGAATTAATAAAAAACGCATTTGAATATAATGGACTTGTATCTTTCTGTGAGTTTGTCAATTCACCAGAGGCATAGCAGCATAATCTCAACACTAATAACTGCCATAAGCAGCTTGATAAAGACTTTTAGAAGCTTCATTATAAAAGAAAAACTTGCACTGACAAGTCAATAGATGGACGCAAACAAAACTTACTGAGAATTTTCTAATAACGACAAAAATTAAAACAAGGGAAACTGGCTAGTATAAAAATAGTCTATAATGGCAGCTAACCTAGTACTTACATATGAACCTATGAACCTATAATATAGGCCATTTGCACTAAACTGGCATTTTACTGGATAGATGTTTTGTTACTGGTTACAGTATTGTCTCCTTCTCTGTCTGAGATAATTGTACAAAACATGCTTACATGCAATCAAGGTGAATTGTCATACAGCTTTCTAATGAAGATGCATGTCCCTCGAGCAGTACCATATATGTATTTATTGATTTTTAATTTTGTTTTCATTTATTTGTGACCTGCATGACTTTTAAACATTTATGTGTTAAAAAAACTCCCTCAAGATCCCATGACCATGGAAATGTATTTCACACACTTATTCAATTTGATGCTGTAAGTTGTGACAAAGTAATTTCCAAAATTTTAGTAGCAAAACTATTTGAATATTAAAAAGACAAATAAATGTAGACACTGAGTTATGCAACTCATGACCAACTTCATCAGTCTCAAGTCATTTTTTTCTGAAACAATTCTTCAAAGTCCCATCCAGCATGTATTATGATCACTCATTCACGGATTCATTTCAGCTAGTCCATCCCTGTTCTGAAAAATATGTAAAAAGTTACTTACCATCTTATAAACACATTAGGAGTAAAATGTGAAACAACAGCGGAATCTCTGAATAGAGAGGAGGAACTCATTGAATATCAGCTGCCCCAGAATAAATACAAAACTCATTCCAAATTACTGTATATTGTGGGGTATATAGGCAGGGTGAGATGGATAAACCAAGCAGTTCTAATCAGCTCTGTGACATAAATATCATATACTTTGACAGACAAACAGAAGTGTAGTTCATACCAGACAAGACAGCTTGCAATCCAACATAAATAAATTCACCTCTCAAGCAGGCGTGTTCCCAGCACAGCAGTTTTTATTACACTTGGATGCAGTCCTCCTTTTCTAAATAAGTTTCTAAACAGGATTCTTCCATAGTAGCTGGCAAACAAAAAACAGTACTTACAGAGACTTCTGGATAACAGAGTAGTTGTCTTCCCAGTTCCAGAAACAGGGAGCCATACAACAGCTTCACTTTTACCCAGGAAGAAATAAATCTATCTGGCTTTTCATCTCAGATGTCAGATTTCTTTCGTTATATAGATATCCTCTAAATTTTATTCCTTTTTCCTTCCGGTCCATGTAACTTCAGCTATATTCTTCTCACCCAAAGGTCATGGGTCTGCTGTGTAACTGGGTACTATGATTAATGTATTTCCATATGCCCCAAACCCTCATAATTTCAAACATCATTCCTTGTTTCTGGGTTGCTCTTCTTGTATATATCAAAAGGGGCATTGTACTCAATTATTGGTTGGCTGTGGGAGCAGTACAGGGAGGTTATAAGTTCTCTTTTTCTGGAGGTAATGCCCTTACTTATGAGATAAGCAATATGGAGTGCCCTTCTTACCACTGTGGAGACATGGTGATCAAAGGTAAGGTTGCTGTCAAGATCTCTCACTACGAATTGAGTGCTTAGGGTGTTTCTATTAATGATGTGGTCAGCAGGAACATCACTCTTAATGAAAGGTATGATAATACATTTTTTGCACTGAGTTTAAGGCCGTGACTTTGGCACCAATCATCTGTTTGCATAAGACCTTCTTGTAGGATGTTGACATTGTTTGGGGATTCTATGACGACTCCCAGTTTGCAGTCATCAGCAACTTTGTCAGCCACAGAGCTTTAGTTTTTGCTTTTACTTCAGAGAAATAGATTCTGAACAGTAGAGGTCCCAGGACTGATCCCTGTGGAACACCACTCATTACAGGTCTCCTGATAGAGGATTCCCCTATTTTGACTGCATGGGTTCTATCAGTGAGCCAGTAAGTGACCCACCTAATGATATAAGGGCTGATACCCAGTTGGGTGAGTTTATCAATAATGCCTGAGTGGAAAAACTGTCAAAAGCCTTGGTCAAGTCCAGGTAGGCTGCATGCACAGTTTTCCCCTCACCCAGGGCTCTGCTGGCTGTCTCAAAGAAGTCCACTAGGTTTAACAGGCATGATCTCCCTTTGACAAATCCAAACTGAGTAGGGTCAAGTGTTTGGAGATTACCTATATCTTTGTTGATAAGGTCCATGATGATTCACTCCATGGCCTAGCAGATAAGGCTAGTCAGGCTAATAGGTCTATAGTAGTGGAAGCACTACCCTTCTGCAAGGGGATAACAGTGGCCATTTCCCATTCAGCTGGGACAAACACGGTGCTTAGACTATGACTGAAAAGAGTACACAATGGGACCTTAAGTATGCACTTAATGGTGAGACACCTGGGCACACAGCTTGACAGCAGCCTTACCTTTGGCCACCATGCCTTCACAGTGGTGAGAATGGCATTCTGTTCTGCTCACGTCATAAGTAAGGGCATTGCCACCAGAAAAAAAGAAGTTATAACCTCCCTGTACTCATCCCTCATCAGGCCAGTAACTGTGTACAATACTCCTTTTGATATGTACCTTTCCAAGAACCTGCAGCAATTGGAGAAATCACAAGGGTTCCCCACAAGGAAAATTCAAGCTCTTCAGCATCTGTCCTATGTGGATTGTCTGAAATCACTGTCACTTTATTCTGTTTCATACAGACTGCTCAGAGACAATATCTGCCTTGCATACAAGGCAATCTCTGACCCTGCTTTATTGGAAATGCTGCATCTTCATATGTCAAAGGGTACACGGGTTACTCACGCTAAAGACCTTTACCTGGCATGTGACATTAATAGAACCTGCTGGAGGGACAGCTTTGTCTCCCAGAGATTACCATAACTTTGGAACAGACTCCTACTTCATGTTAAACAGAGCACCTCATTGGCCCTTTTCAAGCGTAATCTGGATGATTGGATGGGTAACCGTAAATTCACCACAAGAATTCTACCTGTGTCATTCTTGGACAGGGACAATAGGGGCTGGTTATGAAAATAAAAGTAGAACTTGGCTAGGCTTGTAAGGGCCTAGCTCCATTAGTCTAGTAACTTCCTATGATCCAGTGATCCTATAGAGATGACATGGTTATCTTTTGATCCATCCCCTCACATTCAGCTGTTCAAACCCAGCTTAACTCCTGGTTAAGCAAAGAAAAGTTACTTCTAAACACCACCAAAACAAAAATATGATATATGGAACTACACAAAAGCTTAAAAAAAACACTAGCAATATTATCATAAAAAATCTCAGTGGTACCAACAACCTCATTTTTAAAATATATAGGCGTATGGCTGGAGCAGTCCATACATTTCCATACTCACATAGAAAACAGCAGGGAAAAGGTCAACTCTTTTTATTCTGGTACTGGAAAATCTCATAATTTCTTTCCAGACCTGCGAAGCAGAGACTGACAAAGGAATCTTTTCAGCATAAGTCAAAAATGACTTTCCACTCAAAGCTATAGCCTCTAAAAATATATCTGCTTTGCAGTCTATTGAAAACAAAATCTGCTGATTCATTTCCACCCCCACCCCTACCAAGAACACCACTGCACCAGCTTTCCAATGTCAGGTGGCTCCCAATAACCCACAGGAATGAGTTACTCCTTAGTTCTCTACTTTTCAAACTCATTCAACCAGATGCTTCCCTGGCTCTTGTTGAAAGCCCAGTAGTAAAATCACCCCCTACAACCTTGAAGCCTCTCCCAAGGGACTCACTCTCTCCTGACACCACAAACAAAGCTTCACTATACCAACCACACCTTCTCCACTTTTCGAATCACACACTGCAAATCTCTCTTATCTTATCAAAAAGATGTATCCTATTTTTTCTCCTTCAGAGCACAGCTCAAAAAATATCTTCAACAAAAATCAGAATGCATGTGCTTCACCACTGGACACATCTCCAAACTATTCCACAGACCTTCATCACCTCAACATTTTCTCTCCATTTTTACATGCTGTTGACTTTCCATATTTACTACTTAAATGAATGCAGATTTGTATCTATACTGGTAATCATACACGTTCATTATTTCATGTATCTACTGTTACTTTGTCTTTTCTGTGATTAATTCAGGTTTGAATATATTTCTGTTTTATTTCTTCTGAATTTCTAAAATCAGCCTATATCTGCACATATTCTATTGTGACTAGTGTACTGCTCTGGCAAACAAACTTAAAATATGAAAGATAAAAGATATAAGTGGATTGTCTTTTAGGGAGACAATTTGCAAAGTCGATAATAGTCTCCCCTCTTATGATTTTGGAGCAGATGGAGCCAAAAAGTAATTCTGAGTGTTGTTTTATCTGAGACAATTCTGAGGGGAGATGACAGTGGTACTTTAGAAAGAAGAGCAATATAGATTGATACATTTTGTTTTCTATGACTTGTACAGGTTTAAGGTTCTTTAGACAGGCTAATGCTGCTACAAAAAAGAAAGCCATAGTTGAGCTGAGCAATAAGTATTCCTTTGCCTGTAGCCAATCTATTTTCTGAAGACATACCTCTCTCAATCGTACCTCATTACGAGGAACATACCTCATTACGGATCTTAAAAAGTTAAAGTTCCAGGAAGTTCCACATTGACAGGTTTTGTCACACATTCACTGTTAGGAAGTTTTTAATGGATATCTATGGTAAATAGCAATGAATCATATTAATTCATTAAAATATCTTTTTTATAAGTAAAACCAGCATATTTTAATCATCCTGTGACCTTCCTAGTTCAAGCTGTTAGTAAGCCATTAGTATGTGTTCCACATTTTGCCTATTTGTTTCCCATTATGAATGCTAGTTTTCCTCATTTTGGAGATGGAAGGTTGAGATCTATGTCTGAAGATAACAAAATGAGGAATTTTCCAGACCCAGAAGTGAAGTTGTCACTCTTTATTTTAATCATAATGATGTAATTCTTAACAGTCTATGCCAGCAGTCAGTCCTAGTTTACCAAAGCTGAGGCTTTTTCATTTGGTTAGATTGGATTTACATTGATTGGATAGACACGAGCAGCTTTCAAGATTTTTTTTTCAAACACCATGGCTTTAGTTATGTTGGTGTTTAAGATGAGTTTGTTTTCTGTTTGAAATGAGTTTTGATAGTTCATGTATCTTTCTAGTTGGGTTTTTATTATGTTTGGGGAGGTGTCAATGGTGTATATGACTATGTCATCTACATATAGAAGTAATGGCAAAGATAGCAGGCTAGGTCACACCTTATTGACACAAATGGAATAAAAAGAAATGGTAATAAAACTGACCATTAGGTCACCCCTTGTGTGATGGTTGCAGGGAAGAGCTAATATTAGCATGCTGTACTCTTTCAGTAAAAAAGGAGTTAAAACTGGTTGTTTTTTTTTCTGTTGCATGACAGGCTTGTTGTTGTAATTCCTGTCATGCCTACTGCCATTATGTTACCAGTATAAATTACATTTAAACGTATCCACCAACAATGCCATTCTGTCTTGTCCATTCAAGTAAATCATCACAGTACCTACTGTGATGAAGTAACTGGGGGTACCAACATTTAAAAGATCTAAGACTAGGTTAGTAGTATGAGGAAAGCTTTCACTAAACATGTTTCATCTAAACGGAGTGTATTCTAATAGTGCTCCATTGATGGTTTGTTATAACTTTGTTTTTCCATTCATATATTGTTCACATTTGAAAAAGTGCTTAGGAAGGAAGCACTTAAATAAATCTGAACATAAACTTTAAAACGTTTTAGGTTCTTCAAAGCAAGTTACCTCCTACATACTAAAGTATTGTACAGGCCCTTCCATGTCAGCTTCACCTTTGCAAATGATCACTGACTTCTTAAATTATCTCAACAAGCTAGACATCATATGGTAGGTGTACCAGAAATAAAAAGTATCACTGGGTTTCATCAAGCTAAGAGTCACTGTAGAGTTTTCCCCAAGATGTGAAATAAGGCCATAGAATTCACAGATATTTTGTACTAAAGTTACATCTCTTGAACTTAGAAATAAACACCTCATCAGCATGAAGTAGTACTAAAAGGATCACTGAAGGTTATACGCAGTGGTACTGCAGAGGCCAGTAGGTACATGCATAACGAGATACTGGAGCTATTTAATTGCGTTGTCTGTGTCACAGGTAACTGGCAATACATTTTGCATTGGACAAGGTACAGAAGTTCAGTCTTTAACAATAATAGTGCTTCTCTGTGTTGAGAGGTTGCAGGAAGGCTTGCACTCATGCAAAAATGTCAATTAATTATGCATACCTGCAAATTATATATATTCTGACTCAAAATCATAAGACAGTGAGGAAAAGGGTAGATTTCCCGATCCTCACTGTACTGTGATCTGCATTCAAAATATATAGCTAGTTTGATCTTCTACATTGCGATCTTGTGCACTCTCTCTCTCTTGGAAACATTCATTCTTCTTGTCGCAGTTATTTAAATTTTGGTGTTCTGTTAATTTGATGAAATGAAGCAGATCCATACAGCTATATATATATATATATATATATATATATATATATATATATATATATATATATATATATATATATATATATATGTATATATACATACAGAGACAGAAAGCTACTGATACCCAGGTAATGTGTGAGATAAACACCCATTCTATCAACAGATGCTTGATTATACATATACATACAAAATATACATACACATACATACATACAGATATATATAGTTAGATGTAGTTATATACAGAAACAGAAAGCTGATACCAAGGTAATGGGTGAGATAAACACCCATTCTATCAATAGATGCTTGATTATACATATACATACAAAATATACATACGCATACATACATACAGATATATATAGTTAAATGTAGTTATATACAGAAAAATAAATCTACTGGTACCAAGGTAATGGGTGAGATAAACACCCTACTGTGGCAATAGATCCTTAATTATACGTATACATATAAATATGCATATTCAAACATACATGCATATACATATAGATATATATAGCTGGATTTACTGTACTTCATTAAATTAAAAGAACAGTTAAATTTAAATAACCGAGATGAGTAGAATGAGCATTTACAACAGCAAGAGTGCACAAGATCAGAACTTAGAAGATTGAACTAGCTATATATTTTGAAAGCAGGTTGTGGTACAGTGAGAATCAGGAAATCCACCAGGGTTCCATTCTGTTGACAGCTTCAGTTTCATATGCCCCTTGCTCCTGGATCAATTCCTGCCTTTGTGTAAATCCCAACTTATTGGTAAAGGGGAATCAGGGGAAGAATTATCTGCCAGCAATTCAGTACTACTGTTAAGCGGTTTTGTTAGCACTTTCCTTCTCACATCATTCCTTAAGGACAAATTCTGTGTTTTATTCATCTTAGTAGCATTTTTATTCAAGTCACTAGTGGATGATTCAACATTCACACTGAATACAGGGGATTTGCTTAAGGAGGTTACATTTGCGGACTGTTCATGTCCAGTCTCTTCCCGTATATTTTTGCTGTTACCAAAGCCCATAGACACAGTACCATTCACTGCAGAATTACTCTTAGGCCATGTAAAAACATGGCCATTCCTAAAGTCGGCTAAGAGTCTTTCAATTTTAAGCTGTTTCTGTTGCAGTAACTTTCTATCATAGAGTAAAACAGTACCAAAAAGCCCATGCAACCTTTCATCCACTAAAGTTGCTGGAAAACAGTCATATAACTTAATTTGTTGTCCCTTCACACTAATCGCTAAAGCATCCCCCTCCAGCTTAAAAAACTCAATCAACAGTCTCAAATATTTATTGCTTACCTGTAAGTTCAATTTCTGTTATTGTTTAAGCAAATTTGGAAACTGGTTGGGTCTATATTAGAACATTGAAGTATTACTACATCAAATGTTCTAATATCGAACCATTTCACTCGAAACACCACAACATCAAACACTCAGAACAGCAAATTTTTTCCCAGGAAAAAAATTTGCTGTTCCAACAAACATACACACAACACAAGCACACCAAAATACATAATCCACAAACATACACTTCACAAAACCCTACACTAAACCATACATACACTACTAGCTATCCACTTACCTTAACCCAACCCTAACCCTAAGGTCCGTAACTACTGCACACTTACCTTACCCGCTCCCTAACCCTAAAGTCCCTATCACACACTCACCTTACCTGCTCCCTAACCCTAAAGTCCCTATCGCACACTCACCTTACCTGCTCCCTAACCCTAAGGTCCCTATCGCACTCACCTTCATTCGCACACTTACCTTAACCCGTTCCGTAACCTTCGCTCCACAGTCAAGGAAATAGTGAAGCTGCAGAAACAGCCCACCAAATACTTTCCCTAGGAAAGTATTCAATATTCTGCAGTTTCACTATATTCAGCATTTGATGCAAAGGGTTCAATATTAGTAAATTCGAAGTAATACTTCAATGTACTAATATAAACCCATACTGGTCACTGTACATTGGCATTTTAAAAACTATTAACCCTCTAGGGATAATTTTCCATTGTAAGCAGACTTCAAAATGTTGTGTCTACATCTGCAAATGTTTCAACTTAAGAATCAAACTCCAGCTGTTCAACTGCACCACGTAGAACTTCATAATCCACAGCAGCACAATTTTTCCACTCTACTTGCAATGTAGCTTCAGGCATTATCAGTAGATTACTATTACTAGTATTACAGTTCATAAATCTAATAAAACACACAAACGGTCTCAAAAATATGATAAACACACTACTAGAATAAATTACTTTAATAAACAATAACCAGTGATGTAACCGGTAAGCGCGTTCGTACTAGTTATGGATGTTCTTCAGACCGAGTTACATCCATACTAAAAACCATTACATGCACTCTCTAAAAATAACATGACATTACCAAGGGTCACATTGTTTTACTAAAATTAGTGATTTAACCCTTTCTTTCTCAAAACCACTTTATAATTTTCCCTTTCTTTCATTCCTGGGAAACTACATGCATTTAACCTTATCTGCCAACAATATTCCTTCCAGTCTAATTCATCTTCCTCTTCTAACTTCTCACTATAATTAAATGCTCAATCTATTATGGAGAACCTAAAATGAACATGACTATCTCCATTGTGGTTTTGTATCGCATGCCTAACTAAACCATTACTGATATCTTTATTTTCAACTGCTCTCATATCCTCGGGCATTTTCTTATTAAATTCTCTAGATGCTCTGACTATATAAAATGCAGACAAAGCCCACATAAGGCAATATAAACTACAAATTTCGACTAACAACTATATTTGCATTTTAGTTTTATAATATAATTTCTCACATCGATCTTAATTTCACCTCCCTCAACCACCAATTAACAAAACTTACAACTACCAAACTTAAACTTTCCTTTGTTCATGTCCAAACATTTATTATTACTTCTATAAAATATTCCTTTAAATTCTTTCCTCTTCTAGACACAAATACTGAGTTCTCCCCTACAATATCCCTTAAATCAACAAAATTAGTAAGTAACCTCCAACTGTTTCTTACTATCCACTTAATATTAGCCTCATCCACTGAACCAGACAAAACACATGCCAATTCATAATCCTTTGATTTTTCTTTCCTCATAACTTGCGTATTATTCTTAGTTCCTGCTTCTCTCAGAACCATTACCTCATCCTTAATTTCTTGAACTATATCCATCGGATACCCTCTATCATAAGATGTATTTTTTATTAATTCATATTCATTATTAAAACAGTGTGTCTTCAGTTAACTCACTCAACCTTAAAAACTGTCCTTTAACTATATTCCTTTTTAAACTTCCTTTGTGCATAATATTATAATGTAAATAACTATTGCTTTGTAATTCCTTCTTTAAAATCCTTACCTTAATATTGCTGGTAGATTTATAAAAGACAAGATCCAAAAAATGAATCTCATTCCTACTAGTGCAATATACAAAGTTAAGATAGTTAGGCACACTATTTAAGTACATTAACAACTCAGTTAATCTTTCCATACTCCCTTTCCATAGAAAAAAATCATCAATAACATGCTTATAAAATATGACATCATTGAAAAATTCAGACTTATACACAAACTCTTTTTCCCTGCTGGTCATAAATATATTGGCATAGCTAGGGGCCATTACAGCTCCCACAGCTATGCCATTTCTTTGTCTATATATTTCATTATCAAAAGTAAAAAAAAATGTAACTTAAAATAACATCCAAAATTTCAGTTAACAACCTAATTTCACTAGCTGTGAAAACTTTAGAGGCAAGCATTTCTTTATTCACTAATTGAAGCCCCTCAGTATTGGGAAAAGTATTGTACAGCGATACCACATCTGCATTACCAATATTACTGAATCACCCACTGTTACTTTAGTAACAAGGTTCTTAAAGTCAAAACAGTCTCTAATAAATGAATCACTACAACAAACTAACTTTTGCAGGCATAAATATCCAAGGACTCCTTTTTAGTACCTTGGCTTGCCACAACTGGTCTAAAACATGGCTTATTTAAGCATCTATGTATTTTGAGCAGATCAGAAAAACCTTCCCAACTTAGGTCTCCAAATTCTGAAGTAATCTGCCATATCTGTGCTAATTAAACCTTCAGTCCATCACTTCAATACATGCGTCAATCATGTTATATGAGATAACCCCTTCTGCTCAAGACACTTTCTCATAAAATTTTTTATCACCTACCTTTTTTAGCTTATCACAGTAGTAATGCAAATCCAACACCATGACTGCATTCCCTTTATCAGCCTTCGTTATAAATAAACTACCATTATTTTTTACCTGAAACAATGCTTCTCTTTACTTCATAGTCACATTATAATATCCAGTCTTACCTTTTGCTTGGAACAGCTCCCTCAAGTCATTTTCACAGGTAATGAAGAAGGCCTCTAATTCTGGCCTTAAAATGGGATTATACAAACTGGGATTTTTAAACTGCTCAACTTTATCATTGTTAACATTATGAAAAAACACTTTAAATTCAACTTCTGGGTAAAGTCCCTCAGGGCATTAATTGTCCTAATTAAGTTTGACTTTTGTGAAGGTCCAAATGTCAATCCTTTACTCAAAACATTTAAATGCTCATTATTTAAAATAAAACTGGATAGATTCAATGTTTTAAAAGAATTAGAACAGTACCTTTTGTTGACAAAACATTCACTTTTTTACTCAACTGCTTCTTTCATTTTGCATCTACCCATTGCCTGTTTATAGTAATATGGCTACACAAAATTGCTGCACTTGAAAACTTTCCTACTCAGTTTCCAATTCTTCTGCTGGGGTGCTTGTACTGCCATTTGCACCAATGCTATCTTTCCAGTTCTTTCATCCTGACATAGTGCTATTTGCTACTGTTAAACCTAGTTTGCATGTTGGTGATATTAGAAACTTAACTGAGAGTAAGAAAGTCAAGTGGATTATTAGGTTACAAGCTGACTGTGGTAAGGGATTGAATGAAAAAGCCTCTTTAAAACCCATTTTAAAATGATAGGTCTGAAAAACTGGTATTTTGCTGTTATCTTTGAGTTTTAGCTTATTTGCAAGTATATATGCAAATATATCTTTATCTATGTAGATATATATTTTTATAAAGTTTGCTATGACATTTTATATTAGAATAAAGTATTACTATACCATTTTGATTAGTTCTCTTGATATTGATACTTAATTTAAATGCAAGTGATGGACTTTTGTCTATGGTCTGAAGCAGCAAATGTAAAAGCCCCTACCAATTCTTATTCTAACACATGTTTTATTTTATTAAAGGAGATTGTTTTATGGTTCCTCACTCCGTGGTTTATTCCAGTATTTATTATTTTTGCAATTGTTTACTACTGGAATAATGGAATATTTACTCTCATGGATATATTTTTGCCTAAATCCAAATATTAATTTAGTTTAACAGAAACAAACTGAAATATAAAAATAAATTAAAAACAAAAATTAATTGTAAAGAAATTGTGCTAATAAACTAACTGTGAACAACAAAAAATAATATACACCCAACTGCAGAACAGAATCTTTATCATATTAACCATTTTTAAATAACTGCAAGTACTACAAACACATGTACACATTTTATGTTTAACAATAAAAAAAAAGAAATATAAAAAATGTCCAATCTCTATTGAATATCATTCAAGAAAAAAAGTCAACTCATATATTGGAAACTGTCATCAGCAGTAAGAAAATCTATCCGGCAGTGTAAGCTACTTAGAACCTCAACAGAAAAGATTTAAATATGCAAAAAAGTAATATGAATACAGTTTATTATGTCTATTAGTTACATCCACAAACCACTTCTGCCTTTGTGGTATTGAAAGAAAAAAACATTGACTATGGCATAGATTAACTATTTGAGTTGTGGCTTGAAAATATGGGGGGAGGTTTTAATAACGTGATCAATACTAATTCATTTATCCTATTGGAAGGGTAGCCTGATCCCTACATTATTGAAGTCTGTCACATGCAAACACCTGTTATCCAGCACCAGAATGGGAAAATGCAATGTGACAGTAGTCTCGGATGCACGTGTTCAGAACAGCACATGTGTAATTGTGAGGTATTCAGGACCCAGCATGATATAGGTGTATATAATAGCTACCATACATGCACCCTGTAAATGTTTTCATTAAATATAAAGCATAGAAAATACTGCCTTTATTTTAAGGAAATATATTTGAATATCATTAAAATAAAAGCAAACGTTAGATTATCATTGGTGCAGCTGTTCCTTTGCTCTCTATGTTTCTATGGGATCAGTTCTGCTATTTTAGAATTTTATATTTCTTTTATCTTTGAAAAGAAAGCAAAATGGAAAGCCCGTATTTTTTACACATTGAATTTTTTTTAACCAGGTAGCAATCAAGTTTATATTAGACTAGTAATATCATGTATACAAAAGTAACAAGTCAAATAACATTTATGAATTCAGTAAATCTATTATGATTTTTCATAATCTTCCTCCCTCCTGCTTGTTCAAATGAATACATGGATATTATATCTAACTTCCTTGGACCTTAACCATAAAATTAAGTTTCAAAGTTTTGTTTAATAAATGACATGCTTTTAAACACCTCCTTCCCCATATGAGAAGCTCCCCATGTCGAAGCAGTACAGTAATACCTCAGAACACTTAAATTTAGATCACATCAATTAAAATAAAACCATTAATACATCACCATTCACTCATTAAAAGTTCAAACATGGGGTTGTCAAGAGCCCAAATATTTAAATCAATCCCTTCAACTAAATTATTTTATTTCTAAAAACAAAATAAATAAAATTCAAAATCCTCCTTCAAAAGAGAGACTGACTACTGGTCATTCTTCTTATAGGTTGGACTGGGATAAGCACTTTAGATCTTACACCATTTAATGCAACATACATGATGAGATGTAATCTTATGCTTATATGCTACATTTGTCTCCCAGTTCTTCTTAGTATTATTCAAATTTTCCTTATTTTTTATTCAAAATGTCCTTCTTTTTCTTGTATAAAATCATTTTATGATCCTATATATAGATAAGGTTCTACAGAAGGTAAAAATTAAGAAGTCCTTTGTTGTAAATTATTCAGACTTGATGGCACATGAAATATAACACATTATTTTTCAGATTTGCAGTGTGATCTGAATAATCAATTTCTTATTAGCCATGTGCATAGGCCTTTGCTGTTAATAAGTTGCTAATCAAATGAATACAGCACACAGTATTAAAATAATGATTTTACCGGTTGCTTTGTTATAAAATGCATACAAACATTCTATATTGTATATGAAACCTTGAAAACTTGTGAGCTGTTGTTGTGAAGCTGAAGATTTATTTTTATTTTTCTGAGGATTTTTTTTACTTATCTTGTTTTATTTCCTTGTAGTTTAGTTTTATCTGAAACTGACCATCTGTTGCTACTTGTGATCATTCATTGTAGATAACAATCCTAGTCCAGCTATGTTTACATTTATTGATCCAATATGTCAGCATACATCCTCACACTCAATCTTTAGTTGTATAGATTCTATCCTTGATAATAAACTCTGTAAAATCTTTCCAGGCTTCATATTATTTGTTGAATTATTACTAATGAATTTAGCATAGAAGAAGGCTGTCTACAGTTTTTGAAATTTGGTTGAAGCCAAATTTCCTCTCATACAAATATCAACTAGGGATGATTTAATAAAATGAAAATTCAGGGTGATATACAGAAGGAAGAACATTGGTCCTCATTAAAAATCAGCTAAAAGTGACAATAATCTTTCACTTAACATTAAATGATAGTACAAATGCAAGCTGATTACTGCTTCAAATTCATCTATCTCATGCCAGCAAATTGCTCGCATATAAATGTCTTCCAGCAACTATAGTGAAAAGCATAGCCACTGAACTTACACAATATAAGAAATAATTTATTCTTTTGAAAGATCATAGTCTAATCTCACCAGTATTCATTCAGTTGCAAATGACACATTCAATTACTGAATTCACTTTTTGTTAACAATGCCTTTGCAAAGTAGAGTCAGCTCCTGCAAGCTTTTCCAAAGTTTGCATTATCTGCTCATTTTACCTAATAATAATGATAATTGTCGACCCATTATGACAAGCAGTTATTTAAAAGCACAAAAATCCCTTAAAAAGCTGTTAAAGAATTTTTCTTCAACATACAGGCAACATCATAGTTATATGAGCTGAATGAAGCAAAGTGATCTATAGACTTTACCCCATTATTATCACTAAAGGATGAAAATCTAGTACTTGTATGGTTTACTTTTGTACTGCTGGGTGTTGACTGTTTCCATTGTCCTATAATTCATATGTTCATACATAAGTACTGCCCTTGCAGGCCATTTTAAGCCAAGCCAGTTTCCTGTTTTGTGCTCAAATTAATTCATAGATCCAAGTTGTGAAGTTGGTTGATAATTAATCCTTCCTAGTGTGATCTGCAATTCAATGAATTCATTTTATGAGTCTCCATGGATCTGTCTGGAGGTAATATGTTCACTGATGAATGTGGAGATATCATCACAGTTGCCAAAATACTGGTATAGGGGGAGTACCTTTTTGCATTTAAGCCAGGTTTCAGTTACTATGCAGATATGGATGGTTTCCAAATGCAGAAGTGCTTCAAGATGAGGCAGTTTAACAAAAGCTAAGTTTGACCATGTACAGGGAAGGGATCTTTCTACTCAGCAATACTTACACTAGCTCCACAGGTTTGCATGGAGCACCATGGGGCTGAGCAGTGGAAGAAATTTAAAAAAAAAGCAAATAGCCTGGGAAAGCCAATCAAAGATAAATGATTGATAAGCCCTGTTCCACTCACACTGGCCCATACAATTCCCTCAATAATGTACCTAGCAGGTGGAATGTATTGCAGTCAGCCAATCACACAGGCTGCATCTGCAGCATACCAGCATAAAGTATGCATACACCCTTTAATCTGATTTTTCCCACATACTCACACCATTGGTGTAGACACCTGGGAATTTTAACATACAAAATTATAGGGGCTGCTGCTGCTCTGCTACATATGTATGTGCTACAGGCTTAGGTCAGTGATGATGCTGATACTGATAATAGGCCCAGACTGAGGAGGAGAAGAATGTTCAGGCTCAGGGTAACCTACCAGGGGCTACATTATCTGGAGATAGTGGAGCACTACAGGGTGGACAGTGACATACTACAGCAACTCATTGAGCTGTGCCGGCCTCACCTCAGAGCCAACAGAGGGGAACCCATCCCAGTGGAAACAAAGGTATGTGTAGCCTTAAGAATACTAGCAACAGGTACTTTCCAAAGACCTACTGGGGACATCATGAGGATCTCTCAGGCATCTGCATTAAGGGTACTCCACCAGTTCCTGGATGTCAAACTAACACATGCCAGTGATCCCATTTATTTTCCCAGCAACCTGAGGAGAGGGCCAGCAATAGGCATCTCTTCCACTAAGTAGCACATTACACAGAGGTGCTGGGTGCCATAGACTGCACTCATGTGCACATCAAAACACCACCCGGTAAGGCGGGTAGAGTCTACATCAACTACAAGGGGTATCACTCCATCAACTGCCAGATCATGTTTAATGCACAGGGCATTATCATCAATGTTTGTGCTGGCAGCCCTGGCAGTTATTACGGCTCTCACATCTGGCACACATCACAGCTGTACCAGGCATTTGCCAGGGAGGGGCATCACTTACAGCCATCTAGTGGGGGATGCTGGTTATGCACTGGAACCATGAATGATGACACCCATCAGAAATGCACACACACCAACTTAAGAACACCATAATGAGGTATACGCACAAACTATGATCATCATAGAGTGTGTGTTTGGGCTGCTCAAGTCACAGTCCCGCAACCTTGACATATCTGGTAGAGCCCTACAGTACTTTCCAGCCACATGTGCATACATGTTCTTATTATCTGCCATGCTGCACAATATGATCCTGCATAAACAACTGCAGCAGGAACATCACAGGCAAGGGGCACACGGCTTCCCATCATTGCCAAGGTCCCCATAGGCACAGGGCAACATGGAGGAGGAACCCCCTGAGCTTGTCCCTGTAGGCAGACATAGGCATGCCCAGTATGCCCTGGCCTTGGCAAAGAGGCAATGCATAGCACATGGGGCCCAGGGACTGACAACTCACTCTGACTCACAAACACACAGTCAAATGGATACCAGCCACATCACACTGCATATACCTTACCATGTAGAGGCTGTGTACTGCATGCATCTGACAGAGTCAGCCCTGAAGCACTGCCCTCACAACTGCCGCTGGCACAAGGTAAGTCACTCTTCTTAACAGTAAATGAATGCGGTAGTAGACTGTGGTAGCATATGTTTGGTATTGCTGCATGTATGCATGGAAATGGAGTGGGTTACCAGGATAGCAGCTATGTGGGGCAACAGGAACTCTCTCCCAAATACTGGCTGCCCCACAATATGCAGCAGGCCTTAAGCCAAGAAAATCCCCTGCACTATGTAAGGGACTTACAAACAGCAGGGTCTTAGCACAAATGCATGGACGTCAATGTTGGAGTCCCATACATAGGTCCAAACCTCCAACAGCAGGAAAGCTATACAAAGCCATAAAGAAATGTGGGGCAAAGGCCCACAAACAGGGACAAGACTTAAATATTGCTCTTCCAAACATAGAATGTTGATAGAATAACAAGTGTTGCAGTAGCATGAATTTTCTGAAGGGTAAAAAGTCTGAAACTCAAATGTCTGTCATTACTTTTTAACTTCAGTCTGAAATGATTTCACTATTAGCTGCCACGCAACCACAGTGTTATGAAAAATGGACCCAAAACATGAGCCAAGCATCTGGACAGTCTGTGAAGATATGTAGAGTTGAGAGGTATGCCCCTCCCCAACAAACCAGTGTTCGCATACAACTGTAGTAACATTTATGCTTGTAAGATAATAGCAGCAGAACACACATTCCCAGGGCAGTCACAATCAACTTGATAACTTGCTCCATTTCTGCAATATGCAGGGGTCAATGTGCTATGTATGTTTTTGGTTATCAGTGTGAGAAAGTAGACAGCACTTACTGGTGGCTGCTGTGGTTTACTGGTCTAAGTACAGTACTGTGGTTATCAGGGTCCATGGCTTGAGACTGGCCATGCCAACTATTTTGCATGTCAGCTACACCAACGGTAGGAGTTGTACACACTGTCTAGAAGTCAATATTTGTTACGGCAGGAAAGCTGGACAATGGAGGCACAGGGGGCCACACATATGGACAGTACATAGCTCTGAGTAACCCACACAGTGCCTTGTAGAACAGCAGGTTGTGACAGGTCAGTCTAGCAGCAGGATATAAAGACTACCACATTACTGCGTCAGTACAGACAATGAGTCAGTGAGCACCATCCATGCCCTTGGAAAGACAGGGTGTCACAGAGTGTCCACATGTATGCCTCATATATCTGCTCTGCTTGTCATAACGTTGCATTTGCCTGGCAAACTATTTGCAAAGCAATAAAGGTTGATGTGAAAACATCAATGACAGATAGCTGAGATGCGGATGTCATACCCATAAGTAAATGCAAGCAAATACAAAACTGTTCCAATTGTCTACATTTGGAAGAACAATATTAAGAGCCTGCCCCCATGCCTAGTCCTCTGTCTGACAGTTATATATGGGCCTGTGCAGATGTCTGTCCATAACAGTTTGAAAGCCATGGCCAATGGGTCCCCTAAGAAAGACCAAAAACCCACAAGACCGACGCCCGCAATCCCGAGACCAAATACCTGAACGACTAGAAGACCGACAGACCACAAGCAAGAAATTCAAAATTGCGAACAATCAACACACATACAGTACACACATGCACATACACACAGTGTCCCCCTAAATGCAAACAAATAATCCTACACTATAGTTAAGCAGGGGGGGCAAGCCCCCCTGCACCCCCACAACCCCCCACTTTAATATTCTAACTGCGAGATTGCACAAATACGCACACAAGGCAAACTCACACCCACACATTGCAGTTCCCCCCCACACACACATCACAGTCACAACACACAGTAACACACGCTAAAGCCTCTCACAAACACACTGATACACAGATACTTACCTGAACCGGAACACCAGCAGCACTAACTCAATATCCCTTAACATCGGGATTTTGAATTTCGTGGTTCTGGTCTTTCGGTAATGTGGAGTATCGGGCTTCTGGTCTTGGTAATTTCTGCGTCGGGATTCTGAGTGTTCAGTCTTTCATAGGGGACCCTGACCAACATGTAGCCTTATAATAACAGTGCAATACAAACCACAGCAGATGTATGGGGTACAATGATGGACAACTTGCAAAACAGATACAATCCGAGGTGTGAAGTCTGTAACCCTGCGTGTGATGTTATGACTTCTACCCCACTCACACCATAACTACAAATACATAACATTAGCAACTGTGGGCAAAGGCTCTGACTGGACAACAGAAGGACAGAAAGACACATATAAGGGGGTAAGGGGAACCACTGGCCAGACAAACTTAGAATGTGCACACTAGACCAATTTCTGCTGTAACATAGTTCCCTGCAGTGTCTGGAGTCAGTAAATGAAAGTCTGTCAGTGCTCCCTCATATTACTCTATACTGATCTGCCACTAACATACCAGAAAATCACAGAGCTATGTAGAATATACCACAGATATTATGGAAAACTCTGCTCAGATAATGTATTCTGTGCCCACCCAGGATATGACACAGTTAATAAGGATAGCACACAGCCAGGAGATTCCTCAGCCAGTATATCACTGATGTGCTGGACTCTTTGCACAGGTTTATTAGCCAATCATCTATAGCACACAAAATCCTTGACCAGAGTACAGGTAGCTCTGGACTGGAGTCCCACTGTTACTGTTGAAGGTCATACTGGGCATGCTCCTACATTTGGAGGATTAAAGCCCATGTCTAAACCTACACCTGACAATTGAGCTGTGTTGTTCATTTATGCCTTTGCATATACACAGCTATGTACACCTTAACTGTCTCTCATCATCCCCATCAGACAGGATTACCCTCATCTATCTGTATGTGGCACATATAGGATATATCTGCATCTGATGAAGGTGATATGCATGCATATATATAGGTAGCATATACAAATATAACAATTATAGACAGGCAGACACAGGGGGAGAGAGATTAATAGAGACAGAGAGAGAGGGAGAGAGAGAGAGAGAGAGAGAGAGAGACCGTAGAAGGCATACAGGGAAGTACAGCTGCAGCCATTTGCACACCAATTGTAACCAGTGTCACATACAAGTACAAAGGTGAGCTCCATGTGCAATAGTAGTGAGGTTGGGTTGTAATGTCTCATCACCTGCTTTATGTCTATGTGTGTGTGTGTGTGTGTGTGTGTGTGTGTGTGTGTGTGTGTGTGTGTGTGTGTATGTGTGTGTGTGCTTCTATATCTATTACATTTACAGCAGAATACACATGCCCAACAGGCCTATGTCTGTGTAATGATAACCCATTTTATGGGCCTGATACTAGTGTCATCCACAACAGTGGTCCACCTGTCAGCAGCAACTGATGTCATTCACCACAACAGCAGTGTCAGACACTCTTCACATGAATACGCCTTGTGGCACACGTGATAAGTATGTAACACTGTAGTACATGCAACTAGATAGGTAGGAGTTCTAATCTCACAACTGGCAAGTGTGTGTACATTAAACCTTTATGAGGCCTGTTCCACCCTGTAAACCACCCATTGTCCTACTTTACAGGGCCTGCTGATGTCATCCACCTTAGATACAGCATTGGACATCTTTCAGGTATTAAACTCTGTAGCACATGTGATAAATATGTAGCACTATAGTGCAATACACTAGATAGGTAAGGGTTCTAATCTCAAGACTGCTAACTGTGTGTGTGTTTGTAGGTCAAGCCATTTTGAGGCCTGTTTCACCCTGAAAACACCCACTGCCCTACTTTACAGGGTCTGCTGATGTCATCCACCTTAAATATAACATTGGATACTTTGCAGGCATATAACCTCTGTGGTGCATGCGATAAATGTGTAGTACTATACTACAATAAGCTAGATTGGCAGGGGTTCTAATCTCAAGACTGCCAACTGTGTGTTGTAGGTTAAACCATTTTGAGGCCTATTTCACCATGTAAACCACCCATTGCCTACTTTACAGGGCCTGCTGATGTCATCCACCTTAGCTACAGCACTGGACACTTTGCAAGTGCATAAGCTCCATGGCACACACAATAAATATATAGTACTATAGTACAATAAACTAGATAGGTAAGGTATCTAATGTCAAGACTGTCAACTGTGTGTGTGTGTGTGTGTGTGTGTGTGTGTGTGTGTGTGTGTGTGTGTGTGTGTGTGTGTGTGGGCGTTGCATTAATTGACAGGGCCTGTCAATGTCATCAACCTTAGATACAGCATTCAACACTTTGCAAGCATGTCAGCTCAGTGATGCACACAATAAATACATAGTACTATAGTACAATAAACTAGATAGGTATGGGTTCTAATCTCAAAACTGCCATGTGTGTGTGTGTGTGTGTGTGTGTGTGTGTGTGTGTGTGTGTGTGTGTGTGTGTGTGTGTGAACCATATTCCCTGTCAGTGGGTGTGTGGTTTGGTTATACCATTTGAGGCCTGTTCTGTCCTGGACACCCCCATTGCATTAATTGACAGGGCCTGTTGATGTCAACAGCCTTAGATGCACTGTTTCACACTCTGCAGGCCATACCTCTCAAATGTACACAGTTTTGCAGAAGGTCCAGATGATTGGCTCATATAGTTTGTCTGTTTGTCATAAACTTATGGTTTCCTGGCCAATCATTGTGAAAGCATTAAAAGCTGAAGTCAAACTATAATGACAGACATCTCAGTGTCACACGTCATACCCTTCAGAAAAGTAATGGTAATACAAGTCATCTATGTTTGTAAGAGCAATATGTAAAACCTGACCCTGTTGTTGGGTCTCTATCACCCCATTATTGAAGGCTTTGTCCACATGTATTGTTCAAACAGGTTGAGAGGTATGCCCCAGGCATATCAGCTCCATGGCATATGCATTAAGGATATAGTATTATACTACATACAATTGGATAGGTAGGGGTTGTATTCTCAATATTGGTGGCTGTGTGAGTATGTGTCTGTGTATGCATATCCTCTGTAGCAGTCTGGCTGTCTTGCCTGTGTGTGTGCAATGCCTATACCATTTTCTGTGCCTGTTGCACCCTGTTAGCTCCAGAGTAGTAGTGGCAGACACTGTAAAACTGTATAAGCACTGGTTCATGTGCTAGATATATTGCGTTATTGAACATATAACTATCCAGGTAGGGGATTGACTATCAACAAGGGTGGCTCATCAGTGGGGTGTGTGTGTACATATGTATACCTCCTTGCATGCTATACCTGTGTTATGGCCAAAAACATACCTCTCGACCCCTTACAGAAGGACATCTATAGAAAGCCATACAGAAAAGTGAGCAAAGTCCACATATTAGGTTCAATCTTTAAATATTGTACTGACAAACATACACAGGCAATAGCAGAACAGATTGTGCATTTGCATGCATTTTCTGAAGGGTATGAAGTCTGACAGGCAAATATCTGTCAGTATTGTGTAACGTCAGTCTTTTAATGAATTCACACAACTTTACCAGAAAACCACAATGTTATGCCAAATGTAACAAAAATATGTGGCAAACAGCAGGACATTCTGAAGACATCTGTACAGGTTGGGGTTATGGCCACCACCTGTCCCACCCTGCAGGTTGCAGTCCATGTTTAGCCAGGTGTTACCTGTGACAATGACACAAACAATGCAGAGATCCCCAGAGTGTAGGACAACAAACATCTGCTAAGTTTGTCTACTACATGCATAACGCAGTTACTTCACATCAGAAGCACCTTACTGGTATGAGAATTAGCATAACCTATGGTGATGAGACAAACAAAGGAAAGTCCTCTCTGGTGCACTTGCCATGGGTTATGGTATGTCTTGGCAAGTGTCACAATACTACAAGACATGTCCTATATTTCACATTTGATAAGGTGGCAAGCCTACCCTGTGTTACCTATGTGTGTGCAATATGTAGACATGGGTACACCCTGTGAGTAGTTTCTACCCACAATGACCCATATATATATATATATATATATATATATATATATATATATATATATATATGAAGTCATGAATGCAAACTGCCACCTCCCACATATGTAGGTACTGCCTAAAGCTGTGGCAACTGTGAATACTTTGCTGTCTGTCATTGACCCACAAACCGATGTTAACACACTGCAATGGGGTCATACAGCAGGTATGGAATGGTGGCCCAGTCCTGGCTTCCAGCTGAATGCAGAAAACAATACTTTCACACCATATGGTGAGGACATGGACCCACTATTTCCTATATCAAGAACAATCCCATAAACAAACAAACTGTGGTGACAGACCTGGCTACCCAGGTTGATAACACTGTTGCAGTCACCCATGAAGTAATGGCAGTTGTCAGAAAAGGCTTAGACATGGGTCACCACATAGGTAACAAGACTGCATCCAGACAAAAGGTGGACATTACCACTGTATAGTCCTCAGTCAGTACAACAAGACATTAGCAGCATGGCTGGTCTGGTGTGTACCTATGCAGACATCTGCACCAAATGGTAAGGCTATGTTAACACACACAAACGTTATCCATGGCCTTCAACACCTGTGCTATGTAGACAGCCTTGAATCAGTATTGCACCATTCGGCATTGGACAGGTTGTCCACAGGTGGGCTGTGGCATGCCTAGATAGCAATGTAATGGTCAGCCCTTCAACAGCTGCCCCATATATGTCAGCATGACTATGTGCTGATTACTGGCATGACAGGCTTGAATCACATATGACACAGCTGGAGAGACAGGTTAGTCTCCCAGAGGCTGTCCTGTGTTAAGAATGCACTCCCCAAAATTGCAAATCCTCATCAACTGCATCAAGGTTGAGTAGATACCAAAAACAATCTGTCCCAGGGGTCCAGAGTGTGTCAAGCAATGGAAGGGGATCAGATGCTGCTAGATTATTCTGATGGGGATACAGTACTGGATAGGCTGGTAGGGGACCCAGGGTCAGTACTGTAGTAACCTCCTCTGTACCTATGAACCTGTGATAATACAGAACTCCCAGGTAACATGTAGCAAGAATAGCAAGCTGTGTCAAAGGGTATGCATGTAAGGTATGCTGTCTGCCCCCATTGTTCCTCACACACTGTTACATGCATATACACCTAGGTAAACATAGACACACACAGCCATGCTTTGCCAATGAAAAGGTGTCTGTGTTACCACTCTGCCATCCTCATTTCCTGTACTGGCAAGACCCCACCATGACTTACACACACTGACACCTGGAACGGAAACAGAATAAGGTCTGTGAGACAACAGTCAGTCAGCAGTACTAACAGCAATAAAGCATCATGGCACAAAGGTATGTGCACTTTGTTGTGTACACATGGCAATTGCCAGCAGATAGCACCTTAAAGGCCATAACACTACCACACTACACACTGCCATTACCCGTAGTATATTCATCCTGTGCAATAGACACATATTAGCATGTCCCTGCATTGATGGTATGGATAACAGAGATGTGGCACATGTATCATCACATGAACAGGGTGAGGTGTGGGGTTGGCAAAGCCCTAGGTTGTGCCATACAGTTGACATCATGTGTGTGTGCATCTGGAGGGATGCTGGTCAGCTGGACCATGGAGAAGAATTGTGTGCATCTGTCACTAACCTGCATGTGACAATGATGCATGATTGTGTGCATGCACACAGTCAAGCCATGTGGTAGCCCCACTCAAGGGTATGTTGGACAGCTGTGGACTGTACATGACAAAATGTACAGTTCATCTTCTCTGGCCATAAACATGGGAAGTGTCTCTGACAGGAGTGGCAGTACCACCACCATGCCCAAGGCTAGATGTGATACTACTTCCTGATAGTGACTGGTGTCTGCTGGGTCAGTGTACCTTATGTGTCTGCCCAGGACCATGTGCCCATGGCATGCCATGTTGTTGTGTAGACAGCATCCTCCCTTCATTAGTGCTGTTGGTACTGTCACTATGAGAGTGTGACTGTGCACGGCCACATGAGCTATCAGCTGATGTTGCTGACTGACATCCATGTGTCTGATGCCCTACTCCCACCACATGTTCAAGCACAGACATTGCACAGTTAAGGACTGAAAATGTCTAACCCCACCGTCTATCCACTACATCAGCAAAATGATGTAAGGCATCACCAATGCCATGGAGGGTGTCATGCATGTGAGGCGTGAGCATCTGTCTCGTGTACCATTCACAAAGTGCTGTGCCTCCATAATGGACCAAAACATGCATTGGGTGACACTTGCTGTGACACCTCTGACAGAGGATTTATGGGCAGCAGTCCTTCTTCGAGCACCCCTGTCAATCTGCCTGTGTGGGACCTCACCTGCTCTCTGCCTATGGCTAGTGTCTGCAGTCACAGATGCCATAGTCACCACACTACCCTATTCGATGCCATGACCCTCCAACTGCCCAATATCTGTGGCTGCTGGGGACTGGATATGTGTGGGCATATTGACCGTGTGTGGAGACATTGTAGGTGGAAGTGGGATGTCAACCAATGTGACAGATTCAGCCTCCATCAACCCCAACTGTGCCTCACAATGGCCACCACCATCAGCATCTGATGAGACACTGACATCAGGTTGTGAGGGGGGACACACTTCAACCATATGACTACATTAATTCCTGCACTATAATGTTTGCTGATACACACACACACATGAGGTGCCACAAAGGCATTATACAGACCACACCTTCTGAGGGATGCCATGCACAACACACAATCAGACCCAAACAGACACACTCTGGACAGGCCCTCAACAACATGCAGTGCAGCTACATCCAGTTAATGTTGCTAGTACTATACACCTGTAAGATACATGACAAGTTGGAGTATGTAATAGACCTTCGCCTAACACACGCTGCACCCGTGTACACAATAGTATAGCACAGTGGCTACACCAATACAAAACTTTGTGCTAATATGTTACAGCTCCTACAAATATGCTACTGTGATTACCAATGTGATGCACTGAACCACACCACAACTTAACATGCACATCCTGCAATATGGTTACACTTAACAGTTGTGTGCATGAGAAAATGGCAGCTCTTAACATGCCTAGGGTATAGGTGAGCCATAACATGACAGTTCCATACTCACTGGCTACAGGCTGATGTTCCCCAGCCATACCAGACATATCTAGGGAGTTGTGGGGGAGAGGTAGTGTCAGCACACACACATATGGCAATGGTACAGGATTATATGTGCATTTATCAACATGTACAGTACAGGCTACGATACTACCCAAATTGCTGACATTCACAATATGTGTGCATTACAAAACCCCAATCACAGCTGCAGATTGACGTGATACAGTATATGCATTAAGATATGCAGAGGCTGCCAGTATGAATGCTAAAGTATTAAAGTGATCACCACTAGAGGCTTACCTGGACACTCCTTGGCTGTGGACTCTGTGCCACCCATCACCATGACATATGTACTGATGTTTTCCTGTGAGCTGATGGCTGACATCAGGTTTGCCAGGATCTCCTCTGTCGCTGAGAGTGGTGGTTGTGTAGCAGGCCATTCAACTGTGTCAACACAGTCCCTGGCCACAGCTGTAGCCCTTTGCTGTGCATAGTGTAGGGGGTCAGTATAATGTTGTCAGACCAGTTTGTAGCTCCTGTCCCAGTGGCCCACATCATTCACTGCTGCTACCAGATCTTCCCACAAGGCAACACACTGTTGCTGGCTATGGGGGTTCCGTGACAACCGCTCTTGGTGATGGAGTCCCAGGGCATCGATAATTGCAGAAATTTCAGCTACTGAGAACCCTGCATTGCATTGTCTGTACTTTCCACCTGAAAGATATGAATAGGGGAACACATCACAGGACTGAATACATTGCTCACCATTATATATAGACCCTGCACATCCACTTTTGCCAGCACTGTCCACCACTAACCCCCACATCATACCCCCGTCATCTATCAGCAGATTATGTCTGTGGGTATTGGCAACATACTGGCAATACAGCATGTGTTGGCCTCCTGATCCTGATGTTTCATGCTACTTGCTGCATGTGCTATTAGGTGTTGCTCTGCGTGTAGCTGTTGCACCTATTACTGCTTGTTCATAGGCTGTGTACATGGACTGGTGTGGTGTCAGCCTGCTACTCTAGTAGTACCCATCTGGTCTGTAGACCCACTCCTCTGCTCTCCCTGGCCTTCATCCCTCAGAATCTGGACTATATGACAGTGTCCTACAGTTTCCCCAGTCAATGTGTTTGAAATTGGTGTCCTGGCACTGTGTAGCACCTGCCACATATACATGGATTGACAGCCACCTACAGACACCTCCAAGGAACACAGTGTATGAGAGATGCAATGACTGTAGGAGGCTGCAGTCCATGCTCTCTGCCTGTCAAGGCTGCATATCTGTCCCCAAACAGGTTGTCAACATAAGCAGTGCACCTCACACACCACCCACACCTACACAACACACACAGACATCTGCAGTGGTCCTCAACATAAACATCCACAAACAAAGGGCATCTCTGATTCAAAGCCACACATGAACACTACAGCTGTACACAGCACATACCACACATGGTAACACACCTGTGTCCTACAGGCATGAGCCCATGTCAAACATGTCACACATAGGGGACTCCAGTGGAGACACACTGGTGTGCCTCTGACCTGGCTTTGTATGTAGATGTTCACAGTTAATTTTCTGTCAGTTGCCAGACTCAGCCATATTGCATACACAATGCTACCTCTCACCAACAGGTACTGTCATGGGTCTGTCAGTGTACATGTTGGTGTGCCTAACCTGAACTGGCATGTACGTCCCTGGACTATATGTAGTGACACATGAGTGAGTACACTCGTTATGTGTCCCAGGCAGGTATGTCCCTAGCCTTATGCAGCATTATGCTGTCACCCAGACGGATGCCACAATACAATCAGGGAATGATTGCCCTTAACATGTGTACATTTATCCTGTGATATTCCAGGGGTTCCAGTACCTGTGAGTCTGGGATGATATGGTACACAGACCATGATGCTCTGCAACAGATGGGCTCCATCTGTCTTCAGTAGTCTTCATGCATCTAGCAGTGGTTTCCACCAGACCCACACTGACTCCATTAGTAACACTGGTGAAGTTATCACTACCAACAGAAAAGTGTCAGTAGAGCACCCATTGAAGCCCATGCTGCTAAATGCTAGAGGTGTACACATGACTTTGCTCTCATTGCAAGCAGTCCTAGACTGGGAAGAGCAGACATCTGTGCACTCACACAGACCATGGTTCAAAGCTGCGGAGAGCATCCCAGACTTAAATGGCAACCATCCTATCCTACATACAGAAGGCAAAGTGTAGCCAGTAATGCCATGGGACGTGGGATTTACATATATATGGGACACCTCCACACCTCCATGCTGTACAGGCAGTAAGATGCAGAGGGGACATTGCAGGGGGACTTCACCATTGACAACACAAACCTATGCAAATCACAGCTAGGTACCAGCCACCACATGTGACCTGGAAGCTCATTCTGCCTATATGGACCTGATCAACTGCATCATGATTTGGGTCAGCACCCTGATCCTGGGTCATTTGAACAGCCCTAACATACATGGTAAGACTAACCATACCAACACACAAATGGCCAGGAAGCCATCAGCAGTGAAAGTACAAACACCTTGGTATGGCCAGGGAGTACTCACACATGAGATGGTGTATTGTAGTTGACATCACACTCCATGGGTTACCACTGCAGCATCCTGACAGTTTCATCCTCCGTGGCAAAGCAGCCATCATGCAGTCATGTTTTCAGTCTTCATTTTCCACAATGCCCAACTAGCTAGGCTTAGCCATACATACACCTGCAACATGGAATACATCCTCTTGGGGGGGAGGGTTACACAGCCTTATGGCCCCCAACCCTTCATTAAGAACTGGCACCAATATCCACATATACACACACATGCTATATGTGCATCTGTATAGATGTGTGTAGTCAGGTATACCCAGCTGGCCTACATCATCCTCTGCTAGGATATGTAAACCTGTCTGGTGGACATGTGCAATACATACTGCCCATTACAGGGAAGACTGCTGTCAGACACAAAATAGGGGTAGGTGCCAATTCTGGGGCAATGTCTCCTTTGCGTGTACATGAAAATGGGATCGGTCCTGCAAACCTGCACAACAAACACAGTGTTTACTTTGTCTACATCCACTACAGACAGTCATCTCCCTTACTGCACATATGTCTGCAACAGCATATGTAGTGGCTGCTCACTTGTGTGCAAGGACACTAGCTATAGCAGTGATGTTGGTAAAGCATACTGGATGCCTGACAGAGTTGGTGTATGCTCCACCCCCTGTGTTCCACATCAGTATATCAGCATATGCACTGTAACTCCCTCCTCTCCAATATGTGGGGAACAGGTCACCACTGATATGTGATACTCATGATAGACATCTACCATGGGAGCCTATCACATCACAGGATGCATCCTACCTCACTCCAAGCATAACCTTGAAACACCATAAGGAGCCATATTAAAAGGAGGACTGAGTGCCACCTTTGTTCCATCCATTTGATGGACAACCAATGTCACTCCTTTGCTCTGAGGTGGGGCGTCCCCCACTCAGTCACATGGTAGACCCAGCAGCATAACTAGGCTATTCTGCAATTCCATACCACAGATTCATGTGAATCCCATTCACAGGGACATGTGCAACCTGGCCATACTCCATTATGCATGCATTGAGGTGTTTGCCTTACAAACACAAGGTGCAGGGTTTGAATCTCACAAGGGATAATTGGCTAGGCTTAAAATGGCTCACAAGGGCAGTTAACCTAGTATTAACCTATGAACCTATGAACCTATGAACCTTGGCTTTGTCTAGGAAAGGTTAATTTCTACTATACTCAGGTGACTTCTATGACACAGTCACCAAAGGCGTGGATGGGGGGGTGAAAGTGCAGAATGCCTACCTTGACCTGGACAAAGTATGTGACAGTATAACCCACATGGCTATTATGGATATAACACTCTCCAAGTATGCATCACACCATATGTTACCATAGGGGTAGCACACTGGTGTGCTGACACGACCCACCAATTCCACATAGTGAAATGCACCACAAGTAATTGACCCATATGCAGATGTGTAACCTGTTGTTCCATGTTTGAGCCTCTGTTATGTGTGATGTACACATCTGAGGTGCATGTAACAGCCATTAGCCTATGTTGACCATGTCTGCGGATGATTGCATACTGTGTGCTGTCACCAGATTCCCTAGTGATGTGCACATCTGCCTAGGAGGGTCTCACACAGATACATGACCATTGCCAGACACATGGCCTCAGGCCACATAACACGACATGCAGTGTGAACCCCTATGGGAAGAGTGATGTCCCCACATATTACCAGAGTATGAACAACATCCTAGGCACACAATCAGTTGTGAGGATGGTGTGGATGCATGTCTTTGGCAGCATGACATGTCAACACAGTGTTGCTTCCACTGTAAGATAAATCTTCTACATGGCCAATGTCATACATAAGGGTATGTCATCACGGGACATGGGGTATAAGCTTCCTCACATTCCCCCCAATAAGGACAATTAATGTGCATAATCCTCCATTCATAATCCACATCACACAGCACATGCAGCAGTTGGGAACATCACAGAGGTTCCCCACCAGGGAATACCAGGGCATCAAACATCTACCACACAGTGATAGGCTATAAGGCCAACCCTCTACCCACTTTCATACATAATCATCATGGGTGACCTCAGTGTGTCATGCAAGGCAGTCACGGGCTCCACATTGCTGGGACTGCTCCACGAGTGCAAGCCATGCTCCACACTAACACACAAACACACACACACACACACATACACATAGACACACACCCTCAACCTTGTGTGTGACATGAAGTAGGATTGTGGGCAGCTCAGATGTGTGCCCAACACAATCAGCCTACAGTGGAATTGGCACCCTGTCCACACCAGGCAGGGTAGCTATTTACACCTTTGCAGGTGTAGCCTGGATAACTGGATGGTTAACTGCACATAAACACTTTGGATACCACATGTGTGCCTTTTGGACATGGGTATCAGGTGCTGCCTTGCATACACATGGGCTAACATCTGCCCTAGGCACATTGCTGCTAAAAGCCCACAGCCTATTAACCTCATATGGTACCAGGACTACCAGATATGGCCTGAGTGTTGTGACACACTTTGTTGTTATGTGTCTACACCCATCACTGTCATCGACTGCTGGGTGTCGCCTATGGCCAGCTTTACTGTGCCATGTCATCCAGCCTACATCTGAAAAATATGCGAGTGGTCCTACAAGTGCATGTGGACATTCCAACAACATCTGTGCTACACAATAACTGAGAGCAGTGCATCTGTGGTATAGGTTATCCTCCTTGTAGCTGTCTGACATCTGCAGTACCCAGATGTTTGTGGAATGTGCACCCGTGCCTGATAGATGTCGACCCCCTGCTAAACAAATGTGTATTTCCTCACACCAGTTGGACAATACATGATGGCTGTTCCCAGCATTTGGAGAATGTCTTTGTGACATAGGAGACCCCTGAGAACACAGTAATGGTACATGAATATGTAGTACCGTATGCATTACCTTACATTGTATGCTCAATATGTATGCACTGCTGCTGCTGAGCCAGAGCCAGTTTCTCCCCACTCCTTGCACTTATAACCTGCTGTACTTCTGCAGGGGGTCACCAGGTGTGATAGCCATAGGTTTCAGGCAATCAGACACAGGTGTGGGGTGCACAGTGACCTAGCCAGAGTACATCATGAATGGTCAGGGACTCCTGGACAATTTTTGAACTAAGCCTGTATGACATTCACAGACTGAGAGGAGCTTACTGACAGTACATGATGTCATCTGCCAGCTAACTCCACTGGTCTTACTGTCAGTATTGTACAAAAGTCAATAAAAGTAGCAGTCATATGTGCGCTGACTATTGCTGGGGTGAATAAGTGGCCAGAGCTGTGATCTATGTCACTGCAGACAGAGCTATAATGGATGGCTATAGGTGCTGGACAGCAAACTAACAGCAACATGTAATTTCAGGCAATGTTGTTGAGACCTACTGTTTTAACTTCTTATTTCCCATGACTACATCCCTCATCTGCATTCCATTACATACTTCATTCAGTGACATAGCTGGCTCAGTGCTGTACTCCTTTGAGAGAAGAAATCCAGTTGTAGTATTCTAGAAAATCACAGTTTGTCTTCATGAATAGTGTCAGACCTGTTTACCATAGGCAGCAGCTTGCCTTTTGTAAGCAATGCTCAAGAACAGGTGATTGCCTGTGCACCAATTTGTGACTCCCACTTGTTAATTGCATCCAGAACAGCTGGGCTGTCTTTCCATTAGCCAATGGCATGGCAACACAGTGGTATAATTAAAACTTTCATGCAGGCCTTGCCCCTTTTCTTGGCCTGTGAGGAGGAGATTATCGAGGTGTGGGAGCTACAGCATCACAGTGGTTAGGTAGAAATACTGTCCACTGTTTGGATTGATGTGTTATGTCCACAGTTTTGCATGCTATGTCTGGCCACTGTTAACAGACTTTCAGATTCTGTACCATTGTACTGTTGAACAATGTGCATTGGGGTCAGTAAGGAAACAGGCACATGTGAGTGTCATACATCCTTTTTATCTGAATGCGCATTTGGCTGCAGTTGATAGTGTTCTATCAGCTGTGTATATTTGTAGGGGGAGACTATGACACATGTCCCTTTCACATGAGCACCCCTCCCAAACCTTGATGTATGGGTATCGTGAGGATGCTCTGTTCCAGCTGTTTGTGGGTATGTTAGGTCTGTAGCAGGTGACTGGATGTATTGCTGCATGTGTAGCAGGCCACAGCTGCTGCATTCTGGTCAGGAGTCAAACTAGGGAATGTGAAGACATACGGGGACAGCGGGCTGTTACTGTCAGTGAGGGAGGGTTAGCAGCTGTCATGTCACAACATTGCCTGGTTGATGGTACCCATAACAGTCCAGGTGATGCATGTGCCTCTGGTACATATGTCACATAATAGTGCCATCCTGACAGTGGTAGGTGACATTTAGAACACATATTCATAATTGTGAAATGTCTCCCACCCTGCAGGCCTTTAATGTGCTAGTGTGGGTGGTGTTGACTGCGATGGGAGCTACCAGTTTTGCTGGACACCGCATGGCTCAGTTATTCCTATATTGTATTGACATGCATGTAGTTGTTGTGCTACAGACTGGGCCGTGCACCAGGACTGTGGATGTCCAGATGTGACACATGCTAGGAATGTAACAGATACATTATGTATAATATATTAATCATATATATTATATATTGATAATAATTATATCTTATATATATAGCACACAGAATAGGTTTTATGACAGCCCTGCCATAAGTAGGGGGCACAAATGTAAAATAAAAATAAATAAATAAATAAATATTGATGGTATTCTTTGGAGCTTTTCTCCCTGAGCCTCTACTGAAAAAGGGCTATAGCTCAGCCGGACACTCACTGTCAACAAATGTAAAATAATTGCATAAATAAATGAAAATAAAACTGTATTCATTCAACAACAGTCTGTTCAGTTGTTAGCTCTACCTGATGTTGTAGGCCTCCTGTACATCCATCAGCATTTATTTGTCTGTGTACTGTTTTTTTGTCTGCATGTGAGCCCACGTTAGGGCTGACACCTTTTCAAATGTCCAAAGTGGGACAACTGTGTTGCAAACATCAGATTTTGCAGGCCAAAGCATACCCATGGCCAGTAGATGGGACAGAACTTCACTTTTTTGCATAAATAAAAGCTTATTCTTATAGCATTTTAGTTGCTTATTCTTTTTCTTATAACATTTATGTGTTTCAAATACAGAATAACCATCTTATGCAACTATTACATAAAATATAGGAAATAATTTTGCCCTAATATCTCAGGACATTTGACATTTTTACAATTTTTTTTCAGAACACAACTGTCCAAAGAGGGACTGTCCCTCACAAAGTGGGACATGTGGAAACCCAATCCAAGTACACTGTGACTTTTCTGAGTATATATAGGAGTAGTGTGTCTCTGGCAATTAGGATATGTTTGCGAAAACAGTATTTGTTTTCCTGAGCTCAGTTGCCCTACTGGTATAATGCATTATGTTGTACTTGACAAGTTCCTGGTTTCAGTACTTGGTAGTGGTGTCTTTTTTTCCCTAATGTTACATGACTGTAGTGCATGATATATTTCCCAAAGCAGTCCTAACTCCCCAGAGCTGATTTGGCCTATTGGACGAAATGGAGAGCTATGTATGGGATGACATTTTTTTGAGGGGACAGATGCCCTTTTTTAAGGTGAGAGTGGAATGTTGGGGAAGGGCTGTAGGTACATTTGAGGAGGTAAGTTGCATAGGAGAGGTTGCATTTTTTAGATAGACAAGACAGACAAGACAGCAGACAGGGGTGGTGTATGACACATGAGGGAGTAAACACCTTGGAAGGGGAGGGTAGTTGGGAATCAGAGGAACAAGTGCCCCAGATGGAAACAGTTGGACTGAGATCCCCACTCATGGGCAGTCACCACTGCCCCTTCATGGCCCCAAAGGTGGCTATGCTGGGGGCTGGGTGCCAGGGCCAGCCTGTCCTTCCAGGTGTGCCAGTCTGCCCTGTATCTGGTGCAGGAAATCATACAAATCCTGCTAGATGATCCTGCGTACCATACCTCAGAACTGGTGTTGGGTGACAGGGTCCCCTCCATACCCACACAAGGGGGGACAGGCCCTGTCACCTGAGGTGGTTCCATTTGAGGCTGGTACAGGAACAGCTGAGGAGGCAGCTCGAGGTTGGGTCCCAGACATGTTGGGACCTGGTGCCGCAGCCAGATGAGGTGTGACAGGTAGATCCACTGGGATCTGCCTACCCAAATGTGCTATGGTTTTGAGGTTTGTCAAAGTGTATTGGTTAGTCATGAACAAAACATTTCGACATTAGTTATAACAACATGCATGGCTATTCCAACTAACCCAGAACAATAGAATTGAATAGCATTGCATAGTAAACAGAACACGTGCGTAAATAGAATAACAGTCAATATTGTAATGGAGTGCCAGTAACAGTTATGGCAACAGGCCAACAGCAGTGAAATTTCAACAAGGTATGTTATTATGCAACCACTGAAATATATGAACAATAATACAACACAAGTTCCAACATTAGGTTTTGAGAACAACATACCCGTAGTATATGAATAATAATGGGGGAAGAAAAACATTCCATTAGCAACTCCATAGGCTTTATATTTCACAACAGTAATGCTAAATACTCTACAGATCTGCCCTTACTTTACATATACTTGTGCCCTGTAGCTTCTGTACCATGCACATACTTGTTAAGCTGTCAACGTGGAATGGAAAGGGCCAAGCTGTGAGAACTATAAGTACATACCTACAGGGGACTCATACATGTCAGGGTTACATATAATACTAAAAGGTGTAGCCTGCACTGATGTTGTGTGAGTGTGCTACTGGCATTCTTCAACTGGATTTATATCTGTGCCCAAAATTATTGGCAACAGTGATCACTAGCTGTGACAGCGTGACACTTGAGAGACATGTATCAGGAAGAGTGGATGGTGTATATTCCTATCCAACTGTCATTTGTAAGCATGGAGTTGGACTATCGGCACACACTCACAGACACAGCAGACACACACTAGTACATCTCTACACAGTTGCTTAGTATACCCTTCATATAGCTAAAACAACCATTTCTTTCATATTTGCTGAAGAGCACATGTATAATTGTATTTCTTCAACAGACCAGAATAAACACAACAGTTACTGGAAATAACTTTATTGATGGTGACATGACACAGTTGTTGATTACATTCAACATTCTGACTTTAGTTGTACTGCATATCCTGTAGCTGATGAATGAATGTGATTTAGTACCTTCAGTGTTGCAATCACAGTGTACTTTATTGCAAGATCCTTAGTATTACTACTATATATACTTACATCATTCCTACACAGTATTAGTACAGTATTAACTTTCTTTCATCAATAGTAGCTTGTTTTATGCCTTCATCTGTATTGCACAATGCCTGGCATTCCTCCCTTATATCAATGTGGGTCTAAGGGCACTAGTACACTCAGAACACCCTATACCTACTGGCAGTAAACAATGTGCTCTTATTTATTGTATTATATATTGCAAGATAGATCTCTACTCACCACACTGTCAGCACTTCCTTGCCAAGCTCCCGGAATAGGCCTCTACATTATGAGTCCTCTCATCTGCAGCTGTAGGAAGAAAATACACCATTATGCATACCTGCCTATCAAATATTCATGGTTGAATTGTGAAGCCATAATTTGTAAACTAACAAACTGCTGGGGCATTCCCATCCTGAGCAGCTTGGATCCATTGTGCCAAGAGCAGCCCCTTCCTCTGCTTCAGGTCATTATAATGATGACACAGCTGCTCACCAGTGTGAGTGATTTGAGTGGCATTGCTGAGCTCACGTGCCAGATGGTCCCAGGCCTCAGACTTATATTTGGAGCTTTGGCACTGGATCTGCAGCAATGTGGCATCATGGTCTTTAATTAGGAGTCCAACCATGACCCTGGATTCTGACATGCCCTAGCACTGCGCCCAAAAGTGTGCTCCCACTCCAAATCCTGCCATAGTTCCTGCATGGGTCAAACTCCAACAGGTTCTGGCTGTATTCTCACCTTTGTAGCTTAAATAAGGCTATTTTGCTGCCCTTTGTCGCCATTAGACCAGTTTTTAAAAATGCTAAGCTCTGCTTAGTAGTACACAAACCTGTTAAGCTTAGCTGAACAGTGCTTAAAGTGGCAAATGCTTAGCAGTGCTTAGTAATGCACAAATTTGCTTAGCTGAGCTGAGGACTGCTTAGAAGGAGACTGATTAGCAATGCTCAAACTGCCTAAGCAGAGCTAAGTATTTCTGAGTATTGTTAAGATAGGTCCTTTTTAAGTATTGCTTAGCTTAACTTGGCAGTGCTTATCAAAATTTAGCTAAGGGCAAACAAGGGTTTTACATAATAATACAAATATGTATTCCTATTAATTAGTCATGATTGATAGTTTATTATCATATGTTTGTATTTTACTTTAATTGCACTACTTTGCTGTATGACTGCACTGTATTGGACACTTGTGTTTAACTGGGGATTTTCACCTTATATCCCCATTGACACTGGATTCTGTATCAGCTGCACCAACCTGGTTAACAACTATCAATAACTAAGGCAATAAAAAAATAGACATATAAATAGAAATACTTTCCCATGTAAAAGCTGAATGATCTGTTTTAGTATTCGAGCCATGCACGTATTGCACATGAAGTCATGACTCAAACCATTCAGCTAATTCAACTGTGAAGATTTCAGCTATACATTTCTATATAGCTTTTCATTATGTTTAAGCCCTGCTGAGCAATGTGCCACACTGTGCAAACATGCTCAGCTATGCTTAAACATAAAAGTAAATAAATAAATAAATAAAAGGGAGAAATCACATTGGGACATTTAATTTCCATGCCATACTGCACTCTGACAGACACGGTAACACACCCCCTGTGTGACATAACTAATGTAACAATTCATACGTGTCTGGGGACACTTTTTTTAATTTTTAAGTGCAATACAGCACTTTGACAGTGCAGGGGGTATGTTACAAACATTGTAATACACCCCCTGTGTGAATTACATAATAAATGTATAAATAGGTGTCCGAGGACACTTTCTTTCATTTTGAGAACAATTCTGAAGCACTATAGCAAAGACGGCAACACAAATGCAGTTGGTTTTCTAGTTTAATAAGAAGAAACACATACATTTGGTAAGCGCTTTCCACTGCAAACGCTCAGCCTTCATCAGACAAAATAAAACACACTGAAATTTTTTTATATACTATATTCTCAATTAATCAATTAATAACTTATTCAATAATAAATCTCATTACTTCAGTTTAAAACTCAATTACATAAAATTCCATGCCAATAAAAAAATAAAAAATAAAAAAATAAAATGCATGTATAACAAATTTACCTAATGCAATAAATTTTGTGATAAACCGTAGACTGATATAATGTCTATTAATGTACTAAATACAATCATTAAACAACTAAATATTCTAAGGACGTCAGAGCTTTTTGTAACATCTTGTTCTATGTAGTTATTAATGTATTGTTTTATATGTTATCTATTTAAAGCCCTCAATTTTAATATACTGGAAAGCGATATAGAATCGTTTAGTCCAGGAGTATGTGTGGCATTAAGAAAAACTTGCCACCAATACTCTTTGGATTCCAAAATTATTTTCCAAGGGCCTTTCCTAGGAGATGGAACCACTTGCTCTAGTACTACAAATCTAAATTTATGAGTAGGATACTGAACAAGATATCTGTAAAGTGCATTTTTCTCAGATTGTCTATTGATATCATATATATGTTCGTGTATACGCTGCTTTAATTTTTGCTCAGTTTTGCCTATATAATAGGCTGGGCATTCTGTACACAGAGCTGCATAGACAACACCAAAAGTATTTCAATTATACTTCCCTTTTATTAATATTTTAGTACCATTTATATGCACTTTATCAGTTTCCAGTATGTATGTGCAATATTACATTTTCTCATTAGGGCATTACTAATATGTATTTTGGAATTGGTCTGATATCAATCCTTTAAATTTTTATCTCTTTTGTATATAATAGATGGTCGAATACCAAATAATTTCGTTAATTCCTCATCTCCTTTTACAATAGTCCACTTTCTTTCATGTTTTAGTTCTGTACGGCATTTTCACACTGCAGTCGGTGTGTTACACATCTGCGAGCACTGTAACACACCACGTAGCACTGATTCAGTAACCATGTACATGGCTCTCCCTCAGTAGCATGCTTTCATTAATATGCAAGGTGTGCTGCCGGGGGGGAGCTGTGGACACAGCCACCATACACTCTGTAGGAATTACACTATTTCTACATGGAGTTTATTAAATACAGGGGATTATTTTTCTAGGATATCAAGTTTGCCTGGTTCACTGTATTACAGTGCTGTGTTCACTGTATCACAGTGCTGTGTCCACTGTATTGCAGTGCTGTGTTAACTGTGTCATAGTGCTGAGTTCACTGTATTATAGTGCTGTGTTCATTGTATCACAGTGCTGTGTTCACTGTATTGCAGTTTTTATCTGCTAGGTATACTCGGCCTGCTTATGCTTTTGGTTACTGCTTTTTTTTTTTTTTTTTTTTTCTTCCTATTGTTTTTGACTTCTGCAGCAGTTCTGAAAGACAATTGAATGCACCCAGATAACCATTTAATCTTGAAAGTGTGGTGATAAAATGTTCATAAATTTCTTAATCAACAAGTGTTGAAGTGGCTCATATAGCCAGTATCTAATAATGGAGTGCCTTGTGTGTGTGTGTGTGTGTGTGTGTGTGTGTGTGTGTGTGTGTGTGTGTGTGTGTGTGTGTGTGTGTGTGTGTGTGTGGGTGTGTGTGGGTGTGTGTGTGTGTGTGTGTGTCTGTATGTCTGTGTGTGTATGTGTGTCTGTCTGTGTTTGTGGTGTTTCAGCACTCATTAGCATTTGCTTTTCCATTTCTGTCTTGGGTTAATATCTTATACTATTTATATATTTCTATACCTTTTCAGTGAGAAAGTCAGATGTTTGAGATGAAGCAAATTAACAGCTTCCAATGCACAGAAAGTTATCTGAGGTTGTTGGACTCAAACGGTTAAAGCTGTTCTAGCATGTTTTTAACAGATTATTGTTGTTATGTTGATTATCTCCACCTACCTCTTCTAAATTCATATGATGCTCTCGGGAGTCTGAACATCATTTTTTTTACTTTACTTACTTCATTTACATGTTTCTTTTTCCCCGGGGGTTCAATCACTTTTTTAATTCATTATATTTAACTGATTTTTTTATTTATCAATGGAAAAAAAATGAACACAAAGATCAGGCCAGTAATTTTCATCCACATAAATTATTGCATTATACTCTCTTCCCACCATCTCTGATTATCTGCAGTAAGAATCAAGATACATAAAGCATGCAGATGTGATGCATAGCATAAAAATATGACACTGTTCAACTACTGGTCAGGGCAATGCTTTCCATGAATTACCAGAAATAAGATGGTTAGCAGGGTCTGAAGTAAAAAAAAAAAACTATAGGGAAATGCATTTCAGTTTCAATACATTATGGAGACAAAGCCTTCAGTTTTAAGATTATCAACAATCTTCTGGTAGGACATAATAAATCAATTAAATTTATCATAATTTCTGAATTATTACCTTTTATGAAGAAATGTTGTCAAGCATTGTTTAATGACTGGGAAGCTATAAAGCCATTATAATAATAAGGGGTGTATTCTTCTTCTTCTCTATGGACAGGTGCTGACATCAAAGCTGCAGCTGGGTGTAAACGTGCAGATCCTACAAAAGGTAGCAATGCATGTCTCATCTCCCATACAGGTAAAGACACTGGCCCATTTAAAGAAAAAAGCACGGAACAGAGGAAAGAAGCTCTGCCTGTGAGCCCAATGATTTGTGACTTAATAGTGACCGAGGTTTGGATGATCCAGATGAGGATTACGTCTGGTCACTACATAGGAGGGTTGAAGTGTGCATCCTAGGAACATGATGTAAGTAAAAATCCATGACTAGGTGTGGGTATATCATGATTTACTCACAACTGGCATATTTTGAGCACAACAGCAAAGCATTTCACAAGGGAAATACAAGGAAAATCAGGTACATTTTTGTTTCCTTATTTTTGAGAACGTATCTGATTTTTTTATTTTATTTTCCTCTATCCCTCAACATATTCCAATAGAAAATCTGGACACTAAGTGGTACTTCAGTAGGCAGACTTTATTCGGTTGGTACATGCTCAATTTACAACAGGCATGCTGACTTGGCTTTCTAATCAGCCTTCACGCTTTTGAATACAAATGACCCGTCATTGTATAATTCATATTGCATTATCTAGTGGACGTTGGAGACATGAAAATGGATAACATACATTTAAAGGGGTGGGGAGGGTCACGTGAGGGGTGGCAGTCTATCACAAGACCCACCACACTCCCACCCATTATGTGCTATGAGCATGCAAGGAGAGAAACACTGGTGTTTAATTGAAAAAAAAAAATACTGTTAAAGATCGCCTTGATGATGCCCAATCTGATGACTTTTGGCACGGACTCAAAGCTAAGCAAGCATGGGGAAGCAAAGAATAATAGGGAAAAAATCAACAAATTCTGAACTGCCGTTTCACTCAACAATCTCTTGTGCTATTTTGTAATTGTGAAAAAGCAGTCCTAAAGACTAGCACTGTACTCATTTACAGACCAAGAATGCTTTTTGGTAAATATGGCATACAAACTACAGTAGTCAGAACTGTCCTTTGGTGCTACAGTTAATGCCATTGATTAATAACAATCATTCCTAATGTTTTTATAATATGTTCTTATGCCAACCATTCCCTGCAGCTGATGGTGAACAATGATGACCTCCTAATGTCATCACAATGTTTGGCTGCTTAGAGCAATAGGTCACAGTGAGGTCAGCTTTATTGAAGCAGCTCAAAGTAGAATGTCTGTCTATGCAATTAATTATTCCATTGCTGAGACTGAAATTGATCAGAACTGATCAGTGCTCTCTTGGTAAACAAATTCAAATATATAAATAAATACATTCATGAGGTTTCTATTTTGTGCAGACGTTTTCAAAGATTTACAGGTAAGTAATAGACTAGCTGCCCTTGGAGGCCATTTCAAGCCTAATCATTTCCCCTTTGCTGCTTCAATTCACCTATCTCATTTGGTGTAGAAAAAAGCACCAGTGTGGAAACACTGCATTCACCATTCAAAATATCCAAAGGTAAAGTAGGCAGCAAACAGCAGGTAAAATAAATCCAAGTTTAGTACATATACAAACTGGTAAGTGCTTTTGCTACAAAAACATAGCTTCTTCAGACCCTAATGAAACAACATCTTTACTAAACATTTATATAACACTGCCATAATACACAGACCAATCAGAAGCTAAAACTAATCTTCTTCTTCTTTCGGCTTTTCCTGGTTAGGGGTCACCACAGCGGATCACCTGTCCGCTCATGATTGGCAGTGGAGTTTTACAGTGTCGAGTTGCCAGCCCGGCATCCAAGCTTCCACAGAAGGCACACACTCACACCTAGGGCCAATTTAGAGTGTCCAATCCACCTACAGCATATCTTTAGGATGTGGGAGGAAATGGGAGTACCCGGAGGAAACCCACATGACCACAGTGAGGACATGCCGACTCCACACAGAAGGCACCCCAGCTGAGGATCGAACTGGAGAACCTCTTGCTGTGAGGTGGCAATGCTAACCGCTGCACCACCGTGGCTGCCCCAGAAGTTAAAGCTAATAAAACAACTAAATAGTTAAAGCTGAACTCACTTCTTGACACACTTGCAAATGGAAAATAGCTGCATGACTGAATTATACACCAATGCACTGTATGAGAACATACACAAGTGCATGGAACGGGCCATACCAAACAGAACCAAGACGCTCTCTGCCAAAAAAAGGAAGCCAATCTGGTGGTCACCCACAATAAACAAACTCTACAACAGAGGGAAAAAACTGTTCAAGAAAGGGTGAAGTCACAAGACTGGAAAAACTCCCTTGTCAGCCTCAGCACAAAACTGAGATCCATCATCAAATCCTCTAAAGCTAGCTACAAAAACAAAATTGCTGCAGATTCTAAAGACAACCACAAGGCATTCTATAGTTATGTCAAGAATCTACATGGCAATACTCAGATCTGCTCTGAGTTAGAGCACAATGTCAATACATATACAGAACCAACTGATATTGCCAACATATTGGCCAACAGGTTCAGTGCAAACTTTACTCCCCTTTCACCCCGTAAAGGGCCTATCACATACCTGAGGAATGCTAAGTCCCTATTATCATGGCTACACCGGTAAAAACCGCACTGTCCAAAACCAAGAATACAGCTTCAATGGGACCTGATAATATCCCTGGCTGTGTTCTACATGAATTACAAAGTGAACTGGCACCACACCTGAGAACCCTGTTCAGTCACAGCCTCATTTCAACTTTGTTCCAACCGAATGATGCACTGCTATAGTCATCCCACTCCAAAAAGGGGGAGAGATTACAGACCCTAGAAACTACCTCCCCATTAGCCTGACAAGTCTGATATGTAAGGCTATGGAGCTCATCATCATGGACCTTATTTATTTATTTTTTATTTTATTTTCCATTTGTTTACTGGGATAGTCCGACTGGATACATGTCCATTTTTAATGGTGGCCCTTGGAGAAAAGCTACAAAAAACACATTTAAAAAACTGTCACATTTTCACAGTTTAAAACATAAAATAAACACAAATAAAAAGATTTGTATACAGATGTAAACAAATACAACAAACATATATACACAAACAAATTATTACATTTTTACTCAGATGGAAAATTCTAGACAGTCTTTTTAAGAATAATAGGGTACTGAATGCCTAGTAGGCTAACCTGATAGTAGATCCAAGGAAATCATAGGATATATAAGTTAAGAAAGAAACCCCAGGATTCATGAAGCTTGGTGCAAGGACTGCGTTAGCCTTGCACTGACCGTGCGGCGTAGAGATGGCGCAGCAGCACCACATGCATATTAATGAAGACACGCTGCCGTAACGGCCACATGCATAGGAAACATGTACTAGTGCAGGGGGCATGTCCAAGTGCTGCACGGAGGTGTGATCATGTCGGCTACATACGCGCAACCTAAAATGCTGACTACTACAGCCTGCCTCTAATAGTAATCACTCTTGTCAGTGTCCGTGGATACTGAAATGTATGCAAAGCATACAAGACATCATTGCGAACACCACAATAAGAAGTAAACACAAAGGCACGTAGCTGAATATTGAGTCCCCGTCCCTCGAACAAAGATATTTAAAACCCCGTGCCAGTATCCCATTGTACTGTCGCTAGTTATACCAAGTGGAAGTGAAAAGCATCGTGTTAGCGCGCCACCAATTGCCAAGCCTAGCCCAGTGGTTTGGGTTACCACCTGTCCCACAATGTGAGAGACAATCCCCCTCTAGGCAGGTGTGTCCATACCAAATTCATAATAAATTTGAAATGTCCTGCGATAGTAGGACATAATTATGTCCCATATGTTATGAAATAGTCCCATACAGTATGTATGTCCATATATAAAATACCTATATGTTGCAAGAAACAGAATAAGCAACTACACCGCTACAACACTAAAAGCTTATATGTAGGCATGAACCTAAACTACTATCCTTTGTAATGACCGTGGGTATGTGTTGGCCTGTAAACTCAGATGTGTGCCATGAAAATGTCCCATCCAAGTCATATGAAAAGGTGGCAACCCTACCAATGGTCAGAGCATTCGCCCAATATCTGCCCATTCATGGTCCAAGATGTCCTTGCCAGGACGGCCCATAATGAACGGGTATTACCCGGGTCTACCTACCATGTCATGAAAGATAAGTTTTTGCGAGTACCTATGTGCGTCAAGTACAGCATGTTGTTGATCTGAAATGTTAGTGTAGACCTCACAACCATATTTGTCCCAGAGATATGTAGTGTAGGCAATGTGTTTTGTTGACTGTGCCATGGGCCATGAACTAGAGAAGGGATGAATGTTGATTGTGGAATATGGGGGTGGGGGGTGACAGGTAATGTAATAATTTGCCAAGGGGAGACTGGGTTGGATGCACAATAGGTGAACTGGAGATCTACGAGGGAGCGGTGTGTGAATCAGGAAGATAACCAAAGAACAAATATACACATCCGCAATACAATCCCACAAACATGTGAACATTAAAATGTGTAATACACATGTACAGAAACATTACCGGCACATACCCACATAATGGTCTGGCCTGAACTGAGACATCCAACCCCAACACACCTGGATACATAATTGAATACCCATCATCCCCTTCACAACACATCACCCCCCTTCCTGAACGTCCACCAAAATCAGCCATACTCGGGCTGCTAGATAGGTGCGGCCATGTCTGCACATAGTGATCCCTACCCATATCTAGTAGGCAGTCTCATCCTAAGCATTCTCAGGATTGCAAACTATGTATCCCTTGCATGTATAACCCTACCTTACAGCCGTAAAGCAAAGATGGTCATCGGTCCCAACAATTTTTGGATATCCTTCATGGGATATGTATCTGTTCTAAACATTAGACTTGGTGTCACGACACAATGTCCAGACCTGTATACATCTGGACACAAGTTGTATGAGCAGTAGTTGTCCACAAGACTGCTCAGCCTCCAGCTGGTCCTGCAGAGCCTACGACCCAGGATTAAACACCTGACCATGATGCATGTCTCCCCACATGCATTATTGGGAATATATACCTTACACATTCGCATTGTGGCAGTTGGATATAGGGTGCTTAAGGCACTGTAAAGCAGACATACGTAGGGTTACCACCTGCTACACCTTGTGAGGGACAGTCCCTTTTTGGATAGTTGTGTCCAGACCAAATATAATGCAATGGCAAATGTCCTGTGATTGTAGGAAATACTTATGTCCCATATTTCATGTAACAGTTGCATAAAACAGTTATTTATGTAAAATACTCAAAATTACAAGAAACAGATGAAGCAAACAAACCGCTACAAGAATAAGCATTCATTTAGGGAAATAAGTAAAGTTCTAACCTTTGTACTGACCATGGGTATGTGTCGGCCTGTAAAGTCTGATGTGTGTTGCAAAAATGCTCCGCTTTGGCCGTATGAAAATGTGGCAACCCGAGACGTAAGTGGGTATGCGAGTGTGTATGCGTGATGGTAGGTGGCAGTAATTCAGTGGTGTGGGAAATGTAAAGGAGCATGTAGGTGTATATGCATGTGTATGTACAGACCGATATATATATATATATATATATATATATATATATATATATATATATATATATATATATATATGTAGATATGAAAAATGAACATGGTCGCAATATATATATGTTACAGTGAAATACACATGTATATACCTAGGTTATGTTACAGCAGTTACCGGTAACATGTTTAGACTGGGCATATGTTGGTGGGAGGTCCACTCAACAAACGTCTACTTATCACCCACCCCAGCTAGGCAGGAGAGACATACAGACACACAATAAAGGTAAATACAACACTGCTTCCCAGACCACCAGCAGGAAACTACCAGTGGGAGAGATCTATAAGGTCTACACTTTAAACATGGACAGTGACGTCCCTTGCAGGACACCAAATATTTGGTACCTTCAACCAATGGGGGAACACCATTACGACCACGATGTAGCTGTACATGGAACAGTAGGTTGTGCAAGGATGATAACACATGTGTTGACACAACGTATGACATGTGTCTTGACATGGGGAGAATGGGCAGTGTGTAGGGGTGTGTTCGTATCCCATCTGCGTCCACCTGAGCCCACAGTAAGGATGAGTGCTGAAGAGTAGTGGCAGGTGGGGGAACTATGGGTATGCGATTATGGGGCTAGGCGTGCAGGTGTTGGCTGGCAGACATGTATTAGGACCGCCCCGTGGGTATAAGTAATATTCCGATGTGGGTATAGCAGATGCCCATACCTCCCAAACTATAAGAGCACATCTACTGGACAGTCCATAAACTATTGGGGGAATACATAGGGACCATATCATTGAACTGTCCCCAATTACCAGGGATGTCCATGATTAAGAATCAGAATCTTAACACAGTATCAATGAAACCATCCTAGAACTAGTGATATTAAGAGGAAAGGTGGCAGAATACACGTAATGAATAATGACAACATGTAAGAGTCATAAACTGCATGCACCTCAGACAATGTGTATGAATGCATATGTGCTGTCTGTCCATCAATGTGTCAGGTTAATAGCCACAACATTCTAAATGTGTCCCTGAGGTCATTATGCAGTGCTGCTGATTCAGTGTTTATTCTTCCCCATTCGTATGAGAGGTCTGATAATGAGAGAAAGCACATGTTCCGGCGACTACCTTAGAAGATTGATAGAATAAAAGGTTTGGGGTTACCACCTGTCCACCTTTGCAAGGGACACTCCCCTATTGGCAGTTGTGTCCTGCATAATAACTGTAATTAAGGCAAATGTCTTGTGATTTAGGGCAAAGACTACTTATATTGTCTGTAGTAGTAGCATAAAACAATTATGTTCCTCTGAAACACCTAAATGTTATAGGTAGCAGTATAAGCAACTATAATGCTACAAGAGTAACCTTTTATTTAGGTGAAACAGTGAAGTACACCCATTTCTACTGGCTATGGGTGTGTTGCCCTGCAAAGTCTGACATCTCTACATACAGGTCCTATAGGGTTGCCACCTTTCCAAATGGCCAGAGTGGAACATATTCTGTAGAAATGTCAGACATTCCTGGACTAAACATAGCTACAGCCATGCATAGTACAGGATTACAATTATTTGCACAAATAAAAGCTTAATCTAGTTGCATTTGAATTGCTTGTGTTACTTCATATAACATATAGAAGTGTCATATATAAAATAACTGTTGTATGCAATTATTAATGAAACATAGAATATAATAATGTCCTGTAATCTTGACATGTGCTATGTCTTGATTATTTTCGCACTGTCCCTCACAAAGTGGGACATGTGGTAATCCTAAAGTCCTACCTAGGCCAATTGAGAAGGTGGCAAACCTATAATAGGTATGCGGTAGCATGACCCATCCAATGGATGTGGCTACCACAACCCAACTACTCGTTTGTAATGCAGTGTCTCGGTTCCCATGTATCAGCGAGACAAGAGCAGAGTGCATGCGGAACACACAGATATGATTAATTCACTGGACAGGCTGCTGATTCCGTACAGTCGAACGCTATGCCGTTGCCTAATGGGCAGCCATTCCCGATATTGTAGTCTGATGTGATAGGCATTACAAGGTGGGAGCAGATTGTAAGAGCACACAATTATGAATCATTCACCGGACAGGTCGTTGATTCCATACATTTGAATGCCATGTGGTTGCCTAATGGGCAGCCATTCCCAATACTTTAGTCAGGAATGGCCTTAGGTCAATTGGTGCCCTAGGCAGAGGGCACAATGGTCCCCCCACCACACCCACCCAGTGCCCCCATCCTGGTCTACCTACACCAAATAAATAGTGGTAAAGTGCACCCACTAAAATGGTGCCCTAGGCGGCCGCTTAGTTGGCCTATGCCTAAGGCCAGCTATGACTGTAGTCATGTAGTCCGATGTGATAGGCATTACAAGGTATGCCTAAGAGGAACACATGAATATGAATGATTCTCCAGACAGGCCGCTGATTCTGTACAGACAAATGCCATGCCATCACCTAATAGGCAGCCATTTCCAATACTGTATTCATGTATTCTGATGTAATAGGCAACACAAGGTGGGAGCACATTGTATGAAGTACATACAAATATGATTGTGTCACTGGACAGGCCGCAGATTCTGTACAGTCAAACAAGATGCCTTCGCCTAATGGGTGGCCATTTCCGATACTGGAGTCATGTAGTCCGATGTAATAGGCATCACAAGGTAATATTGTGGTCCTTGCTCACACCCAAGGGTTTGAGTGACAGATGCAAGCACCAATGCTGGTGCATTAGTAAGTGCAGGAATGAGCGGGTGTAAGCATGTTTGGTTAGCAGTATGCGAGCATTGCATTGGTTAAGCAATGTAGAGGCTAATAGAGCGTAAGAGGCTGTAACCAGAGGATATCATACAGCACAGTCATTCAACAGTATAGGAATGTATCCCATCATGTAGATGTACATGTGAGTGTTTATGTCCAGCATATAGGTACATACATATATAGAGATGTATCAGGGACATGCCATGTGGCAACAAAGCATTACAAACGAATGAAATGGGAAACACTAGCGATACCTGTATTATGTAGTGGTGTTGCTCTATGTGATCAAAAGACTCCCTCAGACAGACAATAGTTGTACATTGGCCGTATGCATCACCCTTTGCATGTAATGTACATTAACACAACAGCACCTGTCCAATCATTATGTGTGAACAGTACTCCTGCAATGTGCTGTGTGCAACATCATCATCATGATAAAGGTAAATGGGGTAACCATAGATGGACCGGTAGTGTTTTGTGTACAATGGGGTCGTCCTCCTCATGTGTACCTGAACAATGTAGGAGTGATGTGCATACCAGGACCGTGCACTGTTATGATGCATATTACAAGGGTTTCATGTGTCCAGTGGGCACGTGTGTGTGTAATGGACAGCTATGTATAGGGCAGATGGTGTCCTAGGAGCCGAATGGCCTTATGTGTCTGTAGGTGAGAGTCAAATATTGGGGAAGGAGTGTAGGTATGGCCATGGAGGATAGGTAAGAGCACAGAAATGACAGCATACAGGGTTGGTATATGACACATGTGGGGGGATACACCCTAAATGGGGATGGGTCTTCGGCATTCAAAAGCCCATGGGAACAGTGGGATGGAGGTCTCCAGCCATGGGCAACTGCTACTGCACCTACACAGCTGTAAAGGAGGCAGTGCTGGGGGCTGTCCAGGAGGGGCAGCATCACCCCATAAAGGTGACACTCTGCCCTTGAACTGGCATATCTGGCTTCGTAACCCCATAGGGAGCCACCTACACAACATGTCCGGGACTGTACAACAGCAGATATGTACCCGTCTGGTCCCGCTCCAAAGGGGAACATGCTCCATCCTCAGTGGTGGTATCACCAGAAGGTGGTGCAGAGCCAACAGAGGTTGATGCTAATGGCAGGTCCCCAGATGTGTTAGTGCCTAGTGCCATGGTCAGCTGAAGTGGGACAGGAGGATCTGCTGGGACCTACCAACCCATTCAGCCTAAGGTGTTGGGTTTTAATCCCACATATGGCTTAGTGATAGACAACAGCATACAGGATTACCTATGACAGTATGCATAGATATCACCAGCAACCCAACACAACAGATGGTATACATTTGCAGAGGGAGCACAACACATGCATATATACCGCATGTCAACTGTACAATGTGTAGTAGACGTGTGACCACAGCTATGAACAGTTGCCCATCATTGCCTTGTCACTGGGAATCCCATACAGTGTCAGTCATACCACTGGCTCATGTGACACATGTCCAGTCAGGGATGCAATGGCAGTAACACATCCCTATCATCATGTTCTGTCTGCAATCCCCACACCATGCTTCTGCTGTGCACAGAAGTGTGTTCAGTGTGTAACACAGGAAACAAATGGTTGTATACACTGACCTGTTCACAGATGGCCCCTACAGATGGGGTTCCCTCATGAACAGAGTATTGTCATGTTAGTATTTTAACATGCAGAATAGCCATTACCACACACATGTTAAACAGGCAGTAGTCTCAATGCAGCATAGCTACACTTACATGTTGTAGTTGTGTGGCACATCACCCTCCTGTCATTGGACTATTTCCCACTGTTGAAAATGATTGAGGTACATCCAGATATCATCAGCGATGCCGTGTCAAAACACCACATCCAGGTACCACTCACAGCAACTGTCATGGCCAGATAATAACATGTTTCCCTAGACAGTGTACTGTGTTTGTCATGCGGATGGCGATGGGAACACCATCACAGCTGTACCACATGCAATACACATGCTGCTGCTGTGCAGGTGTACACCTTCATATCCACCAGAGAGTGTGTGTGTGGGTCAGGCAATGTACACCAGGGAAGGGCTTGGAGACTTAATCATAATCTGCCACACGCTGAATAGTACAGGGGCAAACCCCTAACTACTCATTACCACAACCACACTCTAATGGACACGCATTGACACCTTTGCCAGGGCAGCAAATACACAATGTAACTACTTAGTTTGCCACATCGCAGTAATGCACAGCACCACATGCACCGCAGGGGATATCTGGAGGTTCAATGGGCTAGGCCATGTGAAAGTGCTTGACAACTGTTGGTATGCCAATAAGGTTTATACAGGGAGTGACTGTGGTTGGGAGCATCACAACCCACATGCAGACACAGGGTGTCAGTACTGTCATGCGGTTATGCATTATTCCATGGGTATGTAGTGTTTGGCTGTGCAAGATCACTGTACAAGGCTGGGTGAGGGGTAATCCTTGCCATTGCATCACCCAACAATGGTGTGCAGTGCAGGGGTGTAGTGTCTGCAATGTTCCACCAGATGGGTACTGCAATATCTAGCCTGACATCCTGGTTACCAATGTGTAGGGCCATAGCTTTGCAATGCGTGCCATGTCTGTGTTTGATAGTCCTTCACATGGACATTGCCTGAGATGTGCATGTCCCACAATACTGTACAGTGACATGTACAGGTGTACCTGGTTTGGCAGACACATGTAGTTTACACCGCCTGTTATACCCCGATATGCCAATACTGGCCTGGTGTGGCAAAACCTGCTTACAGTGAGCAGGTCGGCCCTGCACCTGCATGTATATAATGGACAGATATTCTGTGGTGTCTGTGGCATGGGTCCATACAGGGCACATGTGTACAGCATTGTCTGGCCTTAGTGTATCACATATGATGGCACCACATATGTTGCAGCCATTCAGTGTGGAACATAGTGAAGGCACAATGTCCACATATATGTGCCTATTGTACCACTGTACAGGGTGCCATGTCCTCTGCAGGCCACTGTGGTCACACCATGCCTACTATATGTCCTCAATGTGCATGTTACTAGAAACATAGTGGGATATCCTAGGCAAGGTTGTATGTGCATGGCACATGGGTGCAGGACATATACCGGCTACTAGTAGGGCTGCATACTTACTTCACCAGCCCTTTTGCCAGATGTATGGGTATGGCTTGCCAACACAGTGCCATGGCTGACTGACAGCTGTACTCCTCGTGAGGTGGCCAGTGTGTCATAAGACGGATGCTATATAGGAAAACTACAAAACCCGCTCCCAAACATGTCCAATGGTAAGACAATCATGGCCACCTCTTCACAGGTTCTGACAGACAAACACACAATTGCCATGTCCTGTATACAAACCCCCACCATATCACACTGCAGGAATACACATTTAGGGCAAGCGCTACAGCGAATACTACAAAGCACTGTATTTGTCTCATGCAGGCAGACACACACACACACACACACACACACACACACACACACACACACACACACACACACACACACACTTAGCATGTCTGGGATTAGAACACTGACCTAACTACTTTACTACACTACAGCATTACGCAGTTACAGAATCTGCTACCAAGATTACTGGGACTCCGCACTCCCAGAGGTGTATTTGTAGATGGGTGACATCATCGGCCTTGCTAACGGTGGGTATAAGAAATGCATGGAGTGTGAGCAGTATAAAGGTATTAGTCCTCAGGCAAATGGGGAGACACACACATGGCAAATGTGGGACTAGAACACCAACCTAACTACTTTATTACACTACAGCATTACGCAGTTACAGAATGCTCTACCGAGATTACTGGGACACAGTACTCCCAGAGGTGTATTTGTAGATGGGTGACATCATCGGCCTTGCTAACGGTGGGAATAAGAAATGTATGGAGTGTGAGCAGTATAAGGGTATTACTCAGTCCTCAGGCAAAAGGGGAGAAACACACACACACACACACACACACACACACACACACACATGGCAAGTGTGGGATGAGAACACGGACCTAACTACTTTATTGCACTATAGCATCATGCAGTTACAGAATGCACTACCGAGATTACTGGAACACAGCACTCCCAGAGGTGTATTTGTGAATGGATGACATCATCGGCCTTGCTAATGGTGGGTATAGGAAATGTATGGAGTGTGAGCAGTATAAAGTTATTACTCAGTCATCAGGCAAATGGGGAGACCCCCCCCCTACAAACACACACGGCAAGTGTGGGACTAGATCACTGACCAAACTACTTTATTACACTACAGCATTACACAGTTACAGAATGCACTACCGAGATTACTGGAACACAACACTCCCAGAGGTGTATTTGTAGATGGGTGACATCATCAGCCTTCAAACTGTGGGTATAAGAAATGTAAGGAGTATGAGCACTATAAAGGCATTACTCAGTCCTCAGGCAAATGGGGAGACACATACACGGCAAGTGTGGGACTAGAACACCGACCTAACTACTTTATTACACCACAGCATTACACAGTTACAGAACATGCTACCAAGATTAGTGGGACACAGCACTCCCAGAGGTGTATTTATAGATTGGTGACATCATTGGCCTTGCTAACGGTTGGTATAAGAAATGTATGGAGTGTGAGCAGTATAAAGGTATTACTTAGTCCTCAAGCAAATGGGGAGACACACACACACACAGTAAGTGTGGGACTAGAACACCGACCTAACTACTTTATTACACTACAGCATTATGCAGTTACAAAACATACTACCGAGATTACTGGGACACTGCCCTCCCAGTGGTGTATATGTATTTGCGTGACATCGTCGGCTTTGCTAACAGTGGCTATAAGAAATTTATGGAGTGTGGGCAGTCTAAAAGCAATTTAGAGTCCACCGGCAAATGGGGACAGACATACACACACACACACACACACACACACACACACACACACACACATGCCAGTGTCGGGTACGGAACACCTGCCTATTTACAGATTACTATTACAATACTACATATATACGAATCAAGCCACACAGACTACACATGTCAAGGCTGTCATTATGACCATCTGGGAATGCGGACATCAACAGGGATGTTGGCAGTTAAGATGTACATACCTGTGAACCTGTGTGTTTAAAGTATGAATCCATCCTGACCTGGAGTATGCCCATCTGTGGAATGGATGACTACTACCACTATACAGGGTTACAATGGCCATGCCCATACACAGAGGCACATAACCAACACAAGGTGTCACTGGGCATGCTCACACATTTACTAGCACAGGGGGCATGCTCACACAGTTCCACAGGGCTGTTCGGAATGCACTATGTGTCCATCTACACAAGGATATACTGGGCATGCTCATACACTTAGTAGCACAGAGGGCAAGCTCACACACGTAGTAGCACAGGGCTGGTCGGAATGCACTACTGTGTGTCCATCTATGCAAGGATATACTGAGCATGCTCATACTCCTAGTAGCACAGGTCTGACTGGGATGCACTCTGATGCTAAACATGGAGGGCCACACTGGCCATGCTATTACAGGTAGACGTAAAGAACACATTGTAATGGGCTCTGGTATTAGTAGTTGTCATTGTTAGCAGGAACGCTGCTCTACATATATTTGACACCGGTCTTTTACAAATCAGTTGTCATTCTGGGATGACATGGCTGACAGTAGGCAGGCCTTTGTCACATATCACATGCATCCATGATACAAGGGTGTGTGGATATTACCCAAGTTGCATCCACCCACACAGTGCCATTCCAAGGCAAATATCTTAAACATAGGTTAACTCCCATACACCTACAGGACAAATGCATTGTTTTCTTATGCTAACCAGTGCTAGATATGTAGCGTCCATATTCACAGCTGGCCACTGTAAATCCAACAATGGGGAGTACTGACATCTGTGCAGTGAGGAACACCTGGCTGATGTCTCTGTAGTGCACGATAGCTCTACCACCATATACCTCATAACCTAGCACTACCACCATATACCTGGCCCATAACACAGGTATGGACCACCATATACCTCAGAACCTAGCACTACCACCATATACCTGGGCCATAACACAGGTATGGACAACTCCAGGTGGTGTACCCACATACATAAAGGCCACTCACATGTACTGACTGGTCCACCCACGAAAGGCATCACAGATGAGCCATGTGCAGGACAATGTCACATGCTGCATTCTAGGATGTAAACTGCAGACACCACCATGCCCTCGGACCACCAACACGCAACCATACATACTGTATGACAGACGAGTACACCACCATGTGACCCTTGACCTGTGTACTGTACCAAGCTCTACATCAACTGTAGACAGTACGCATGTACTGACACAGTTGCATCATGTGTTATGCAATGCAATGATACCACTGTCTGTGACCAGGTCAGCTGTACGCATACTAAGGGCCCTCAGTACTGTCCACCATTAGCAGATGTCTGTTGCTGTACACCAACACACACCCTCATGTATGGATATGACATACATGTACCTGCCCTGGGTATGTACATGCCACACACACAACATACCTGTAAATAGCATAGCTGTTGTAGTCCTTTGTGCAAACAGGTGGCTACAGCCTTTACACACATGCACATGGAATGTAGGTCCATGGCTGCTGAATGCTAACAGTACATAAGGTGTGATATCAGCATTGACAGAGGTAACATCCCCTCTGTACTGGTCACTCATATCATACAACAGTCCATGCATCATGTATGTCATTACACATATCCACCAATTGCAATGCCTACAAACATGACCAAATGTCAGGATTGTAGGACCTACACACCTGTACACATAGTGTTGTGTGTTCAGATAACGTGTGTGCAGTTGCTGATGTATGCAGGTGGCATGTATCCTAGTACATCATGCAGCTGTAATGCAGCCTCAACATTGCCAACTGTGTATGGTGATATGCTGAATGCACAGAAAGATGTACCACAGGTATGGACAAATGTGTTGAAATAACTAAGTGGCAGGGCATCTTTGCAGATGGATGTTTGCTGTGGACAGCTCACAGGTGTGTCACAAGCGGTCCTACAATACCCTGTGTAACCGGTAAACAATGGTTTCATTAACTGAAGGACATAATGCACAATGTAGACAGCGGTCAGGGTGACAGCAAAGGTAAATCTCTTGACACCTGTTAATAGATATGACGTCCCTAGTGCATATATCAGCACTGTTGGCACAGGAAGTGTCAGTACAGTTTGTAGCACGTGCAATACTGCTGTACATCTGACATACATAACATGAGCTAGGCAGGTCTGAGATTCACAGTACTTGCATGTGTGGTTGCGTGTGTGTCCATATATGTCACATATTGTGGGGAATACATCTCAATTGTTACTCACTCTCCTGTACACTAGTGTACACATCTGTAAATACTGCAATGTAGAAAGAAGGACATAGGCAGGGGCATGTATCTCACACATGTGAGGTATCTGTATGTGCATGACATAGGTGTATTAATTACTGAATTCCACAGTGTGTATATGTAGGGCTGACTGGTCCCTGGGCTGAGGATGTATGTTACCATACTGAACTGATAAGACCCTTCCCACCTTCCAGGCGATGCATTCAACTATCCGTGTTGATGTCCCCGATCTTAGGCTATACTGACTGCCTGTACATGTGTTGATGTGATGATTTGCACATAGGCAGGGGTCCTCATCCCACCAGTAGCAACTGTATGTTACTGTGTCGGTGAAGCTGTGAGAGAGAGTGTGTGTGTGTGTGTGTGTGTGTGTGTGTGTGTGTGTGTGTGTGTGTGTGTGTGTGTGTTACAGTGTCACTGCATACATGTGTGTCAATACCTGAGTGTGTGGGTGCAGTTGTGTGTTGGCATCCTGTCATGGAAATGTGTAGTACTGATTCCCATTGAGGTATCACACTTCCCACTGGCCTCTACCCTTGAAATCAGCTAGACCACTCTCTTACCTCACCACTCCATGTAACTGTACCTGTAATGTCACCCTTTATGGATGTCACGTCTGTGGCCACAGTAGCTTAATACACAGCTATCATGCTCTTGGAATGGTAGACGTGTTTGTAACGTGGGACATTCTCACTGGTATGTGGCAACTACATGGTACATGCTGGTATATTCATACATACCTGTGAGTAGTCCACATTGACATATGGGACACTTAACTGCAAACACTGACATCCATCAGCACATGCAATTTGACCTGAAGAAGGACAGCAGAACATCATGACCAACATGCATTTACTGTTGTTACACAAGACATATACTGTTAACAGTACTGTGCACCTGTACTACATGGTATAGCTGCTGACTGTCAACAGTCCTCAACATTTGTAAACTACACATATCATCCTAGTCTGTTCACCCTGTGCATCAGACCATAAGAGCATGTCACTGCACCGATGGTGTGGATGTCAGGGATGCAGCACAGGCATTATCATAGGCAGAGGGCGTTAATGTTTGCCAGAGGCCTAGGCTGCACCATTGGATGACATCATGTGCGCAGGTATGGGCCTTTGATCTAATTGGGCATGTGTGTATTGCAGTGCCCTACATATGTGTCCAGTGTGTGCGTGTATGTCTGCACACAGTTCTCACATGTGTCTGGCCTATACAGGGGTATTATTGACAGCTGCAAATTGTACAGATGAGGTTTTACATTCAAGGTGTCCGGCCACGGACATCTGACCTGTGCCTTCCAGGGGTTGTACGGGCACTACCAGAGAGAGGTGCAGATTGGGTACTGTCTGATGTCACTAGCCCACTGGAACCGTGTCCCTGTTGGGACCATCTCAGGCCACATGCACTTGGCCTGCTGTGTCGTGGTGTGCACAGCACAGCACCAGATGCACTGCTGCTGGTGCCTCTATGGGAGCGGGCATGTGAGGTAGCTCGTAAACGTAGACCTGAAACAGGTGATGTAGCAGGCTTACGTCCACAAGCCTGACACCTCACTCCTACCAGATGTTCCAACACAGACAGCTCACGCTCACGGATTGTCATGTCATGGTCAAGGACTCCAACCATGTCACCCAACCATCTGTCCAAAGCATCAGCAATCTGCTGTTGAGCATTTATCATTGCCTGGATGCTGTTGTTTAAAAAACAGACAGCAGCCCTCTGTAGCCTCTGATCTTCTCTGTTGCACCATTCAGCACGTGCCTGTGCCTCCATTACAGCCTGAAACATGTGTCTGGTGACACCAGCTGCTGTGCTCCATCGTGCAGGACCATGTTGGCCAGAGGTCCTTCTACAAGCAGCACCAGCCATGTGCCTGAGTGGGGCACCACCAGTAGTTTGGCTGACACCATGGTGTGAGGCACACCTTCCATAGCCCCAACACTTTCCTGTTCCAAGCTACCACGTGCCAACTGTCCTTCCTCTATGGCCACTGGTGATGGGGAATGTGCAGGTATGGGATCTGTGTGCAGGAATGAGGTGGATATAGATGGAATGGCAACCAATGGCACAGTTTCAGAACCTGAAAACTCTGCCTGTGTCCCAATCATACATTCATCATCACTGCTAGCGTCTGTGTGGACACTAACATCTGATGTACCGCAGGAGGGCAATGCACCTACATCACCTGTGAGGGCAGACAAGAACTGTACATTAAAATCTATACAATAGACACACACACATGCATGTGATATGACAGAAAGCATGCAACATGCATGTGATACAACAGACGGCATGCAGCACAGACAATAATAATGGCAGTTATCATACATCTCTAGGTTGCACACAACAGCATGCATGTGTCATAGCAGACGGCATTCAAATTACACAATCATAGTAGTGGTTAGCATACATCCTTGTGTTACACCATGTGGACCAGCAGAGGTTAACAGTACACCTGCCTGATGTGTGGCATATGACCTTGATAATTACATGTAGCATGACATGTGATCTGCTGACATGTGCAATGACATGCATACATGTTTAACCCAATGGTGTCCTGTCAAATGTACAGTGGGGTAATGGTGCACCAATTCAGTGTTTTCTGTCCACCCTACAGGTATACTGCAAATTTAGCTGATGTGCATGGCCAGTGCAGGCAATCATGAGGCGTCTCTAGTGCTATACAGTGTGAGTTACAGACAGGGTTCATAGCCATGACTGTGTTCAGATACAATACATATATATTGTGGAATGTGACCCACATCACTGAGGTGTATACACAGTAAACCATGATGTGGAAGTTGTGACACAGGTCACTGATGGGTATACGGATGACACCCCTGCACATCTGCAACCATATTGCTGCAGCCTGGCAACTATGGGCAGACATGGCGAACACGTCGGTACACCATGTCCCACATGACATCTGTGTACCACACACACACACACACACACACACACACACACACACACACACACACACACACACACACACACATACACAAGGAGCTAGTATGGCATTTATATCCATCACCAGCAATGAGAATGTACTGTAGCTGTGGCCTGATGTGGATACTGTACAGGTGACTGCTGTCATATTTCAACACCCTCAAGATGTTCAACACATCTTATGTGGTGGATTGATGTTATGCCTACACAAGATGTGCACAGGCCTGTAGGATGTCTAGTGTTCCACATCTACATTATGACCATTATACAAAGGCCATGGCTGAACCATGTGTAGACATTGTCCAACAGGGTGTACACACAAGCACAACACGTCTACTGTGTGTGTTGCTCCATGTCTCTGGCCATCCTCCATGGCCATGTGTTTACATGTGTTGTCCAAATTATTGTGATGGGCATCTATTTCACATGTCTGTGTTGTCCCATATCACATATATGCTCCACTGAAAAAAGGGTTATGCAGATAATGGGTGGTATGTGGGAAATGCTTTCAGGTTAGGTAGGCAGTGTAGCAGCCTGGCCAATAGATGTCATGGACATGTCAAGATAGCATATCACATTATGTGACATTCATAACAGGGCTATGATCCACAACGGTGAAACCTGTGTGCTGGCCACACTCCAGCCCACTGTGTAGTACTGTTTGTATTCACCACGTGTGTAGATAAGATCTGTTGTACATTCCTAAAGGGAACAGCACCTCCACAATTGTATGCACAGCTGTCAACACATCTGGCAATAAAGTTTGTGAGGATTCATGCCGGTGAGATGATTCACATAGTTTGCAAGTGTTGCACATGGATAGTCATTGTGATGCATTGCTGGTCCGACCTGTATATTGTTACGGGACCATACATTATGTGTACATGTTCTGAATGGCCACATGGCAGATAGATTTGTGCATTGTGGTTCCTGATAAATAATAACACTCTCACCTGCAACGGGCTGCTGTCGCAGTGGAACACCAGAGGTACCTAAATAGGAGTAACACAGCAGTATGAGCATAATCCACCCCTGTATAAAGGCTACAGGGAGCAATGTGCATAACACATACTTCAGTACATTAGACTATACTATGGTGTATGCACATGTGTGCATACACAGAGTAGCATACTGTAGTATGCGGCATGTGTGTATACATGCCTTCCATATGATGTTACATTGCATATTGTACAGTGACACATGCAGCTATATGGAATATAGCTGTTGTAGGTGCAGTACTGACTTACCAGGCAACTCCAGGCTCAGTGGTTGAGAGGCACCTACCTCCACAATATCGGCTAAGGCTTGTGGATGTGGTTCTGCAGGTGTCCCCAGGTTGGCCAGTAGGTCCTCAGTACGTATGAGTGGGTGCTGGGTTGGTGGTCCACCACCTGTTGCACCTTGTTCCCTGAAGATTGCATTTGCACACTTTTTCACCCATCTAATCAGGTCTGTACAGTGTCTGCTCACCTGCTGGTATGTGCGGTTGTGGCCACCCACATCATTAACCCTCCTGCGAAGTTCCATCCACAGTGCATCCCGTTGCTGTGCACCCTGTGGCACATGGCTGAACAGGATGTCATGATTATCGAGTAAGTATGGGATGAGGGCCTCATCCTCCAAGTGTGTAAAAGGGGGAAGCCTTGCACGTGGCACACCTGGAAGACATAATGATGGATACAGGTCACAGTGCCTCAGAGACATACAGAGCTACAGCTAAACATACATGTGTATCACATTAATTCAGTTTAAATAGTTGTATTTGCAAATCTACATGACACCGACGTGTTTGTGTCACACTCATGTGACACTCAATGTTGAGTGGATATTATCACCATATATGCATGTGTGTGTGTCTGTGTGTCACCTGATTGCATTGCTCATACTCCATGTGGTGGTTGTCTTGATGTGGGCATGTCTGTTTGCCTGTACTGGTGTTCATACCTATCAACACATGGCTGGATGTGTCCACATTAATGCAGTCGACCTTGATGCAGTGTATATGTCACATATAAGGACTTACATTGCCTTAACAGACATGACCTGTGACCCTGCAGACATGCTCACATAAGCTTTTACATGTATGTGTTCTGCCATATACATCTACATGGCACTGTACAGCGATTCAACATCCTGCCATGTATCACCTGTGTTGCACATGTGATACACATGGGACACTGGCTTGCCAGATGGTATTTGCAGGGATGGATATCAACTATAGCATGTACAGTCAAAGTCAACTAGTGGGCTATATGGCATGGGCCATGTATGCATCTAGGATGAAAGGTTACCTGGCAGTAGCCGACAGGCAGGTCTGTGGGGCCAAGTGGAGCAGTGCCTCATTACTTGATCCACAGGGTTAATGATACATATACCATGCGTTACCATGCAGTCACCACACTATGTCTGAGAGGGGAGTGATGGGCAGCTTTGATGGACAGGGATGCATAGTATGGCTGGACTGTGTCAAGTGTATGGGACAAGGATCTGTCCAGCATGTGGTAGGTGGATGTCCATGAAGTATGTGTTCGAGATCAGGATGGGTATGTGTAGCATGTTGGACATCACTGGGTTGGACATGGATTTATTCAGGGTATTCATCATTGTACATAGTGGAAATGGGGAATGTGAAGGCTGGTGTAGGCCATCTGCACATGGCCAATACCCCTTAAAGGAAATATGTGATCTGATATGGGTCACTTGAGTGTTCTTTATGGCTAGACAATGATCTCTATATTCATGAATGGCACCCTATCATTATTAGATTTGCCACAGCTGCCTAGGTGGTAGTTCATGGGTACAGGGTTATCAACATAGAGGTGACAATGTGAGTCAGCTATTGCTCCTAGGTCATAGTCATTTGCATACTTCAATAGGCAGATGCCTTCTGTTTGTCTGTGAGGTATGGACTACAATGGGGGGGATAGAATTTATTAACCCTGACATACTGTAGCTGCCTCTGATGTGACGATCACGTATTATTCAGACACCTTCTGTAGTGTTGGTTCTGCCAGCAGTCCTGTTGCAAAATACTCCTGTGACATAGGAATGTACATCTAGTATACCGAGTGTTGGTGGTACACTGTATGGGTGATGATGTCCTATGACCTGGCAAGGTTATGATATGCAGTGTGACATCAACCATACTGTCATCTACATCTGTACTGCTGACATCACTTAAGTGATCAAGGTTCATGGCCTTCCAGACCAGACTCAGCAGGGTAGTAGTGCAGTATTTCCCATTATCAGTGATGTCTCCCCCTTTGTGGGTTGTGGTACCTGTTTGTGTGCACCATTCAATGTGTATACAACCTGACATGGAGCTATGTGTTACATGATGTGTACATGGAGAGCATCTTGTTTTGCCATATGTGTATGATACAACCTGTGATGTGGACAGGTCTAATGCAGATTATGTGCAGCTTGTACCTGTATAGCTGTGGGTACAGGGGCCCTGTGGTGTACACGGATATATGCTTGTGTACCTGTTGGGGGAGGGGGCAATGTGTTTATATTATCCAAGACCCTATCTGGATTGCTTATTCATGCTAAGCACTTGTTCAGAACTTGTAAACACTATGTAAGCTAATAACTACTATAGCACTCAATCTTCCACATCACCTACAGGCAAGGGTGATCAGGTTTTGTACATACTTTTCTCAGTTGTGTAGAGTAATGTAGCTCTTGTACTCACTTTCCTCACTTATCTAGGTGAATGTAGTTCTATATTCAGGCATGTTCAACAGTCAACTGCCAGTGTTCTTACCTGTCTATCTGATGAATCTGGACATCTTGAGGCAATGTACACATTGCCTCATGTACACAGACAAGCCTCTCCACCTACCACCCAACACTACAACCTGTGAGAGATGCACTCATCTAGCCAAACTGAAGGTAAAGGTCTCTTCATCCAATCCTGACCCTGACTGTCATGTGGAGAAGGTACATAGTTGCACAACACCACATTCATCACATAAGCCTCACTGAATCTACCCCACCATTAACTGGGAAAACTACTCGTGCACCAATACATTAGCTCAATGGTTTCTGGAATTCATAAACACCAATGCCCTGACTCAACATATCCACGCACTCACCAGGGCAACAATATCCTAGACCTAGTCATTACCAACATGAGTGACTGGTACTCCACACGTGAAGCCAACTCCTCATTGGTCCGATCAGACCATGTGCTGAATACCGTTTATATCCACATCCCCGCACCTACCCCCCATTAAGCGAATCACAGTTTAATATGTCTACAAGGCCAACTACATGCTTCTTTAGGCAGATTTGGTGGATGTCAAGACACCCATGCAGATGGACAGTACTGTTACAACTGCTGAATCCTACACAAATGCACTCTATAAGCACTTAAAGGAGTGCATGGCTTGTGCTATCCCAAACAGAACCAGGACACTATACTCATAATTATCTAAACCAATCTGGTGGTCCCCTGCCATAAACATATTGTACTACAGGAGTAAGACACTGTTGCAAACGAGAGTACAATACCATGCATGGAGGAAATCCTTGGCCAGCCTCAGTAAGAAGGTGAGATCCCTTTACCATCCTCCAAAGCTAGTTTCGAAAACTTTAACTCAACTAATACCAACAATGACCACAGACCCTCAATGTCAACAAACAGATCTGCTCTGAGTTACAGCACAAAGGCATGAACATTACAGAAACAAGGGATATTGGCAACATCCTGGCAGATCCCTCTCAAAGCTACACACTCTGAAGGCAATATCACAGCATCCATGGGAGTGGACAACATTCCAGGTTGCGTTTTACATGAACTTCGGATCGTACTGTCTCCTCACCTATGCATCATGTTCAGTAATAGCCTCACATCAGGCATAGTGCCCCCTGAATGGCACACAGCAACAGTTATCCCACTCCACAAAGGTGGCACCACAATGGACCATGGGACTTATTTGCCTATATGTCTGACTAGACTGGTCTGCAAGGCTATGGTGCACATCATGGATCACTGTCAGAGACATTAGGTAACTCCCAACCTTTGACCCCTCCCTGTTTGGCATTGTTAAGGCCGGACCATGCCTCCTAAACCTGGTGGGCTTCTTAGAGACAGTTACCAAGGCATTATATGAGGCTAAGGAGGTCCACACAGCCTACCTAGATGTCTCATAGGCTTTCACCACCATTCTTCCTTCTGATGTTATCAACAAACCCATCCGCCTGAACATTAACCGCTACATCATGTGATGGTTTGTAAAGTGGCTCACGGACAGAACACACACAGTAGGAGTTGCATACCCTAGGTCTGACTGTATACCAGTTACAACTGCTGTCCCCCAGGGCTCAGTCCTAGGACCCCTCATGTTCAGTATATACTTATCTGACATACAGACAAGCACAGGAGGGCTTTGGCTGAAAAGGTTTGCAGGACAAGTGCAAACTAGGGGACATAATTGTTTCTCCAGCTGTTACAGACACCCTCTGGAAGGGTCGCACTGAGATGGATACCTGGTGTTAATATCATGACGTCAAGCTGAATGCCTAAAAGTGCATAGTCATCCCCTTTGGAAATAACACCTGTTCTATCAGCAGTATTCTTAAATTAAAAAGTTTAAGGAGGTGAAATGTTATTTATCCTCAAAAGTTCAGTTGGGAATCTTCAATTGTAAAGGTTGTTTTATAGATTAGTAAGTGTCGAGTGTTGGTATCTTGGAGTCATGATTACATACCAGTAAATTGCTTCTTTTGACTTGCATATGTAGTTGTCACTTTAACATCATGGTCCTTTTATCCATTAAAACAAAGGTGATGTAATTGGTTAATGTTAACCACCTGTTTTTATATAAAGAAGAGTTTTCTTCTGTTTGAACTTGTTTCTGATGAAGTTTGCCGGTCAGGCTAATGAAAAATGCTTAAAACAGTTCTATTAAACAGTTCTATTTTATTATATTTGTGGACTTTCTCGCTAGTTTACCATGTCATTGTTTTTCTTTTTTATCCCCTTTGGATATAACGAAATACAAGCAGACTACCACATAGGTGCTAGTCCCCTACATACAAAAAAGGTAATACAGGATCCGGAAACACCAGTAGATAGCAATCTCTCCTTCGATACCCATAATGACAAGGTGGTTAGAATATTCTTCTACATGTCCCCCCAAATCTCTAATGGGTTCGCATCCAGATCAGAGGGGCCATTGTGACTCTCCACATGTCATATCAGACCCATTAAAGGATACAATGCCTCATTTGGGATATACCTTACAAGACAATGGCAACAGCTGGGAATACCACACCAGTACCACAACAAGAGGATTACTGACCTCAAACAGATGACTTATGCAGCCCAACCTACGAAAATCCAGCTGTACTCAGTTGCATACCACAAACTCACAGGTGATCTCTGCTTGACATCCAAGGCCCATGTCCAACCCTGTATTGCTGGATATGCTCCACCTAAACAGAAGCCCCTGAGAGCCACATGCTCTAGGGATGTACACCTAACCACAATGATGAGTAGGATGTGCTGAATGGATAGATTCCTGACCCGGGCACTCCCTATGCTTTGGAACGTGACTCGAATGTAAATCAGGCAGGGCCCCTCACAAGCACTCTTCAAGGGAAATGTTGCCATGTGGATGGGAGACAGACATATACCCGGGGATCACCGCAGTGGCTCTGCTGGACAGAGGCACAGGGAACTATTGGCTCTGCCGTCCAGAGCCACAGGGAACCAACCTATGTGGGTGGCAAAAGACAACACATGCAAGCTAGGCTTACAGATACCCTTGGTAAGACAGCCTAGTACCTACCCTTGCACATATTATATGTCTTATGTGCATGGAAAGTTAAATAGCTCTTCCATTTTACTTTGCTATCATGCTGATAAACTGTTGGCTCACTAAAAGACATATGCATCCTGTTATTGTGTATTGTAAATGCCGATTGACATAACTAATGTATGCCTACCATGACAGTAATGCTATGTAGCTTGTAATACATATCTGTCTGCAATACTGTACATTACACAGTTATTGGCACAATATCCCACAATGCAAAACATACTTGCACAGTGGCCCAACTTTCCACATGTAATTCTCTGTATTACACCCATACATATGGCTACAGTTACAATATATCAACACATACTATCCCGTTATAGCACATACTTGTTGGACCAACCCTGCCACTGACGTCGGCTGGTGAGGAGTATTTCTGTTCAAAGCCTTTATATAGCATCCCTTGTGGTGTATGTGGTGTTTGTCTTTTGACCTACAGCAGTACACACAAATACTACAAACGTGACTATGCTCAACAATACATCACTACAAGATAACTGTTTCCACTATATGGATTGTGTGCACTTTAAATACTACAGAATAGTACTACATACACAGACATACTGACTGTTCTACATACCTTATTAGCAACCCAACGTATCGTTAACAATTGATTCAATCCTTTTTGGTTTGTGTTTCAATGTTATTTGTAATGTTCCGCTGGTATATTCGGATGGTTTGAATGTGTGATGACACATCCTTTTCTAGTTACATATTGGTAACGTGTGGTATCCTGTCCACCAATTGCTGTTCCAAAGTAGTTAATTGATTGCACATCAGCTGTGCAGCTACTCCATTAGCCGATACCATGGCAACAGTGGTGTATAAGTAAGTACTCCTTTTAGCATTGTCTGTTTGCCTTACTTTCGAGGGAGACAGTCTAGATGTGTTATTGCGATATATTTCAACAGCTATATGGAGATACACAGATATATTTTAGCTTCTTGACTCCTGTGGACTGTGTGTAATGGCTAGATGATTTAGTTCTACATGTGAGTACAGCTGTTATATTTTGGAACAGTGCTACTTATACAGGGTTTGTTTGTACCTGATACTTCTGCAGATGTTTAAGTCTGGCAAGGATGTTTGGCCAGCTCAAGGCCGTATGGCTACGCATGAACTGTTATGTGGTGTACAGTGTGCTCACTAGACATCCTTGATTTGGTGTACAAGTGTAGCATACTGTGCTGTTACTCACTAATTGCTGACATATCCTGGTGTACGCACAACCCTCTGGAATGGGGATAGTGCAAACAAACTCTATTTCATCAGCAGCTGTTCCATTGTATAACAGCCACTATTTCATTTAGGGCCATGTTAGTGTGTCTCTGACAAGGTATGTTAAGGCTTCTGCATATGTCGTACAGTGTGTGAATGATATGTGATGTTATTACAATTTGTATTGCAATATGTTTGGGTGTGGGGGTTATGTTGGTGGGTGTGCTTAGCAAATGCAGGTGTGTAGGAACTGCTTTTATACATAATCGCTATGTGCATGAGGGTTCCTTCCTATCCTTTTGTGGACTAATACAATGGTATTTGCAGGCTGATTCATTAAGACACTGTTATGTGGTTCCTGTATAGCATGCAGGTGATGTTAGTCCTTTAATCCCGTCGGTAATTCATCTGAATGTAATAACGTGTTGCTACATGATAGCTGTGTGTTTCTGTCAAAGGTATTTGCAGTCATCGTAGTTGTGTTGGTGACTGTCACTCTTTGGCTAGAGTTGCCACCTTTTCATATGTCCATAGTGGGTCCTTTTCAGGACACACATCTGATTTTACAGGCCAACACAAACCCACGGTCAGTACAAGGGATAGAGCTTTCCTTTCTTGCCTAATTATAAGCTTATTCTTGTAGCAGTTTAGTAGTTTATCCTGTTTCCTGTACCATGTAGGTATTTTAGATACATAAATAACTATTGTATGCAACTATTACAGTACATATGGGACATAATTATGTCCTACAATCCCAGGACATTTGCCACGTTTAATATATTTGGTCAGGACACAATTAATTTACTTACACAATTAATAAACTGTTCAGGTATTGACTTACTTTGCACCAATAGTGGTTGTGTGTACAATTGTTGAGGGCTACCTATGTAGGATGCACACAGTAGACCGCCTATACCTGACAATTTACAGGTGGTAGTGTGTGTGTGTGCCATCCATGTTTGCTGTGTGTGCAGGTGGAGAAGGGTGTCAGTCCATCAGTGCCTACAATGTCAGTGTGTGTGCTATACGTTCCCACTTTGCCAAGGCATTGGCATACTGGGCATGCCTCCATCTGCCTACTGGGGCTAGCACAGGGTGTTTGTGGTCTGACCCCCCCCCGTGCTTGTGAGTCCCTTGGCAATGGTGGTGGGCTGTGAGGGCCTTCACCATTCTGTCCCTGCTGCAGCTGTTTCCGCAGGATCATATTGTGTAACATGGCACATACTATGAAGATGTGGGCACACATTCCTGAGAGTACTGCAAGGCTCCACCAGATATGTCCAAGGAATGGAACCGTGATTTCAGCATCCCAAACACATGCTCTGTGATGATTCTGGTTTCTGCGTGTGCCTCATTATGGCGTTCTTGTGTGGCTGTGTGTGCATTTCTGATGGGTGTCATCATCCATGGTTCCAGTGCATAGCCCGCATCCCCCACCAGGTGACCATATGTGATGTACCCCTGGAAAATACCTGATACAGCTGTGAGGCATGCCAGATGTGGGAGTCGTGATAGCTTCCAGGACTGCCGGCACACCCATCCATGATAATGCCCTGGGCATTGGACACGTCCTAGCAGTTGGATGGGAATCCCTTGCGGTTTATGTAGCGCCTACCCTGCTCACCGGGTGGTGACTCGGTGTGTATGTGCGTGCCGTCTATTGCAATCAGTACCTCTGGGTAGTCTGCCACATGGTGGAAGAGACGCATATTGCTGTCCAACTCCTCCTGTGTTTGGGGGAAGTGTATGTGCTCATTGGCATGTGGTAACATGGCATCCAGGAACTGGTGGAGTACCCTGGATGCTGCTGCCTGTGAGATCCCCATGATATCCCCAGTTGGCCTTTGGAAGGTACCTGTGGCTAGTATTCTCAAGCTTACACATACCTTCGTGTCCACTGGGATGGGTTCCCCTCTGTTACTTCTGGCTCTGAAGCGTGGCCGGCACAGCTCAACAACTTGCTGTATGATGTCCCTGTCCACCCTGTAATGCTCTACTATCTCCAGATCATGTAGCCCCTGGTAGGTTACCCTGGGTCTGACCACTCATCTCCTCCTCCTGTGCCTGAGATGGTTGTCAGCATCATCCTCCACACCACCGTCAGTCTCCAACACATGCTGGTGAATCAAAGCTATGGCAGCCCCTAACATATACATATTAAAAGTTCCCCGTCTGTATACACCAATGGTGCAGAGTGTCTGTGAATACACAAGTGTGTGTGTGGGGCTTTCACACCTTATACTATTTTGCAATGGATGATGCTGGTGTAATTGGGTGTGTTTGTGCTATTCCAGCTGCAGGGTATCTAAATTATTGGTTTTACAGCAGGTACTGCTATTGTGGGGTCTTTGGTGTTGACTTATGCTTGTCTGCCATGATTCATCTATTGCCCTTTACTTCTATTTTCAACCCGATTCACCTCCCATTGTCAGGCATGCATCCAGCTGCCGCCTTTCTTGTTTTGTGCTTCCGCAACCCAGGATTGTGTTGGGAAATGTGTTATGTAGCTGATCTACAGCAAGTTTGCTTTGTTCTGCTGTGACAGTTCTCGCTTCTTTGCCGTACGGCACCTCCCCTTTCCTGTTCTGCAAGTAGCTGCTAGCAGCCTTGTTAGCTGTTGTCTATGGCCCACTGTAAGTTTCTAGGTGTTAATTACTCATTTGACTCCAATTACCATGCTACAGCATTTCCTTATTGTCTTCCTGTAACCTTCCTGTTTCACCTAAGTTACGCGCCTCCCATGCCTGGTTTCCGTCTTTTGAGCGTGTTTTCATCCACGTTCATATGCACTTTTGGTCACCTTGTGCGCTCTCATCTAAGCATAGCTATGGCTAGTTACACACCCCTATCATGCGGCTTTGCTTAGCAACAGGCAACTCAGATTCCCAATGCTCCAATGTGCTTACAGCTACGGTGGCGCACACCTCTCATGATGTCATGTTTACCTCCAGGCCACTCCTCAGTGTTGTACCACTGCACCATGTGGTACATCCTTATGCCAGCAGGACGTTTGCAATTCAGTATTTCTTGACTCATTTGCATTGCATTGACTACTGATTCCAAGTTACCGCGCAAACACTATCACAGACTTGTAGCAACCCTTGCGCCTTGGTTGTGATGTAGCATGCATATCATTGACTATGATGGCGAAGTCATGATTTGTGTTATTGCAGTTTTATGACATTTAAATATATTTTCCTTGTGTTCCCAATTGCACACCCATGCATTGCGGTTGTACTTTGCGTTAGTGTGGCCATGGCATCAAATGTTATTTTTTATGAGTTGTGCGTGTTTTTGTATGCCATTGGCTGTATATTTAGCAATTGGCATATGTTAACGTTGTAATACATAAGTTTGGTCTGCTTTCATGGCTCTGATTTTCTGTTTGAAAAAATGTAAACTGTTTTTTTTTGGTTTACATTTCTGCATGCACCACTTCATGAATTGCTATATACCTTCATTTGCATGCTACACTGCTGTACATGGGGTAATTCGCATACAAGTGACATGAGCTGCGCAGCTCTGTGCACGTGGAAGCAGCTCTTACCTGAATAACTCGATGGCCATATTTGGCGGTAGATCGCCAACGCTGCTCCGGCGCATGGCGCAAGCTTCATGAATCCCGGGGACTGTCTCTTATCACCTACGTAGAGGCGATCTCTGCTTGACCTACAAAGCCATGTCTGCCCCAGAGCTACTAGATAGGCTACACCTAAAGAAATCCCAATCCCTCCATGCCACACACGCCAGGGACCTAAACCTCATTACTACAATAAACAGAACATGCTGGAGGGACAGGTTCCTAAACCAGAGACTTCCCATACTCTGGAGCAAACTTCCCATCCACATCAAACAGAGCACTTTACTGGCTCTCTTTAAGAGAAATCTTGATGCGTGAATGGGCAATAGAAAGTTCACCCCAGGGATCACTTTAGTGGCCTTGCTTGACAGGGGAACGGGGAACTAACTTTGGGCGGTATGATGCCAGGGAATCGTCTTGGGCTAGGCTTGTATAAGCTCCAGGTCCGTTAGCCTAGTACACACCTATGAACCTTTGAACCTTTATTTATACAATGTATATAGTCCCTAATGTGTTCACAAAACTAGCAGTTGGCTTAGCATAAATTGAGCTATATTGCTCACAGTTAGCTAAATAAACAACATTCATGGCATCACAGTTAGCCATAACATTTAAAAAAAATGTCTTCACTGTCTTTGGGTGAACAAACTCATTAGCCTCTCTGATATACTGACAGAAACTACAAGTGCCACTTTCAGGTGTATCTTGAGTTATAAATGGAGGGGAGAAAGGGGTAAAGTTAGAGCTGACTTTATCGGCCAGTAGGTTGACTATATCTTCAGACTCAGTGTAGGTAACAACGTTCACAATCAGCTCAATGCATTGCTGCATTGTGCTTTTCAGATTAGAAAAATAACTAAAAAAGTCCTTTGGATTGTCTTTGACTTAGATAGCTATGTCAGCCTCTAACTTGGCTTTGGTGGATATTATTAAGCTTCTGAGGGTTTTTTTCACTGACAAGGGATCTAGCATTCAGAGAATTACTCTTCCAACTTTTCTTCAAAATTCTCTTCCTTTTATTGTAAAGCTTCTTGATGTTATGGTTCCACAGTGTGAGTCTGTTTCTGGGGTTTGCAGTGCACTTGTTCTTACAGGGTACAGCTGCATCTATGCAACTGTTTGTATGCTGATATAGTATGGTGGATTATGTTTCTGCATATTCAGTGGAGTTATCTGGGTTTGGTGGGGATTTGAAGCTTCCCAATGTATCACTTAAGAGTAAGTAACTTGTTTTACAGACATTTCTAAATGTATCTTGGGTGGAAGGGATCTCTGGTTTAAATTTTATTTCCAAGGAGATGGATTTATGGTCAGAGCTAACAAGTGATGATGATACACAAGGGATGGTACAAGATACTCTCACATTAGTAAGGACAATATCCAAGATGTTATTCCCCCTGCTGGATTCTCTGCCTAATTGTTCTAGGCCATTTGTATTGGCAACATTCAGGAATCTCTCTTCTTGTGCACTAGTGTTGGTATACATTTTCCGGTTTATAGCTGGATAGTGTATATTACCTAAGAAAATGATATTGGGTTTAATACTGAGTGATTTCAGTTTCTGCAGATAGACATTGTAGCTTTTTTGTATCATGAAGGGAGTTCTGTAGCTAGCTAATGTATGGTATGGGACTTTTAAGATGGTTATTTTGGCATTAAGAGGCTGTAGTGCATCATACTGCTTTACCCACCTTGATGCAAGTCTCTTCTGGATGTAGACTGATACACCTCCACCCTTTTCCCCATCCTGCACAGCAGCTGGTCTAAACGTGTGGTGGACATTATAGCCCTGCATAGCCAGAGTGTTGTCCACCATTTTAAAACATTCCTGCGATTCAATAAAACATACACAGAGTTTAAGAATAGTGCATCTGCTCCTGTATGGAATATGGCCACCGAGCAAGCCATTAAACAAGCCTGGGGACGTGCACAAGCTTGGTAGCACTGTTCCTCCACAGACACCTCTGGATTATGCTAATTACTTCATTTGCTGGTGAAAACCATGCAGATGAGGTAAAGTAGCGATTCAGTAAGCAGGCAGGCATCTGTGCAGGAATAGTGTTACCTGCAGAAATGTATTCGGCTACTAGCCAAATACATTTCTGCAAAAATCAAAATGGAGGCATGACATCTCAAATAAAAGCATGTATTATAATCTTTAGGCATGCCAATGGCCAAATGTATGGTCATTGGTATGGAAAAGTGTTGCAAAATTACAAAAATAAAAGTTTAGTTTTTTTCCTGGCTGATCTCAATGTTTAAGCATAGGGCAGCGGTGCACAAACGGGATTGTGCCGAAAATATAACAAAAAGTTGAAAAGGCAATTTTAAGTGAAATCTGCATTTTTGGCATTATAGTCTATGGCATGCAGAATCAAAACAATACCAGTGAACAGTGGTTGCTAAGGAGAAAGGCGCTGGTGTAGTGCAGTAACTAGGGATTAAGGCAGTGGGGTATGCTAATGTGGTAAATTTACTGAATCACAAAAAGATTCTAAGTCCCAAACTGCACCTAACCATGTAGGTGCTGCAGTTGTGGCTGGTGACTTCAAATCAAAGGGGGGCTGCAGGAGACAGCTGAATGGGTGGGGTCAATGAGAAAGGGTGTGACCAAGTAGAAAGGAGAGGAGCTATGCTCAAAACCACAAAAACTAACTTTAATTAAATATGCTGCCCTGGGTGCCAAACCGTCATTATGAGAGCCCAATCAAGACAAAATGAAGTGTAGAAGAATAAAATTATTTCAATGCATTGGCTGTATGACAGCTTACTTAATATCTAGATGGAAACAAAAAGGCTGTGAGGCATGAAAAAATAAATTACTTTTTAAATACATTACTGGAATGCCAGTCAAAATCAAGTATAAGAAAAACAAGTAGCACTCAACTTAAACCACTTCTCCTTGCACTGCAGTTCTAATTATAATTTATATTCAGTTGTATTAAAGTACCAAGTAACATGCTGAAAGTAACAATCTCTGTGATGCCCCCACTGGTAAACATGTTTTTTATCCAAAAACGACCTGCTGCCTGACAACTATCTACTTGTTTCATGGGGAAAACATGATCAAAGTAAAAAATGAAAAGCAAACAAGAAACAAGCTCAAGATAAATTGCTTAAAGGATTATTGTACAGGTTATGGACCACACATGATAGATTGGCATTCTGTTTAGTTTATGGGTAAAGCCTGCAGAGATGATGGAAGTCTCCAACAAGTGTAATGAGCTTCTTAAAATAATGTAATCCTGTCCTTTATTACAAGTACTGTCATACGCATTTCAATACCCAAGGCTTATACATTATCTAGTTATGTAAGTATTCTCTGCATGGCAACAACAGAAAGGCTTTCAATGTTGGCAATTCTTTAACAGTATGCTTATTAAAGCTTAATTGCATCTTGCAATCTCAGATAAGTTTACCTGATGGTCATTAAAGCATTGCTACTTAAACACAGAGCAACAGGCACTTTGAGTAATAAGCATAAATCAACAGTACAAAAATATGACAGAAACCAGACCATTCTGCAAAATCAAGGACAGATGGAAAGCCACTGTAGTACTTGTGTCTAGCTTGGATGGGGGGATACTCTGCACATTTACACTGCATAACTGTTCCTTGCCTTGCTTGGACACATCCAGAGTCACTACATGGGGGAGTGGGGTGCAACAAATATGTCACAATTTGAAATGTCTCTGGCTGACTGTGATGACCCTGACACATTTGTCATACCTCTCAACCTCAGAGCAAGAAATCTGGACAAAGCCATACATAGAAGTGGGACAAAGGCCCAAAAATAAGGACAATTTTTAAATAGTGCTCTTATAAACTTAGAAAGAGAATAGTAGGTCTTGTATTAGTATGAATTTTCTGAAGGGTATGAAATCTGAAACTCAAATGTCTGTCATTATTTTCTAACTTCAGTCTTTAATGATTTGCCACTAATTTGGCAAAAAAACACAATTTTATGAAAAATGGACCAAAAATGTGATGCAAAAATTTAAAATAGCCACACAATACAGCTGGGAACCTATCAAAGAAGGGACACTTTTTTAATATTAGTACTGCTAACGTGAGCAGCTGACAAAATAAAATAATCTACATGCATTTCTGAAATAAAAGTAATATATAACTCTGGTTATTACAGTTATTTCTTAATTGTAAACCCTCCATATTTTCTTCCAAAATTGCTATTTTGTGGCGGGATTATTATGGGAAGAGCAACATTTTGAGCCAAAATCAGGGACAGTTGAGAGGTTTGGCTATGCCTAATTCTATAAAGCAATTTATTTGCATGTACCTCTCAACCTGTTAATGCAAAAAATCTGGACAAGGCCAAATATATTGGGGGAACATATAAACAGTACTAAAAATTGCTCTTGTATAAACTGAGACAGTTGATAGAATAACAGGTCTTACTTTAGCATGCATTTTTCTGAATTTTATGAAGTCTGAAACTCAGTGTCTGTCATTATTTACTGGCTTAATTCCTAAATGATTTGTCAGAAAACCACACATTTTACGAGGAACAAACCAAAAATAAGAAGCAAAAATATATTAATTCTATAAAAATCTGGACAGCTGGAAGGTATAGTTCAGCTGGGGCTGTCTTTGAGGTTTGCCAGCCTTCCCCCTCACAAAATCATGGTCGAATGGAACCTCCCCCTGCAGCCATTCCAATGATCCATTACTTGGCTATTTCACTCCCTTTACCATAAACACTAATGTGCATAATGCTTTACTTCTATTAGGATTTTGGACTTCATTTGAAAGTTTTATTTTGCATTTTACAGCACAAACACTAAGACATCTGCTAAACAAAGCAATGCAGTCTCACAATGAAAACAGACTTAGCGTTAAAACTTCTCTGCCCTTGAAATTCACATTCATTGAAACAGCATTGAAACCCACATTCAAAGAAAATATATTTTGCCAGTGGCAGATAAAGATTAAGTTTGGGCTGTTTTCAAATCATAGGCCCCTTGACACGAAACATACATGTGCTCTTTGATACACCTTCCTTGTACTAAATTAAATTCCTTGTACAATACAGTACAGTATATGGGTTGGAGACAGTGGCATTGACAAAAAGGCAGGAGTCAGAGCTTGACATGGCAGAGTTGAAGATGTTAAGATTTGCACTGGATGTGATGAGGATGGACAGGATTAGGAATAAGTATATTAGAGGATCAGCCCAGGTTGGAAGGTTTGGAGACAAAGCCAGAGAGGTACGATTACGTTGGTTTGGACATGTGCTGAGGAGGGTTGCAGAGTATATTGGGAAAAAGATGCTAAGGATGAAGCTGCCAAATATCAGGAAAAGAGGAAAGCCTAAGATAAGGTTTATGGATGTGGTGAGAGAGGACATGCAGGCGGTTGGTGTGACAGTGCAAGATGCAGAGGACAGGAAGAAATGGAAACAGTTGATCTGCTGTGGCGACCCCTAACGGGAGCAGCTGAAAGAAGAAGAAGAAAAAGTACAATACAGTACAGTTGTTAGAGGGCATTTTAAATGTATTGTTTTGAACATTTTTCCAGTAAACAATAAAACAAAATGCATGCACCAGTAATGACAAAACTACCCAGTTCAGAACATTTCCATCATAAAAGTCTACTCAAACTTTTACAGTCCACTATTATCAGTAAAAATGCACAATCTCTGAAGAAGTAAAAGTCATATAAATAATTCCACATTAAAGAAATCTGTAACTAATGAAGAGGTTGCTGCTAGCAAACACCTTTATATTTTATGGTTTCATCGAAACATAAAGTGTCTGTTGCCCCTGAGGAATAAATTGCCTTTCTTACATTAAAAAAATGATAAACTAGTAATATTGCAATAGGAAATGGATGGCAAACTGATAACAGGTTCATAGTTAGTATCTTCACCAAAGAGGACATTCTCAGTACGGCAGCATCCACCCCTTGTGGGAGTAGAATCTATAGCCTTCTGCATCAAAAGCAGGTATAAAACCTGTTGTGCTATTAACAATGCTAGCTGACTTAGCATAAGCAGCACTAAACTTCTCTTCCCCTGCAGCTCTCAGCTCCTTGTAAAATCTACTCAATACTCAACTGCATCTCAACTTCGCAGCACAAGAAATCTGGAAAAAGCCAACATTTATTGGGGGGGGGGTCAAAAGCCCAAAAAACAGGGACACATTAAATTTTGCTTGTATAATCTTGGAACGTTGCTAGAATAAAATGCTGTGTTACCACCATACATTTTACTGCCAAGGTCTCTGTGCAAAACAGTCAGAGCAACATACCACTATGCCAAATCAGCTGCTTTGTGAAAGAGAGGAAGACTGAAACTTAAATGGTTATCATTTAGTGAATTCAGTTCTCACCATAGCTGTCAACCTCTTAGCACAAAAAACCTGGACAAAGTCAATAATGGTGGAATACAGTCCCAAAAATAGGGACAAATTTCAAATATTCATCTTATAAACTTAGAAAATTGCTAGAATAAAAGGTTTTGTGTTACTATGTATTTTCTGAAGAATATGAAGTCTGAAATTCAAATGCCTGTCAATTTTATTTATTTAAGATTTGTTAACCAGGAAAGTCTGATGGAACAAAAACAATTTTCAGCATAGGCCCAGGGAGAAATACTGCGACACATGTCTTTGTAAAATGGCAGGACACCAGAGAAAACCCATGGAGGAGATGCAGACTCCACACAGAAGGCACCCCAGCCAAGAATCAAACCAGAGAACCTATAGTTGTGAGGCAACAATGCTACCACTGCACCACCAAATATTTAAGGAGTTAAACATTCAGAAACCTGAAGTCTGAAATTCAAATGCCTGTCAATTTTATTTAACATTTGTCAACCAGGACAGTCTGACTTGGAACAAAAAAACAATTTTCAGCAGAGGCCCAGGAAGAAATAATGCAGACACATGTCTTTGTAACATGGGAGGACACAAAAGCAAGCCCACACAAACACAGGCAGAAGATGCAGACCCCACACAGAAGGCACCACAGCCAAGAATAAAACCTGTAGCTGTGAGGCAACAATGCTACCACTGCACCATCAAATATCTAAGCATTTAAATATTTAGAAACCACAGATATTATGAGGAATAGAACAGATCAAATATGAGGCAAAAATCTGCAAAGTTTTTACATATGGTGGTGGGTAGGGAATTCAGGCCCTTACCACCTGCATACAAGGTACATGGTTCAAGCCTGAGGTATTCCCTATACCACCATGAGTTTGCTCTAGCCACCAGTATATAGCAACTGGGGCATTTTATATACACACAACTTGCTGGTGAGCCAAATCCACTTCTTGCTGCCACCGAGCAACCCTAGATATCCGAACAGTCCAAATCCTCCTCGTGATTGGTCTAGTGAACCTCGTTAGCTGCTACATGCATCTTGATTGGTCCAGCCTGCTGCTGCAGTCCAGAGTGCCTCCATTCTGTGACATCACCACCGTACAGACTGCTGGGCATCTTGGGGCTGAGATGCCTTTCCACCTATCTAGACTGCTGAGAAAGCAGTCTGAGACTGTTCCCATGTATCTAGAGTTTGCACAGACTTCTGGGAGTTATGGTGTTTGTTTTTGTGGTTCTTAGTTTTATTTGTATTTGTTTTCTAGGTGGGAGGGGTGCAGTCCTGCAGTCCTCTAGCACGAGCCACCCCTGAGGTGCTGTAAGGCAGTGATGTAAGCAGGAGGAGCAGCGGACATGAAAAGGGGGTGTGTCATGGTTGGTATAAGCACAGTGGAGCTCCACGTCTCGCAGATAAGCTTAGCTAAGTACATCTAAACAAGGGGGCATTATGTCTGAGGCTGTATTGACTTATTCTATGAAATGAAGAGCATGTTCTTATCCAAAGAGGGCCATTTCCCAGTGTTTACATTGGCTTAATGGGTTTGCGCAGTCCACACCGGGTCTAAAAAAAAAAAAAAATAGAAATAGCAGGACTGTTTACATTTGGGCACTGGGTTTGCATGGCACACCTCAGGGCTTAAAATGGGAAGCAATAGGATGGCAAAAAAAGGAAAATAGCAAAATAAAAGCAATCAAGTACAAATTACATAGCTATCAGGTGGAATGCATCATAGTCAGCCAATCATACAGGCAGCATCTGTGGCACAACAGTATAAACTATGCATACACCTTACAGTCTGGTTTTCCCACAAACTCTGCACCATTGCTTTACACATTAGGGAGAATTTTAAATGGAGACATGTTAGGGGCTGCCATTGCTTTGATCTATCAGTATCTGCTAGAGGCTGAGGGCAGTGAGCAGGATAATGCTGACAACTGCTACAGACCGAGGAGGAGAAAAAGAGTGTTCACACCCAGGGTAACTTACGAGAGGCTACATGATCTTGAGATAGTAGAGTACTACAGGATGTACAGAAACATACTGCAGCAAATCATTGAGCTGTGCCAGCCTCAACTCAGACCCAGAGCCAACAGAGGAGAGCCCATCCCAGTGGATACTAAGGTATGTGTAGCCTTAAAAATACTAGCTACGTGTACTTTCCAAAGACCTACTGGGGACATCATGGGGGCCTCATAAGTATCTGCATACAGGGTGCTCCACCAGTTCCTGGATACCACACTACCACATGCCGGTGAGCACATTTACTTCCGCAACACCCATGAGGAGAAGACCAGCAATATGCTACTCTTCCACTATGTAGCAGAATACCCGAAGGTACTGAGTGCGATAGACTGCATACACATCCACATCAAAGCACCACCTGGTGAGCAGGGTAGGGTCTACATAAACTGCAAGTCTTCCACTCCATCAACTGCCAGATCATGTGCAATGCCCAGGGCATTATCATGAATGCCTGTGCTGGCAGCCCTGGAAGCTATCATGACTCCCACATCTGGCATTCCTCACAGCTGTACCAGGCATTTGCCAGTGGGGGCATCCCATATGGCCATCTGATGGGGGATGCTGGCTATGCACTGGAGCCGTGGATGATGACACCCATCAGAAATGCACAAATACCCACACAAGAAAGCCATAATGAGGCACAAGCACAAACCAGGATCGTAATAGAATGTGTGTTTCAGATGAGCAAGTCATGGTTCCACTGCCTTGACATATCTGGTGGAGCCTTGCAGTACTCTCCAACTACATGTGCACACATGTTCATAGTATGTGCCATGCTACACAGTACGATCCTGTGGAAACAGCTGCATCAGGAACATCATGGGGAAGGGCCACACAACCCCCCCCCCCACAATTGTCAAGTTCCCCACAGGCACAAAGGGACTCAGAAGAGGAAGCCCCTGAGTCTGTTCCCATAGGCAGATGAAAGCATGCCTAGTATGCCCAGGCCTTGGCAAAGAGGCAACACATAGCACACACACTGACACTGTAGGGACCCAGGGACGGACATCTCTCTCTGACTCACACACACAGTAAAATGAATGACACACACATCACATTACCTGTAACTTACCATGTATAGGCAGTGTACTGTGTGCATCCAACATAGGCAACCCTCAAGCACCATCCTCACAACTGCTGCAGGCACAAGGTATGTTAGTCTTCTTAACAATAAATGAATGGATTACTATGTTTTGGTAGCATATCTATGGAAATGCTGCATGCATGCATGCATGCAAGAGAATGCGGTGGCCTACTGGGAGGGCAACAGACAACTGACAGCTATGTGGGACACCAGGAAATGCCTACACAATACTAACTTCCCCACACTATGCAGTAAAATTTAAGGTGACAAATCCCACTGCAGTATATGTGGGGCCAACTAAGGGGGGGTCATAGGTCACATACATGGATGTCACTGTGGAGATCCCTTACTCACTCCCAGACTCACAGAGCAAGTCAGCTGTAGAAAACCATAAAGGAATGTCTGGCAAAGGCACACAAATGGCAACAAGGGTGGAATACCCCCTACAGACTTACACAGTGATATCACAGTAGGCCTTGCAGTTGCAGTAAGACTCTCTGAAGGGTAAGAAGTCTGAAATCCAGTTGTATGGCACTACAATCTAACCTGTGGTCTCTAGTGATATGCCTCTATTCTCCAAGACAGGGCACAGTACTATGCTAAATGGAGCCAAAATATAAAGCCAAATATCAACACAGTCAGTGCAAATGTGTACTGTTGACAGATGTGCTCCCCACAGCCATATTCAAATTGAAATGCAGTAACATGTATATATGTAGGGTAATAGCAGCAGAGCATACATTGCCAGGGCTGTCCCAATCAACATGATAACTTGTTGCATGTCCACAATATGCAGGTATCAATGAGCTATGCATATGTGTGGGAATGCTTGTCAGGATGTGGCCAGCAACTTCTCATGGCTGTTGTGTCGTACTGGCCTAGGTCCAGTACTGTGGTAGACAGGGCCATGTACCATGACATGCAGTGCTAACTGTATTGCATGTCAGCTATACATGCGGTGGGTGTTGTGTGCACACTGTCCAGATGTCAATATTCATTACTGCTGAGAAGCTGGATAGGTCATGTACAGGGGGGGGCACACATATGAACAGTACACAGGTTGGAGTAACCTACATAGTACCTACCATACCTCACAACTCAGAATGTACGCAGTTTGCATCATATCTGTGGTGTCTTTATTCTGAAATAGTGGTTGTCTGGCAAATCACAAAAGTGTAAAGTTAGAAAATATTGATGGATTGTAGTGTCTCAGACTTCATACCCATAGAAAAATGCATGCCAATGCTAAATCTGCTATTGTATCACCCTTATGGGTTTGTAAGGCCAATAGTTACAATGGTCTGTATATTTAGGCCTTTGTCACCCAATTACTCATGTCTTTTTCCAGCTGTCTGGCTCACATATGTAGAGAGGTATGGTGCCTAGTAGCACAGCAGGGCATTCTGTCACTTACTATTGTCACACCAGGGGTGTCCACTGCTAGGCAGCATGGGAACATATGAATGACAGAACACTGCCTCGCTACAGATGACCTGCAGCAATCTCACATGCCCTACAGGCCTCTGGCAAAGGCCCATGCCTCACCCATAGTGCCTTTGTAGGGAATGTCATGGGGTCCATGTTACCAACATAACACAGTCAACAAAATTAAATGCATAGTAAGGCCATGCTGCAAAATGCTAGTAGCATACCTCTCAACCTTGTAGAGGAGGAAATCTGGACAAAACCATGCATAATGGTGGGATAAAGGCCCAACTATAGGGACACATTTGAAATCCTGTTCTCATAATGTTAGACAGTTGATAAATGACAGAAGGGGTGTGTAGTAGCATGGATGTCATAAAGGGTGTGAAGTCTGAAACTGTAATGTTCTGTCAGTATTCCCTGACTGCAACCCTGAGTGATTTGCAACAAACATGCTAGAAAACCGCAATGTTAAGGGAAACCGACCAGATATATGAGGCATGCATCTGGATAATCTGTGAGATTCTGTACAGTTGACAGGTATGGCCACACCAAGATATGATCTGTCAGTTAAGAAGAAAACTGCACAACCAGGAGATCCCTGGCCAGCATATCACCAAGGTGCTGGACATTTTACACAGCTTCAACAGCTAATGGCCTATAGACACATCTCCCAACTGACCAGATTGTGCAAGAATGTCTAGCCTTCACCTCATAATATAGGTCTGTACATCATCCATCTTATATTTAACTGGTAAATAACTGCGCTGATCCAATTATATCTGTCAGTAGGTGATAACACACTACAATACAGTGTCAAACATTATATATGTCAGAAAATGTCTGCTAAAACAAACCCTGTCACTCAAGCAACTCATACATTGATAAGAGCAATAGTTACAGTACCCCTTATGCTTGGACCATTGTTTCCCCATATTGGCAGCCTATCTCCAGATATCTTGCACAAATAAATTGCAAGGTATGTCTGTAGCACACAACACCCTGGACTCAAGTACAACTATGCCTGGAATGGATTCCCTCACTTACTATAGAAGGTCATACTGAGCATGTTTCTACACTTAGAGAAGTGAAGACCATCCCCGGGATTCATGAAGCTTGCGCCATGTGCCGGAGTAGCATCGGTGATCTAGTGCCAAATATGGGTGCCAAGTGATTCAGCTAAGAGCTGTTTCCACGTGCACTACCAGCGTATGCCAGAGCTGGGCAGCTCCCCGAGCATGTATGATAATTACCCCATGCACAGCAGTGTAGCATGCAAATTAAGGTATATAGTGATTAATGAAGTGGTGCAGGCATAGTGTAAGCATGTAGAAATGTAAACCAAAAAAAATGGTTTACATTTTGTCAAACTTAAAATCGGAGCCATGAAAGTGAACCAAACTTACATATTATAATGTTAATATATGCCAATGGCATAAAACAACATGCACAACATATAAAAAATAACATTTAATGTCATGGCCACACCAACGCAAAGTAAAACCGCAGTGCATCGGTGCGCAAACAGGATCACAAGGAAAATATATTAAGATGTCATAAAACTGTAATGCAATGCAATTCATGATATCCCCATAATAGTCAATGGCATGCATGCTACACCACAACCATAGTGCAAGGGTTGCCAAGGGTCTGTGACAGTGTTCCGTACAGTAACTAGGAATTAGCAGTCAATGCCATGCAAATAAGTCATGTAATACTAAATCAGAAATGCCCCACCGGCGTAAGGATGTACCACACAGTGTAGCGGTACAACACTGAGGAGTGGCCTGGTGGTAAACATGACATCAAGAGAGGGGAGCACCACCGTAGCTGTAAGCACATTGGATCATTGCTAATCCATGTTGCGTGTTGCTAAGCAAAGCCACAAGATAGCGGTGTGGAACTAGCCATAGCTTTGCTTAGCTGAGAGCACACAAGGTAACCGAAAGTTCATGTGAATGTGGATGAAAACGCGCACGAAACCCGGTAAATGGCTGTGCGCGGTGCACTCCACAGCTGAAACAGGAAGGATATGGGAAGACAATAAGGAAATGCTGCAGCATGGTAATTGGAGTACAAATGAGTAATTAACACCTAGAAACTCACAGTGGGCTATAGACAACAGCTAACAAGGCTGCTAGCAGCTACCTGCAGAACAGGAAAGGGGAGGTGCCGTACAGTAAAGAAAAGCGAACTGTCACAGCAAAACAAAGCAAACTTGCAGTAGATCAGCTACAAAACACATTTCCCAACACAATCCTGGGTTGTGGAAGCAAAAAACAAGAAAGGTGGCAGCTGGATGCATGCCTGACAATGGGAGGAGAATTGGCTTGAAAATAGAAGTAAAGGGCAATAGATGCATCATGGCAGACAAGTGTAAGTCAACACCAAAGGCCCCACAATAGCAGTACCTACTGTAAAACCAATAATTAAGAAACCCTGCAGCTGGAATAGCACAAACACACCCAATTACACCAGCATCATCCATTGCACAATAGTATAAGGCGTGAAAGCCCCACAACCACACTTGTGTATTCACAGACACTCTGCACCATTGGTCTATACAGACGGGGAACTATTAATATGTATATGTTAGGGGCCACAATAGCTTTGATTCACCAGCTGTGTTGGAGGCTGACGGTGATGTGGAGGATGATGCTGACAACCATCTCAAGCACCGGAGGAGGAGAAAAGTGTTCAGATGCAGGGTAACCTACCAGGGGCTACATGATCTGGAGATAGTAGTGCATTACAGGGTGGACAGGGACATCATACAGCAACTTGTTGAGCTGTGCCAGCCACATCTCAGAGCCAGAAGTAACAGAGGGGAACCCATCCCAGTGGACATGAAGGTATGTGTAAACTTGAGAATACTAGCCACAGGTACCTTCCAAAGGCCAATTGGGGATATCATGGGGATCTCCCAGGCATTTGCATCCAGGGAACTCCACCAGTTCCTGGATGCCATGTTACTAAATGCCAATGAGCACATATACTTCCCCCGAATGCAGGAGGAGTTGGCCAGCAATATGTGCCTTTTCCACCATGTGGCAGACTACCCGGAGGTACTGAGTGCAATAGACTGCACGCACATACACATCAAGTCACCACCCGGTGAGCAGGGTAGGCGCTACATAAACCGCAAGGGATTCCCCTCCATCAACTGCCAGGTCATGTGCAATGCCCAGGGCATTATCATGGATGTGTATGCTGGTAGCCCTGGAAGCTATCATGACTCCCACATCTGGCATGCCTCACAGATGTATCAGGTATTTGCCAGGGGGTACATCCCATATGGCCACCTGGTGGGGGATGCTGGCTATGCACTAGAACCATGGATGATGATTCCCATCAGAAATGCGCACAGCCATGCAAGAATGCCATAATGAGGCACACGCAGAAACCAGAATCATCATAGAGTGCATGTTTGGGATGCTGAAATCACGGTACTGTTGCTTGGACATATCTGATGGAGCCTTGCATTACTCTCCAGGAATGTGTGCCCACATCTTCATAGTATGTGCCATGCTACACAATATGATCCTGCAGAAACAGCTGCAGCAGGGACAGAATGGTGAAGGCCCTCACAGCTCACCACCATTGCCAAGGGACCCACAGTCACAGGGGTACTCAGACCACGAACACCTTGTGCTAGCCCCAGTAGGCAGACGGAGGCGTGCCCAGTATGCCCATGCCTTGGCAAAGAGGGAACATATAGCACACACATTAACAGTGTAGGTACTCATTGACTGACACCCTTCTTCACCTGCACACACAGCAAACATGGATGGCACACACACATGACAACCTTTAAATCGTCATGTATATGTGGTCTACTGTGTCCATCCTACATATGTAGCCCTCAACTATTGTACACACAACCGCCATTGGCATAAGGTAAGTCAATACCTGAACAGTAAATTAAGCTATCAGCATGTGTCCATACTATATGTACAGGTTCATAGATACATAGGTAGGTACATGCCCAACCACCGAGGCCACTCATAAGCATAGGCAAAATGTGTCTGCTGTCACCACCCCATTGATTAAATAACTGTCCCTCTGTGGAGCAGAGCCACTTGCGGGATCCCTTGGGTGTAGCTACTGTTCACCACCCACTCTGCAAGGATTCCCCAGAGTGTCAGTGAGGGGTTTTGTATAATGTAATCAGGGATGTAGTTCCAAATAATGGGGAGTATTCCTGACAGGATTCTTCACAGATGTGTACATGTTACATAGTATACCTTAAACACAGCCTGCATATATAGGTAGTTCTCCACAGAATAATAAACATGTGGAACACATAACCATTGAAATGTGCGTTAATCACCCTTGCACTACCAGTGCCTACTCTGAGAGGTAAGATATCACTGCCAGGATTAGAACATGCAACCATGTACATATTCATTACAATAACATACCACTTAGCTACCTGAGATGTACCAATGTTAGTCATGTATACTGACAGGATAAAACACAAAAGGTAGGAATGCGTTGAAATATGGCAAACTGGCATGTACCCAATGAAAGGTGTATGTTTTTTATATATATATATATATATATATATATATATATATATATATATATATATATATATATTAATTTATATATATATATATATTTATATATATATATATATATATATATATATATATATATATATATATATATATATATATATATACACATATACATCATTATATATATATATATAGAGAGAGAGAGGCGAAGAGAGAGAGAGAGAGAGAGATGTCAATATATGGGGATATACATATATATGTAGATATATAGATAGGTTAACAACATCTACATAACCATGGAAGTACATATAAATGGGATACCTACCACATACCTACTGCTTGACATACCAATGCACGTAATTCCGAGGCTTAAGGTCCAAAAGAACACAGTACCGAAACACCAGATGTGTGAGGTGTAATCTCACAATGTTAATGGACAATTAGTCAGTGCTTCTGGTGTTGTAGTTCAGGTAGGTTGCTGCGTGTAAGTGTGTTTCATAGGGTTGTAGTGTGTGTAAGAGTGTGTTCTGTGTGTGGTGTGTGTTCTTGGGGAACTGTAATGTGGGGTTGTGGGTTAGCTTTGTGCGTCTGTTTGCACGACCTAGGAGGTAGAATATTAAAGTAGGAGGTGGTGTGGGGAGCACAGACACCTACATGGGGGGTGTAGGGGGGCTTGGCTACCTGCTCCTATGTAGTGTAGGATGGTTTGTTTGAATGTGTTGGGTAGCAGTGTGTCTGTGTGTGCATGTGTGTGTTCCATGTTCATGTTACTTTCCTGAGTTACTGTCGATGTCGGTAATGTGGGGTATGGGAGTCTGGTCCCGGTACTGTGTGCGTCAGAACACTGTGGTTTCAGGATTCCATAGGTCTCCCATATACAGCGGTTGAAGTGTTCATATATGTGTATAACATGGACCATAGCAATCACACATTCCGCCACTAACAACTTTTATGAACAAAGGATATGGAAAGTATATGCCTATACACTATTACAAATATGTGCTATGGACATGAGCCAATGATAATGTTACCACTTGTCCCACTTTGCGAGGGACACTCCCTCTTTGGGCGGTTGTGTCCTGACTAAATATATTAAATGTGGCAAATGTCCTGGGATTGTAGGACATAATTATGTCCCATATGTACTGAAATAGTTGCATACAATAGTTATTTCTGTATCTAAAATACCTACATGTTACAGAAAACAGGATAAGCAACTAAACTGCTACAAGAATAAGCTTATATTTAGGCAAGAAAGGAAACTTCTATCCCTTGAACTGACCGTGGGTTTGTGTCGGCCTGTAAAATCAGATGTGTGTCCCGAAAAGGTCCCACTATGGCCATATGAAAAAGTGGCAACCCTAGCCAAAGGGGGCAGACACCAACACAACTATGATGACTGCAAATACCTATGACAGAAATACACAGCTATCATGTAGCAACACATTATTACATTCAGATGTATTACTAAAGGGATTCAAGGACTAACATCACATGCATGCTATACAGGAACCACATAACACTGCCTTAATGAATCAGCCTGCAATTAGCATTGCATTAGTCCACAAAAGGATAGGTGTTCAAATAGGGAAGGAAACCTCACACACATAGCAATTATGTATAAAAGCAGTTCCTACACACCTGCATCTGCTAAGCACACCCACCAACATCACCCCCACACCCAAACATATTACAATACAAACTGTAATAACATCACAAATCATTCACTCACTGTACGACATCTGCAGAAGCCTTAACATACATTGTCAGAGACACACTAACATGGCCCTATGTGAAATAGCTGCTGTTATACAATGGAACAGCTGCTGATGTAATAGGGTTTGTTTGCACTAATCCCGTTTCAGAGGGCTGTGCGTACACCGGGATGTGTTAGCAATTAATGAGTAACAGCACAGTATGCTACACTTGTACACCAAATCAAGGATGTCTGGTGAGCACACTGTACACCACATAACAGTTCATGCATAGCCATGTGGCCTTGAGCTGGCCAAACATCCTTGCCAGACTTAAACATCTGCAGAAGTATCAGGTACAAACAAACCCTGCATAAGTAGCACTGTTCTGAAATATAACAACTGTACTCACATGTAGAACTAAATCGTCTAGCCATTACACACAGTCCACGGGAGTCATGAAGCTAATATATCTCTGTGTGTCTCCATATAGGTGTTGAAATATATCGCAAAAACACCTCTAGGCCATCTCCCTTGAAAGTAAGGCAAACAGACAACATCCAAAAGGAGTACTCAGTTATACACCACTGTTGCCACGGTATCGGCTAATGGAGTAGCTGCACAGCTGATGTTCATCTAATTGACCAATTTGGAACATCAGTTGGTGGACATGATACCACATATTACCGATATGTAACTAGAAAAGGATGTGTTATCACACATTCAAACCATCCGTATATACCAATGGAGTGTTAAAAAGAACATTGAAACACAAATCGAAAAGGATTGAATCAATAGTTAATGACACCTCGGGTTATTAATAAGGTATGTAGAACAGTCAGTATGTCTGTGTATGTAGTACCTTTCTGTAGTATTTAAAGTGCATGCAATCCATGTAGTGGAAACAGTTATCTTGTAATGATGTATTGTTGAGCATAGTAACATTTGTAGTATTTGTCACAAGGCAAACACCGCATACACCACAAGGGATGCTATATATGGGCTTTGAACACAAATACTCCTCACCAACTGATGTCAGTGGCAGGGATGGACCAACAAGTATGTGCTATAACAGGGGATAGTATATGTTGATAAATTGTAACTGTAGCCATATGTATGGGTGTATTACAGAGAATAACAGGTGGAAGGTTGGGCCACTGTGCAATTATGATTTGCATTGTGGAATATTGTGCCAATAACTGTGTAACGTACAGTATTGTAAGCAGATATGTATTACAAGCTACATATCATTACTGTAATGTTAGGCAAACATTAGTTATGCCAATTGGCATATACAATACACAATAACAGGATACATATGTCTTTTAGTGAGCCGAGAGTTTACAGCATGATAGCAAAGTAAAATGGAAGAGCTATTTAACTATCCATGCACATAAGACATGTAATATGTGCAAAGGTAGGTACTAGGCTGTCTTACCAAGGGTATCTGTAAGCCTAGCTAGCATGTGTTGGCTTTCACCACCCCCATAGGTTGGTTCCCTGTGCCTCTGAACAGCAGAGCCAATAGTTCCCTGTGCCTCTGTCTAGCAGAGCCACTGCAGTGATCCCCAGGTACATGTCTGTCTCCCATCCACACGTCAAGGTTTCCCTTGAAGAGTGCTAGTGAGGGGCCCTGCCTGATGTACATTGGAATCATGTTCCAAAGCTTGTGGAGTGACCAGTTCAAGAATCTCTCAGTCCAGCACATCCTACTCATCATTGTGGTTAGGTGTATATCCCTAGAGCATGTGGCTCTCAGGCACTTTTGTTTAGGTGGAGCACATCCAGCAATACAGGGATGGACATGGGCCTTGTATGTCAAGCAGAGATCACCTGTGAGTATGCGGTATGCAACTGAGTGCTGCTGGAGTTTCTTAGGTTTATTTATTTATTTATTTATTATTTATTTTACATTTGTTGACCGGGATGGTCCGACTGGATACATGTCCATTTTCAGCAGAGGCCCGGGGAGAAAAGCTCCACATCGAAAAAAATACATATAAGTTTACACATTACATAGATGAAAAAAAAATATGCTAGTTAACTTATTGTATACATTCATGTAATAACTGATGATAGCAGTATTACAGTTAAAATACAATTCTGAAAAGAAAAAAAAAACTAGTGAAAAACTAGTGCAATTCAAGGGACTTTAAAGTACTATGTAGAGTTTCCAGTTCATTGCTTTTCTAGAGTTCTGAGGGATGATAAAGAAACTGCTTGCTTTATTACAGAAGGGTAGGATTAATAGTCGGATAGAGTAAGAAATTGAGAAGATATCCAATTTGTTCAAGTAGTGTAGGATGTGTTATAGTTGACAGGAACCTAGCCTGGGTTTACACAGGGGCATATCCAATGTGCCTTAAGGAATTGGGTAAGATTTTTCTTAAATTGAGAAAGTGAATTGGAGAGTCTTAGTTTGTTAGGTAGGGAGTTCCAAGTTCCAGGTTGGGCTGCATAGGTCATCTGTTTGAGGTCAGTAATCCTCTTGGTGTGGAACTGGTGTGGTCTTCCAAGCTGTTGCAGTTGCTTTGTAAGGTATATCCCCAATGGGGTGTTGTATCCTTTAATGGGTCTAATATGTCATGTGTAGAGTCACAATGGCCCCTCTGATCTGGATGCATACCCATTAGAGATTAGGGGGGCCATGTAGAAGGATATTCTAACCACCTTGTCATTAAGGGTATCGAAGGAGAGATTGCTATCTGCTGGTGTTCCCGGATCCCTTATTACCTTTTGTGTATGTAGGGGGCTAGCACCTATGTGGTAGTCCGTGGGTAATTAGTTATATCTAAAGGGGATGACTATGCACTTTTAGGCATTCAGCTTGATGCCATGATATTAACACCAAGTATCCGTCTCAGTACAACCCTTCCAGCAGGTGTCTGTAACAGCTGGGGAAACAATTATGTCCCCTAGTTAGCAGTCGTCTGCAAACCTTTTCAGCCAAAGTCCTCCTGTGTTTGTCTGTACATCAGAGAAGTATATACTGAACATGAGGGGTCGTAGGACTGAGCACTGGGGGACACCACTTGTATACAGTCGGACCTAGGGTATGCAACTTCCACTGTGTAGGTTCTGTCCGTGAGCCACTTTGCAAACCATCACATGACATGGGGGTTAATGTTCAGACAGATGGGTATGTTGATAATACCAGAAGGAGAAATGGTGTTGAAAGCCTTTGAGAGATCTAGGTAGGCTGTGTGGATCTCCTTACCCTCATCTAATGCCTTGGTAACCATCTCTAAGAAGTCCACCAGGTTTAGGAGGCATGGTCTGCCCTTAACAATGCCTAAACAGGGAGGGGTCAAAGGTTTGGAGGTACCCAATGTCTTAGTGACAGTTATCCATGATGTGCACCATAGCCTTGCAGACCAGGCTAGTCAGGCCTATAGGCAAATAAGTCCCATGGTCCATTGTGGTGCCACCTTTGTGGAGTGGGATAGCTGTTGCTGTGTGCCATTCAGGGGGCACTATGCCTGATGTGAGGCTATGATTGAACATGTTGCGTAGGTGGGGAGACAGTACGATCTGAAGTTAATGTAAAATGCAGCTTGCGATGTTGTCTGGTCCCATGGATGCTGTGATATTGCCTTTAGAGTGTGTAGCTTTGAGAAGGATCTGCCAGGATGTTGCCAATATCAATTGTTTCTGTAATGTTCATGCCTTTGTGCTGTAACTCAGAGCAGATCTGGTTGTTGACATCGAGATAAGTGACATAGCTATAGAATGCTTTGTGGTTGTTGTTGGTATTAGTTGTGTTTTATTTTTCATATCTAGCTTTGGAGGATCTTATAAGGGCTCTCACCTCCTTACTGAGGCTGGCCAGGGAGCTCCTCCACGCATGGTATTGTACACTCATTTGCAACAGTGTCTTCCCCCTGTAGTACAATATGTTTATGGCAGGGGACCACCAGATTGGTTTAGTTAATTAGGAGTATAGCATCCTGATTCTGTTTGGGATAGTACAAACCATGCACTCGTGTAAGTGCTTATTGAGTGCATTTGTGTAGGATTCAGCAGTTTTAACAATACTGTCCATCTGCATGGGTGTCATGACTTCCACCACTTCTTTCTTAAGAAACACATAGTTGGCCTTGTAGACATATTATACTGTGGTTCCCTTAATGGGGGGTGGGTGTGGGATGTGGATATCAACAGTGTTCAGCACATGGTCTGATCGGACCAACGAGGAGTTGCCTTCACGTGTGGAGCACCAGTCATTCATGTTGGTAATGCCTAGGTCTAGGATACTGTTGCCCCTGGTGGGTGTGTGGATATGTTGAGTCAGGGCATTGGTGTTTATGAATTCCAGAAACCATTGAGCTAATGTGTTGGTACATGAGTAGTTTTCTCAGTTAATGGTGGGGTAGATTCAGTGAGACTTATGTGATGAGTGTGGTGTTGTGCAAATGTGTACCTTCTCCACATGACAGTCAGGGTCAGGCTTGGTTGGAGAGACCTTTCCCTCCAGTTTGGCTAGATGAGTGCATCTCTCATAGGTTGTAGTGTTGGGTGGTAGGCGGAGAGGCTTGTCTGTGTACATGAGGCAATGTATACATTTACTCAAGATGTCCAGATTAATCAGATAGACAGGTGAGAACACTGGCAGTTGATTCATGGACATGCCTGAATATAGAACTACATTCACCTAGATAAGTGAGTAAAGTGAGTACAAGAGCTAAATTACTCTAAGCAAGTGAGAAAAGTATGTACCGGTTCACCCTTACCTGTAGGTAATGAGGAAGATTGAGTGCTATAGTAATTATTAGCTTACGTAGTGTTTACAATTCCTGAACAAGTGCTTAGCATGAATAAGCAATCCAGATAGGGTCTTGGATAACATAAACACACTGCCCCCTCCCCCCAACAGGTACACAAGCATATATCCATGTACACCACAGGGCCCCTGTACCCACAACTATGCAGGTACAAGCTGCACTCAGTCTGCATGGGACCTGTCCACATCACAGGTTGTATTATACGCATATGGCAAAACAAGATGCTCTCCACGTACACATCATGTAAAACATAACTCCATGTCAGGGTGTGTACACACTGAATGGTGCACAGCAACAGGTATCATAACCCACAGAGGGGGAGACACCACTGATAATGGGAAGTACTTTACTACTACCCTGCTGAGTCTGGTCTGGATGGGCACGAACCTTGATCAATTAAGTGATGTCAGCAGTACAGATGTAGATGACAGCATGGTTGATGTCACACTGCATATCATAACCTTGCCAGGTCATAGGACATCATCACTCATACTGTGTACCACCTACACTCGGTATACTAGATGTACATTTCTATGTCACAGGAGTGTTTTACATCAGGACTGCTGGCAGAACCAACACTATAGAAGGTGTCTGAATAATACATGATCATCACACCAGTGGCAGCTTCAGTATGTCAGGGTTATTGAATTTTATTCCCCCTCATTGTAGTCCATACCTCACAGACAAACAGAAGGCATCTGCTTATTGAAGTATGTGAATGACTATGACCTAGGAGCAATAGCTGACTCAGGAGTGTTGTGGACAACATACAGAAGGGGCTTTGTGGGTGAGGTGTGTGTGTGTGACATATGGCCACAATCTGACAGCTATATATTGCATTGTCACCCCTATGTTAATAAACCTGAACCCTTGAACTACCACCTAGGCAGCGGTCAACATAATGGACACTTATGTGTGAGAGATGCAGCTGGTCAGTTGTCTTTCCTGTGATATCTACGTCACAACATCTGTCAGTTAGTCATATGTGGCAACCCTAATACTGATAGGGTGCCATTGATGAATATAGAGATCATTGTCCAGCCATACACAACACTCTAGTGACCCATATCAGAGCACATATTTCCTTTAAGGGGTATTGGCCATGTGCAGATGGCCTACACCAGACTTCCCATTCCCCATCTCCACTATGTAGCATGATGCATACCCTTAATAAATCCATGTCCAACCCAGTGATGTTGGACATGCTACATGTACTCATTCCTGATCTTGATCACATACTTCATGGACATCCACCTACCACATGCTGGACACATCTTTGTCCCATACACTTGACATAGTCCTGCCATACTATGCATTCCTGTCTGTCAAAGTTGCACATCACTTCCCTCTCAGACATGGTGTGATGACCGCATGGTAATGCATGGTATAGGCATCATTAACCCTGTGGATCAGTAATGTGGCACTACTCCTCCTGGCCCCACAGACCCGCCTGTCGGCTACTGCCATGTAACCTTTCATCCTAGATTCATACATGGCCCATGGCATATAGCCCACTAGGAGACTTTGACTGTACATGCTATAGTTGATATCCATCCCTGCAAATACCATCTGGCTAGCCAGTGTCCCATGTGTATCACATGTGCAACACAGGTGATACATGGCAGGATGTTGAATCGCTGTACAGTGCCGTGTAGATGTATATGGTAGAACACATACATGTAAAAACTTATGTGAGCATGTCTGCAGGGTCACAGGTCATGCCTGTTAAGGTAGTGTAAGTCCTTATATGTGACATATACACTGCATCAAGGTCGACTGCATTAATGTGGATACATCCAGCCATGTGCTGATAGGTAGGAACACCAGTACAGCCAAACAGACATGCCCACATCAAGACAGCAACCACATTGAGTATGAGCAATGTAATCAGGTGACACACACACATATATGGTGATAATATCCACTCAACATTAAGTGTCACATGTGTGTGACACAAACATATCAGTGCCATGTAGGTTTGCAAATACAACTATTTAAACTTAATTAATGTGATACACATGTATGTTCAGCTGTAGCTCTGTATGTCTCTTTGAGTTACTGTGACCTGTCTCCATCATTATGTCTTCCAGGTATGCTGCGTGCAAGGCTACCCCCTTTTACCAGTTTGGAGGACGAGGCCCTCATCCCATACCTACTCGACAATCATGATATCCTGTTCAGCCATGTGCCACAGGATGCACAGCAGCGGGATGCACTGTGGATGGAACTTCGCAGGAGGGTTAATGATGTGGGTGGCCACAACTGCACATAGCAGCAGGTGCATACACACATTGTAAAGACCTTATTAGATGGGCGAAACAGCATGCAAATGCAATCGCCAGGGAACAAGGTGCAACAGGTGGTGGACCACCAACTCAGCCCCCACTCACATGTACCAAGGAGCTACTGACCAACCTGGGGACACCTGCAGAACCACATCCACAAGTCTTAGCCGATATTTTGGAGGTGAGTGTCTCTCAACCACTGAGCCTGGAGTTGCCTGGTAAGTCAGTACTGCACCTATAACAACTATATTCCATATAGTTGCATGTGTCACTGTACAATATGTAATGTAATATCATATGCAAGGCATGTATGCACACATGCTGCTTACTATCATATGCTACTCTGTGTATGCACACGTGCATATACCATAGTATAGTCTAATGTACTGGTGTATGTGTTATGCACATTGCACCCTGTAGCCTTTATACAGGGGTGGATTATGATCATGCTGCTGTGTTACTCCTATTTAGGTACCTCTGGTGTTCCACTGCGACAGCAGCCTGTTGCAGGTGAGAGTGTTATTATTTCTCAGGAAATGTAATGCACAAATCTATCTGCCATGAGGCCATTTACAACATGTACACATAATGTATGGTCCTGTCACAATATACAGGTCGGACCTGCAATGCATCACAATGACTACCCATGTGCAACACTTGCAAACTATGTGAACCATCTCACCGACATGAATCCTCACAAACTGTCATTGCCAGATGTGTTGACAGCTGTACATACAATGGTGGAGGTGCTGTTCACTTTAGGGATGTACTACAGATCTGATCTACACATGTGGAGAATACAAACAGTACTACACAGTGGGCTGGAATATGGCCAGCACACAGGTTTCACCGGTGTGGATCATAGCCCTGCTATGAATGTCACACAATGTGATGTGCTATCTTGACATGTCCATGACATCGATTGGCCTGGCTGCTACACTGCCTACCTAACCTGAAAACATATCCAACATACCACCCTTTATCTGCATAACCCCGTTGTCAGTGGAGCATATATGTCATATGGGACAACACAGACATGTAAAATAGATGTCCATCACAATAATTTGGACAACACATGTACACACATGGCCATGGAGGATGGCCAGAGACATGGAGCAAAACACACAGTAGACATGTTGTGCTTGTGTGAACACCCTGTCGTACAATGGCTACACATGGTTCAACCATGGCCTTTGTATAATGGTAATATTGTAGATGTGGAACACTAGATATCCTACAGGCCTGTGCACATCTTGTGTAGGCGTAACATCAATCCACCACATAAGATGTGTTGAACATCTTGAGGGTGTTGCGACATGACAGCAGTATCCACATCAGGCCACAGATACAGTACATACTGGTGTTGGACATAAATGTCATACTAGCTGCTCGTGTGTGTGTGTGTGTGTGTGTGTGTGTGTGTGTGTGTGTGTGTGTGTGTGTGTGTGTGTGGTACACAGATGTCATGTGGGACATGGTGTGCTGATGTGTTCGCCATGTCTGGCCATAGTTGCCAGGCTGCAGCAACATGGTTGCAGATGTGCAGGGGTGTCATCCGTATACCCATCAGTGACCTGCGACACAACTTCCACATCATAGTTTAGTGTGTATACACCTCAGTGATGTGAGTCACATTCCACAGTATATATGTATTGTATCTGAACACAGTCATGGCTATGAACCCTGTCTGTAACTCACACTGTAGAGCACTAGAGATGCCTCATCATTCCATGCAATGGCCATGCATATCAGCTAAATGTGCAGTATATCTGTAGGGCAGACAGACTACACTGAATTGGTAAACCACTGCCCCACTGTATATTTGACAGGACACCATTGTGTTAAACATGTATGCATATCATTGCACACATCAGCAAATCACATGTCATACTACATGTGATTATCAAGGTCATATGTCACACATCAGGCAGATGTACTGTTAACCTGTGCTATTCCACATGGTGTAACAAAGGGATGCATGCTAACTACTACTATGATTGTTTAATTTCCATGCTGTCTGCTATGACACATGCATGCTGTTGTGTGCAACCCAGGGATGTATGATAACTACCACTATTATTGTCTGTGCTGCATGCTATCTGCCATATCACATGCATGTTGCATGCCTTCTGTCATATCACGTGCATGTGTGTCTGTGTGTGTGTGTATTGTATAGATTGTAATGTACAGTTCTTGTCTCCCCTCACAGGTGATGTAGGTGCATTGCCCTCCTGCAGTACATCTGACGTTAATGTCCCTACAGACTCTAGCAGTGATGATGAACATATGATTGAGACACAGGCAGAGTTGTCAGGGGCTGAAACTGTGCCATTGATTGCCATTCCATCTATATCCACCTCATCCCCGCACACAGATCCCACACCTGCACATACCCCATCACCAGTGGCCATAGAGGAATGACAGTTGGCGTGTGGCAGCTTGGAACAGGAAAGTGTGGGGGCTATGGAAGGTGTGCCTGCACACCATGGAGTCAGTCAAATGACTGGTGGTGCTTCACACAGGCATGTGGCCAGGGCTGCTCGTAGGAGGACCTCTGGCCAACATGCTCCTGCACAACAGAGCACAGCAGCTGGTGTCACCAGATACATGTTTCAGGCTGTAATGGAGGCACAGGCATGTGCTGAATGGCGCAACAGAGATCAGAGGCTACAGAGGGCTGCTGTCCATACTTTAAACAACAACAATCAGGCAATGCTCAACAGCAAATTGCTGATGCTTTGGATAGATGGTTGGATGACATGGTTGGAGTCCTTGACCTTGGCATGACAATCTGTAAGTGTGAGCTGTCTGTGTTGGAACATCTGGTAGGAGTGAGGTGACGGGCATGTGGACATAGGCCTGCTACATCACCTGTGTCAGGTCCAAGTGTATGAGCTACCTCACATGCCCACTCCCATAGTGGTGGTAGCAGCAGCAGTGCATTTGGTACTGTGCTGTCCACACCACAACACAACAGGCCATGTGCACATGGCCCGGGATGGTCCAAACAGGGACACGGTTCCAGTGGACAAGTGACATCAGACAGTACCCAATCTACACCTCTGTCTGGTAGTGCCCGTGCAACCCCTGGCAGGCACAGGTCACATTTCCGTGACCGGACACCGTGAACTGTAAAACCTCACCTGTACAGTCTGCAGCTGTCAATAATACCTCTGTGTAGGCCAGACACATGGGAGAACTGTGTGCATACATACACGCACACATTGGAAACATATGTAGGGCACCGCAACACACACATATATAACATCCACACATGCCCAATTAGATTATAGGCCCAAACCCACACACATGATGTCATCCAATGATGCAGCCTAGGCCTCTGGCAAACATTAACACCCTGTGCATATGATGATGCCTGTGCCGCATCCCTGATATCCACACCATTGATGCAGGGACATGCTCATATGGTCTGATGCACAGGGTGAACAGACTAGAATGATATGTGTAGTGTACAAATGTTGAGGACTGTTGACAGTCAACAGATATACCATGTAGTACAGGTGTACAATACTGTTAACAGTATGTGTCTTGTGTAACAACAGTGCAGCCTAGGCCTCCGGCAAACATTAACACCCTGTGCATATGATGATGCCTGTGCCACATCCCTGACATCCACACCATTGGTGCAGGCACATGCTCATAAGGTCTGATGTACAGGGTGAACAGACTAGGATGATATGTATAGTTTACAAATGTTGAGGTCTGTTGACAGTCAGCAGATATACCATGTAGTACAGGTGTACAATACTGTTAACAGTATGTGTCTTGTGTAACAAGAGTAACTGCATGTTGGTCATGATGTTTTGCTGCCCTTCTTCAGGTCTAATTGCACATGCCGGTGGATGTCAGTGTTTGCAGTTAGTGTCCCATATGTCAATGTGGATTACTCACAGGTATGTATGAATATACCAGCATGTACCATGTAGCTGCCACATACAAGTGAGAATCTCCCACGGTAGAAACACGTCTACCTTTCCAAGAGCATGATAGCTGTGCATTAAGCTACTGTGGCCACAGACATGGCATCCATAAAGTGTGACATCACAGGTACAGTTACATGGAGTGGTGAGGTAAGACTGTGGTCTAGCTGATTACAAGGGTAGAGGCCAGTGGGAAGTGTGATGCCGCATTGGGAATCAGTAATACACATTCCCATGACAGGATGCCAACACACAACTGCACCCACCCACTCAGTTATTAACACACATGTATTCAGTGACACAGTAACACACCCCACACACTCATGGCTTCACCGACACAGTAACACACACTAGCACACAGTTGCTACTGGTGGGATGAGGACACCTGCCTATGTGCATCATTTCAGTACTGTGCACCTACATGATGCGCCACAGAGAATACACATGTACAGGTAGTTAGCACAACCTAAGATCAGGGACATCAACACAGATAGTAGAATGCATCGCCTGGATGGTGGGAGGGCTCTTATCAGTTCAGTATGGTAGCATACATCCTCACCCCAGGGACCAGTCAGCCCTACATACACACACTGTGGCATTCAGTAATTAATACACCTATGTCATGCACATACAGATAACTCACATGTGTGGGATACATGCCCCTGCCTATGTCCTGCTTTCTACATTGCAGTCTGTACAGATGTGTACACTAGTGTACAGGAGTGTGAGTAACAATTGAGATGTATTCCTCACAATACGTGACATATATGGACACATGCAACCACACATGCCAGTACTGTGAATCTCAGACCTGCCTAGCTCATGTTATGTATGTCAGACGTACAGCTGTATTGCACGTGTTACAAACTGTACTGACACTTCCTGTGGCAACAGTGCTGATATATGCACTAGGGATGTCATATTTATTAACAGGTGTCAAGTGATTTACCTTCGCTATCACGCTGACCGCTGTCTAAGTTGTGTGTTATGTCCTTCAATTAATGAAACCATTGCTTACCGGTTACACAGGGTATTGTAGGACAGCTTGTGACACACCTGTGAGCTGTCCACAGCAAACATCCATCTGCCAAGATGCCCCACCACTTAGTTATTTCCACACATCTGTCCATACCTGTGGTACATCTTTCTGTACATTCAGCATATGACCATATACAGTTGGCAATGCTGAGGCTGCATTGCAACTGCATGATGTACTAGGATACATGCCACCTGCATACATCAGCAACTGCACACGGATGTTATCTGAACGCACAACACTACGTGTACAGGTGTGTAGGTCCTACAATCCTGACATCTGGTCATGTTTGTAGGCATTGCAGTTGGTGGATATGTGTAATGCCATACATGAAAAATGGACTGTTGTATGATATGATGGTTGATCAGTACAGAGGCGATGTTACCCCTGTCAACATTGATATCACACCTTATGTACTGTTAGCATTCAGCAGCCATGGACTGTGTGTAATGGCTGTAGCCACCTGTTTGCACAAAGGACTACAACAGCTATGCTATTTACATGTATGTTGTGTGTGTGGCATGTACATACCCAGGGCAGGTACATGTATGTCATATCCATACATGAGGGTGTGTACTGGTGTACAGTAAAAGTCATCTGCTAATGGTGGAAAGTACTGAGGGCACCTGGTATGTGTACAACTGACCTGGTCACAGACAGTGGTATCATTGCATTGCATAACACATGATGCAACTGTGTCAGTACATGTGTACTTTCTACAGTTGATGTAGAGCTTAGTACAGTACACAGATCAAGGGTCACATGGTGGTGTACTCTTCTATGTCATACACTATGTATGGTTGCGTGTTGGTGGTCCAAGGACATGGTGGTGTCTCTAGTTTACATCCTAGAATGCAGCATGTGACACTGTGTCCTGCACATGGCTTATCTTTGATGCCTTTTGTGGGGGGACTGTTCAGTACATGTGAGTGGCCTTTATGTATGTGGGTACACCACCTGCAGCGGTCTGTACCTGTGGTATGGCCCACATGTCTGGTTCTGAGGTATATGGGTGGTAGTGCTAGGTTCTGAGGTATATGGTTGTAGTGCTATTGTGCACTACAGAGCCATCAGCAAGGTGTTCCTCACTGCACAGATGTCAGTATTCCCCATTGTTGGATCTACAGTGACCAATTGTGAATATGGACGCTACACATCTAGCACTGGTTAGCATAAGAAAACAATGCAGTTGTCCTGTAGGTGTATGGGCATTATCCTGTGTTTAGGACATTTGCCTTGGAATGGCACTGTGATTGCGAATGTGACTTGGGTAATATCCACACTCCCTTGTATCATGGATGCATGTGATTCATAGGTTCATAGGTTCATAGGTTTATACTAGGCTATCTGCCCAAGGGCATTTACAAGCCTAGCCTAGAGTTTTGTGGCTTTCGCCACCCCTTTATTTTGAAGAAAACTATGCCCATTATTTTGCTGTGCCTCTGTCAAGCAGTGACACTGAGGTAATCCCTGGGGTATAAATGCGATCTCCCATCCAATGGTCAAGATTTCTCTTGAACAAGGCCAGTGAGGTGCTCTGCCTCACATGTACCGGGATTTTGTTCCACAGCATAGGGAGTCTCTGGGTTATGAATCTGTCCCTCCAGCATGTCCTATTAATAACCGTGTCAAGGTTTAAGTCTCCCGCCCTTGTAGCTCTGAGGGATCTAGACTTTTTGAGGTGAAGCATGTTCATCAATTCTGGGTTTGACATGGCCTTGTATGTCAGGCACAGGTCACCTCTGAGCAATCGGTAAGTGACTGAATCGAGCTGCAGTTCTTTCAGTCGGGCAGCATAAGACATATTTTTGAGACCCTTTATCCTTTTGGTGAGGAACTTTTGGGGCCTTTCCAGCTGCTGCAGGTGTCGGGTCAGATACATTCCGAATGGGGCATTGTACTCAATCATTGGTCTGATGAGTGATGAGTACAGGGGGACGATGACCTCCCTTGATCTAGATGTGAATCCCTTCATGATCAGGTGGGCAATGTAGAAGGTCCTCCTAACTACTTTAGCAACGTGAGTGTCAAACAATAGGTTACTGTCAACCTGGGTCCCCAGATCCCTGATCACTTATTCTGTGCTCAGTGGATTGCCACCTATATGGTAGCTAGGGGTAACCTTGTTTTTCCCGAAGGGTATGACTATGCATTTCTTGGCGTTTAACTTTAGGCCATGGCTCTGGCACCAGTTATCCATTTCTGTGAGACCCTTCTGAAGGATATCTGTGTCAGATGTGTTTTTGACTATGGCGCCCAGTTTGCAGTCATCTGCAAACTTTGTCAGCCATAACCCTCCTGTATTTGCTTGTACTTCAGAAAAGTAGATGCCGAACAAGAGTGGGCCCAGGACAGAGCCCTTTGGGACACCATTTGTGACAGGCTTTGAGTCTGACATGGCGCCAGCAACTCTGACTCTGTGGGTTCTGTCACTTAGCCAGTTTGCAACCCATCTTGTGATGTATGGGTTTACATTTAAGCTGATGAGTTTTTCAATGATACCTGAGTGGGGTATTGTGTTGAAAGCCTTTGCCAGGTCGAGGTAGGCTGTATGGACTGCCTTTCCCTCATCAATGGCCTTGGTGACTGTTTCAAAAAAGTCAACCAAGTTTAAAAGGCATGATCTGCCTTTGACAAAGCCAAACTGGGTTGGGTCCAAAGTCTGCAAGTTCCCTATGTCTTTATTTATGAGTTCCATTATGATCCTCTCCATGGCCTTGCAGATCAGGCTTGTCAAGCTGATGGGATGGTAATTTCCAGGGTCGGTGGAGGCACCGCCTTTGTGAAGTGGGACCACAGTTGCCGTGCGCCACTCCTTGGGTACGTATCCTGAGGTGAGGCTAAGATTAAACAGCTGTCCTAACTGCGGGTTTAATTCCTCGTTGAGTTCATGGAGCACACAGCTGGGGACACCATCCGGTCCCATGGATGCTGTGTTTTTTGCCTTGGAGAGAGCAGTTCTCACCTGGGCGTTAGAGATATTTGGGGGGGCTACAATCCTCTGTTATAGATATCTCTCCTTTTGGGGGGGAGAAGTTTGCACTGAACCTGTCAGCCAGTATGTTGGCAATGTCTGTAGGTTCAGTAATTTTCACATCATTTTGAACTAATTCTGAGCATATCTGGGAGTTTCCTCCCAGGTTTCTAACATAGCTAAAGAAGGCCTTATGATTGTCTTTTGAGTCCTTAGCGATTTTTCTCTCAAAATTTGCCTTGGATGATTTTATGAGAGCTCTTAGTTTTTTACTTATAATGATCAGAGGTGTCTTACCTTTTAAGGATTTTGCTCTATCTTGTAGTAGCTTCCTCCTTTTGTTGTAGAGCTTGTTTATGGCTGGGGTCCACCAGGCTGGACGCTTGCCTTTGGTACAAAGAGTCTTTGTTTTGTTTGGGATTGCCTGATCCATGCAGTCCTGTAGGTGCTGGTAGAAGGCATTTGTAAGTGATTCAGCGGCTTGAGTAATGTTTGCCGCCGGCTCAGTGGCCTTAAAGGTGACCACACTATTCTTTAGAAGTGTGAAGTCGGCTTTTGAGAAGTTCTTCACTGTGGTCTTTTTTATCTCAGGTGGGGGCGGGATGAGGACCTCCAGTGAGATTAGTTTATGATCTGATCTCACCAGTGAGGGGTATACTTCCGGTGTTGAACATTTTGATCCCATGTCCATGATGATGAGATCAAGTATGTGATATTTGACAAAGCCCTGCCTACTGTCAGCCATGTCATCCCAGAATGATTGCTGATGTGTAAAAGACCGGTGTCAAATATATGTAGAGCAGCGTTCCCACTACCAATGACAACTACTAAGACCAGAGGCCATCACAGTGTTTTCTTTACACCTACCTGTAATAGCATGGCCACTCTGGCCCTCCGTGTTTAGCATCAGAGTGCATCCCAGTCAGCCCTGTGCTACTAAGTGTATGAGCAAGCCCAGTATATCCTTATGTAGATAGACACATAGTGCATTCTGAACAGCCCTGTGCTACTGTGTGAGCATGCCCAGTGACACCTTGTGTCGGTTATTTGCCTCTGTGTATGGGCATGGCCATTGTAACCCTGTATAGTGGTAGTAGTCACCTATTCCAGATATGAGCATACTCCAGGTCAGGATGGATTCCTTCTTTAAACACACAGGTTCAAAGGTATGTACATCTTAACTACCAACATCCCTGTTGATGTCTGCATTCCCAGATGGTCATATCGACAGCCTTGACATGTGTAGTCTGTGTGGCGCGATTCATAAATATGTAGTATTGTAATAGTAATGTGTAAATAGGCCGGTGTTCCATACCCACCACTGGTGTGTGTGTGTGTGTGTGTGTGTGTGTGTGTGTGTGTGTGTGTGTGTTTGTGTGTGCATGTGTGTGTGTATGTCTGTCCCCGTTTGACAGAGGACTCTAAATTGCTTTTAGACTGCTCACACTCCATACATTTCTTACACCCACTGTTAGCAAAGCCGATGAAGTCACCCATCTACAAATACACCTCTGGGAGTGCTGTACCCCAGTAATCTCAGTAGTACGTTCTGTATCTGCATAATGCTGTAGTTAGGTCAGTGTTCTAGTCCCACACTTGCCGTATGTGTGTTTGTGTGTGTGTGTGTGTGTGTGTGTGTGTGTGTGTGTGTGTGTGTGTGTGTGTGTGTGTGTGTATGTGTGTGTGCTTGTGTCCCCATTTGCCTGAGGACTGAGTAATGCTTTTATACTGGTCACACTCCATACATTTCTTATACCCACCGTTAGCAAAGCCAATGATGTCACCCATCTAAAAATACACCTCTGGGAGTGCTGTGCCCCAGTAATCTCAGTAGCATGTTCTGTAACTGCATAATGCTGTAGTATAATAAAGAAGTTAGGTCGATTTTCTAGTCCCACACTTGCCGTGTGTGCGTGTGTGTCCCCGTTTGCCTGAGGACTGCTCACACTCCATACATTTCTTATACCCACCGTTAGCAAGGCCAATGATGTCACCCATCTACAAATACACCTCTGGGAGTACTGTGTCTCAGCAATCTCAGTAGCGCGTTCTGTAACTACGTAATGCTGTATTGTAATAAAGTAGTTAGATCGGTGTTCTAGTCCCGCACTTGCTGTGTGTGTTTGTCCCCGTTTGCCTGAGAACTGAGTAATGCTTTTACACTGCTCACAATCCATACATTTCTTATACCCACTGTTAGCAAGGCTGATGATGTCACCCATCTACAAATAAACCTCTGGGAATACTATATCTCAGTAATCTCAGTAGCGCATTCTATAACTGCGTAATGCTGTAGTGTAATAAAGTAGTTAGATCGGTGTTCTAGTCCGACACTTGCTGTGTGTGTGTGTGTGTGTGTCCCTGTTTGCCTGAGGACTGAGTAATGCATTTATACTGCTCACACTCCATGCATTTCTTATACCTACCATTAGCAAGGCCAATGATGTAACCCCTCTACAAATACACCTTTGGGAGTGCTGTGTCCCAGTAATCTCGATATTGCATTCTGTAACTGTGTAATGCTGTAGTGTAATAAAGTAGATAGGTTGGTGTTCTAGTCACACACTTGCCGTGTAGGTGTGTGTGTCCCCGTTTGCCTGAAGATTGAGTAATTCTTTTATAATGCTCACACTCCATACATTTCTTATACCCATCATTAGCAAGGCCAATGATGTCACCCATCTACAAATACACCTCTGGGAGTGCTGTGTCCCTGTAATCTCTATAGCACCTTCTGTAACTGTGTAATGCTGTAAAGTAGTTAGTTCGGTGTTCTAATCCCGGACATGCCAACTGTGTGTGTGTGTGTGTGTGTGTCTACCTGTGTGAGACAAGTGCAGTGTTTTATAGTATTCACCATAGTGCGTGCCCTAAATGCGTGTTGCCACAGTGTGATACGGTAGCAGTTTGTATACAGGACATGGCAAGTGTGTGTTTGTCTGTCAGAGCCTGTGTAGAGGTGACTGTGATTGTCTTACCATTGGACATGTTTGGGAGCGGGTTTTGTAGTTTTCATATATAGCATCCGTCTTATGACACATTGGCCACCTCACGAGGAGTACAGCTGTCAGTCAGCCACGGCACTGTGTTGACAAGCCATACCCATACATCTGGCAATAGGGCTGGTGAACTAAGTATGCAGCCCTACTAGTACCCGGTTTATGTCTCGCACCAATGTACCATGCACATACAACCTTGCCTAGGATATCCCACTATGTTGCTAGTAACATGCACATTGAAGACAGATAGTAGGCATGGTGTGACTGCAGTGGCCTGCAGAGGACATGGAACCCTGTACAGTGGTACATTAGGCACATATATGCAGACATTGTGCCTTCACTATGTTCCACAGTGAATGGCTGCAACATATGTGGTGCCATCATATGTGATCCACTAAGGCCAGACAATGCTGTACACATGTGCCCTGTATGGACCCATGCCACTGACACCACGGAATACCTGTCCATTCTATCCATGCAGGTGCCGGGCTGACCTGCTCACTATAAGCAGGTTTCACCACATCAGGCCAGTATTGGCATATTGGGGTATAACAGGCTGTGTACACTACATGTGTCTGCCAAACCAGGTACACCTGTACATGTCATTGGACAGTATTGTTGGACATGCACATCCCAGGCAATGTCCATGTGAAGTACTATCAAACACAGACATGGCATTCATTGCAAAGCTATGGCTCTACACATTGGTAACCAGGATGTCAGGCCAGATAAAGCAGTACCCATCTGTGTGGGACATTGCAGACACCACACCCCTGCATTGCACACCTTTGTCGGGTAACACGATGGCAAGGATTACACCTCACCCAGCCTTGTACAGCCATCTTGCACAGCCAAACACTACACACCCATGGAGCAATGCATACCTGCATGACAGTACTGGCATCCTATATCTGCATGTGGGTTGTGATGCCCCCAACCACAGTCACTCCCAGTATAAACCTTGTTGGCATACCAACAGTTGTCAAGCACTTTCACATGCCCTAGCCGATAGAACCTCCAGATATCCCCTGTGGTGCATGTGGTCCGGTTCATTACTGTGGTGTGGCAAACTAAGTAGTTACATTGTGTATTTGCCACCCTGGCAAAGGTGTTAATGTGTGTCCATTAGAGTGTAGTTGTGGTGACAATGGCATCCGTTCACGTGGACTGACATGTGTGCCACACCTAATTTATGTCTACTATATCTGTTGCAGATGGCACTCACTCACCTACACACATGTTCTTACAGCACAGCAACATGTCACCTCTGTGGCACATGTAGTAATGTCATACACATGTAATAGTAATGAGTAGCCAGGGGTTTGCCCCTGTACTATTCGGCGTGTGGCAGATGATTCCTATGGTTAAGTCTCCAAGCCCTTCCCTGGTGTACATTGCCTGTCCCGCACACACACTCTCTGGTGGATGTGAAGGTGTACAGATGGAAATGGTCAGGTGATGGCCTCTGCACCTATTGCAGTCCTCCTCTAGCTGATTGCATGTGGTACAGCTGTGATGGAGTTCCCATAGCCATCCACATGATAAACACAGTACACTGTCTAGGGAAACTTGTTATTATCTGGTCATGACAGTCGCTGTGAGTGGTACCTGGATGTGGTGTTCTTACACAGCATTACAGATGATATCTGGATGTATCTCAATCATTTTCCACAGTGGGAAATAGCCTAATGACAGGAGGGTGATGTGCTACACAACTACAGCATGTAAGTGTAGCTATGCTGCATTGAGACTACTGCCTGTTTAACATGTGTGTGGTAATGGCTATTCTGCTTGATATAATACAGACATGAAAGTACTCTGCTCATGAGAGAACCCCATTTGTAGGGCCATCTGTGAACAGGTCAGTGTGTGCAACCATTTATTTCCTGTGTTACACACTGAGCACTCTTGTGTGCACAGCAGAAGCATGGTGTGAGGATTGCAGACAGTACATGATGATAGGGATGTGTTACTGCCATCGCATCCCTGACTGGACAAGTGTCACATGAGACAGTGGTATGACTGACACTGTGTGGGATTCCCAGTGGCAAGCCAATGATGGACAACTGTTCATAGCTGCGGTCACACGTCTACTACACATTGTACAGTTGGCATGCAGTATATATGCATGTGTTGTGCTCCCTCTGCAAATGTATACCATCTGTTGGGTTGGGTTGCTGGTGATATCTATGCATACTGTCGTAGGTAATCCTGCATGCTGCTGTCTATCACTAAGCCATATGTGGGTTTAAAATGCAACACCATAGGCTGAATGGGTTGGTAGGTCCCGGCAGATCCTCCTGTCCCACTTCAGCTGACCATGGCACCGGGCACTAGCACATCTAGGGCCCAGCCATTAACATCAACCTCTGTTGGCTCTGCACCACCTTCTGGTGGTACCACCACTGAGGATGGAGTATGTCCTCCTTGGGAGCGGGACCAGACAGTTACATATCTGCTGTCGTGCGGTCCCGGACGTGTTGAGTTGGTGGCTCCCTTAGGGGTTACGAAGCCAGATATGCCAGTTCAAGGGCAGATTGTCTCATTTACATGGTGATGTTGCCCCTCCTGTACAGCACCCAGCACTGCCTCCTTTGCAGCTGTGTAGGTGCAGTGGCAGTTGCCCATGGCTGGGGACCTCTGTCCCACTGTTCCCATGGGCTTTTGAATGCCGAAGACCCATCTCCATCCAGGGTGTATCCCCCCCACATGTGTCATATACCAACCCTGTATGCTGTCATTTCTGTGCTCCTACCTATCCTCCATGGCCATACCTACACTCCTTCCCCAACATCTGCCCCTCACCTATGGACACATAAGGCCATTCAGCTCCTAGGACACCATCTGCCCTATACATAGCTTTCCATTACACACACATGCCCACTGGACACATGAAAACCTTGTAATATGCATCATAACATACTATTGTTATCCTCACCACTGTCCCTCAGGCGCACGGTCCTCGTATGCACATCACTCCTACATGGTCCAGGTACACTTGAGGATGACCCCATTGTACACAAAACCCTACCAGTCCCTCTATGGTTACCCCATTTACCTTTATCATGATGATGATGTTGCACACAGCACATTGCAGGAGTTCTATTCACACATAATGATTGGACAGGTACTGTTGTGTTAATGTACATTACATGCACAGAGTGATGTATATCACCAATGTACAACTATTTGTGAGTATAACTGACACATGTCTGTCTGAGGGAGACTTGTGATCACCTAGAGCAACACCACTACATAATACAGGCATCGCTGGTGTTTCCCATTTCATTCGTTTGTAATGCTTTGTTGCCACATGGTATGTCCCTGATACATCTCTATATATGTATGTGCCTATATGCTGAACATAAACACTCACATGTACATCTACATGATGGGATACATTCCTATACTGTTGAATGACTGCATTATATGATATCCTCTGGTTACAGCCTCTTACGCTTGATTAGCCTCTACATTGCTTAACCAATGCAATACTCGCATACTGGTAGCCAAACACACTTACACCTGCTCGATCCTGCACTTGCTAATGCACCGGCATTGGTGCTTGCATCTGTCAATCACACCCCTGAGTGTGAGCAAGGACCATAATATTACCTTGTGATGCCTATTACATCGGACTATATGTCAACAGTATCGGGATTGGCCACCCATTAGGCGATGACATCGAGTTCGACTGTACAGAATCACCGGCCTGTCCAGTGACACAATCATATTTGTGTGTACCTCATACAATGTGCTCCCACCTTGTGATGCCTATTACATCAGAATAGATGAATACAGTATCGGGAATGGCTGCCTATTAGGCGACGGCATGGCGTTCGACTGTACGGAATCAGTGGCCTGTCTGGTGAATCATTCATATTCGTGTGTTCCTCTTAGGCATACCTTGTGATGCCTATCACATCGGACTACATGTCTACAGTCATAGCCGGCCTTAGGCATAGGCCAACTAAGTGGCCACCTAGGGGCACTTTATCAGTATTTATTTGGTGTAGGTAGACCAGGATGGGGGCGCTGGGTGGTGTGGTGGGGGGTGCCGTTGTGCCCTCTGCCTAGGGCACCAGTTGATCTAAGGCCACTCCTGACTACAGTATCGGGAATGGCTGCCCATTAGGCGATGGCATGGCATTTGACTGTACGGAATCAGCACCCTGTCCAGTGAATCATTCATAATTGTGTGTTCCTCTTACAATCTGCTCCCACCTTGTAATGCCTATCACATCGGACTACATGACTACAGTATCGGGAATGGCTGCCCATTAGGCGATGGCATGGCATTCGACTGTACGGAATCAGTGGCCTGTCCAGTGAATTGATCATATTTGTGTGTTCCGCATGCACTCTGCTCCCATCTGGCTGATACATGGGAACCGAGACCCTGCATTACAAACAAGTAGTTTGGGTGGGTTAGCCACATCCGTCGGACGGGTCATGCTACCGCATACCTATTATAGGTTTACCACCTTCTCAATTGGTCAAGGTAGGACTTTAGGGTTACCACCTGTCCCACTTTGCGAGGAACACTGCGAAAATAATCAAGACATAGCACATGTCCAGATTACAGGACATTATTATATTCTGCATTTCAGTAATAATTGCATACAACAGTTATTTTATATATGACACTTCTATATGTTATGTGAAGTAGCATAAGCAATTCAAATGCAACTAAATTAAGCTTTTATTTGTGAAAATAAGTGTAATCCTGTACTATGCATGGCTGTAGGTATGTTTAGTCCTGGAATGAATGATATTTCTACAGAACATGTCTCACTTTGGCCATTTGCAAAGGTGGCAACCCTATAGGACCTGTATGTAGAAACATCAGACTTTGCAGGGCAACACACCAACACCCAGTAGAAAGGTGAGTACTTCACTGTTTTGCCTAAATAAAAGGTTACTCTTGTATCATTATAGTTGCATATACTCCGTAAAATGAAAACTGGTGCAGGTCTGGAAAAACTTCAGCACAGCTCGAACAGTAAAACTTACTTTATTTAAAAACTGAATAGAACATTCACTGGTTAAGCGCTTTCATCTGACAACATACAGACTTCCTCAGAACCAGTAATTAAAAATTTTACCAAAGTTTAAATAGCCAAAATTGGTGCCAAATATTTAAGGAGCATCCTCCTATTTTGCTTAAAACATTTCAATTGATTCCATTCATACAAAAATAATCACTTGAATGTTTAAAATACACAATAAATAAAAATAACATATAAATAAATATAAATGTAATATAACACTGTTTATATTAAAACTGCATTTATATCAGATGCTGGTTACTAACCTAATATTAAAAAAGGTTTAATGCTAATACTATCATTAATGCCCGGGAATCTAGTGGCATCTGTGAGTATTTGCCACTTACTTTCTATGAATGCCAAGGACATTTTCCAATTCCCTCCATATGGATGACAAACTACCTGGTCATTGATCGCAAATTTGAATAAATGTTTCTCACCTTTATCACATATATGTCTATATAATGCATTATTCTTGTCTTTCACTTGTATCTTATAATAATGTTCATAAATATGTCATTTTAACTGTCTTTCAGTTTTGCCTATATAGAATGCAGGGCAGGCAAGACAGGTAGCAAGATATACCACCTGCTTGGTATTACAATTGCCTGCCCTGCATGCCCTGCATGCCCTGCAACAGACATATGTATGATTAGTGTCCTCAAGCTTAATATTTACTGCTTCATTAATTTGCCCACATTGTTTACACATTCCACATTTTTAGTCCCCTTCTGGACATCCTTAACACTTCCATATTTACTAGCTCTTTCGAATAACCTTTTAATATTCGCTGCTATCTTATAAACAAAAGATGGATGACCCCCTAATTTCATACCTATGTTTTCTGATATTGTTATCAAGCCCCAGTGCTTATGTATTATTTCCTTAATAAAACTTACGTACGGTGTGTACATCAAAACACACACTCTGTTATTAGTCATACTCCAAGATTTGTTATTAGTATTTTTCATTTTCATGTCCCCACTGTCTAAATTCAAACTACCTAATAGTGGTGAGTATTTATTACCCCATTGTTTTTTTACAAAATCTACTGTATCTTTAAGCATAACTATTGTATCCTCTATTCCTAAACATATTAAAAATGAATTCCATTTCTACCTCCATCACTTCTTTAGTGGATGACATACGCACTGCTCTTATGCATTGTCCCTTAACAACATTTTTAAACATATAAGGTGGATGGTTGCTATTAAATTCAATGTAATCATTAGAAAATGTTGTTTTTCTATATATCCTGGAAGCAAAATCATCCTTCGCATGACTAATAAATGTGTCCAAATACGCGATTCCCTTTAGATTTATATTATGTCTAAATCTTAAAATTTGTGTCGTCCCATTTATGTACTCGATAAATTCAGTTATTGCCTCTTTTTGACCCTTCCATAAAATGAATAAATCATCCAAATATCTAGCATAGAATGTTATGTCCGAATAAAATCTACTTTTGAACAAATATTCGGACTCCCATTCCAACATCACTAGATTTTCAAATATGGGGGCACATGATGCCCCCATAGCTACACCTTTACTCTGTCTGAAATATTCACCTTGAAATATTATATAATTATGGTCAAGGACTAATGCCATCATGTCTGTGATTAGACAAATCCTATCCCAACTCAAGTTAGAAAATTTCCTCAAACTGTTACTAAAAAATTCAAGTCCAATGTCCTTAGGAACACTTGAAAATAAATCTGTAACATCAATGGTTAAATAAATCAAATCTTCATTCCACAAATCTGATGTCAGTTTACCCAAAAAATTCCATGAATCTTTCATTAGATGTGGAATGTTCTCATACACATGTTTGGTCCATCTATCAATTGCTACCCCTATATTATATGTTTTTGATTTAGATCCGGAAATAATGGGTCTGAATGGGAGATTTCATAGATTTATGTACCTTAGGTATACCTATTATAAGAGCCATAATAGGATAATCAACTTTCAAGAACGTATACATTTCATTAGTAATTCTATTATCTATAAAATATTCTTCTAGAGCCAAATCTATTCTTTTATATCCAATGTTAATTTGATTAATTGAAACCACTTCATAATTACCTGACTCATGCAATAGATTGTGTATTTGCATATTATAGTTGAAGGTGTTGTAAACAACAACCCCTTCCCCCTTGTCAGGTTTCATTATTCTTATTTCATTATTGTGCATTAATTGATTCAAACACTTCCGTTCATCTATTGTTAGATTATCTTGAAAGACCTTATAGTGTAAATTTCCTTTTCTTATATTACTATTTAAACAATAAATATCTTTACATACCATTTTTTCAAAATTGGCTACTTGTATGTTAGGCATTGGGACATATGAACTTTTTTCTTTAATTCTTTGTGTCCAATTACTTCCTTATTGTCCACTCTTTCTTCAAATTGTACAGCTAAATTCAACCTTTTACAATATAATTTAATTTCTTTGATAGTATCAACTACATTAAATCCTATATTAGGAATACATTTCATACCTTTACTCAACAACTGAACAAATTCCTGACTAATTGCTAAATCTGTGTAATTAAACACATTAAAACCATAATAGGTACTTAAAATATAATTATTATTTTGTTTTCCATGATGAATCTTGTCTTTCACTTCTTCAATGCATTCCCTTGAATATTGTTTAATATTTTCTTTATGACCAACTAAATTTTCATTAATAAAATGGGAGATACTAATATCAAATAAGCTGTTGCTATTCTGGTCTACCTTAGTTCCATTTATCTTACTTTCCTGTTCCATTGAGTGAACTGCCTCTTGGGGGCTGGATAAAATCTGCCCCCTTGAAAATTTCCATCTCTTTCCACATTCCTTGATCTATACCTATAACTACTATGTCTCTCCTTTTGCACATTTTTTCTATCCTGTGGCCACACATATGCTCTTTTACACTGATACTGTTCAATGTCATGCTGGATCCTCCTATTTTTCCTATGATATGTGCTATATGCTTTATTTTCAGCTGTTTGAAATTGCTTATTGTACAAATCCTTCCATGATTCAAAGTCAGTATGCTTAACAATGTCTTCATTTAACCCTTCCACTTCTCTAACTAAAGTGGACAATTTCTCATCATTCATTTTAAATAACAATTTCATAAAGGCAAATCCAAAACCATCGAACAAGTTATTAAATTCATTAGTAACGCCTACATTATAGTCAACGCCCAAAGGTAATTTAAAAAATCTTAGTCCTTTGGGCACTATTTGTATATTTATACACTTCGCCAAATATGCATTATCAATTTTTGTATTCTTAATTTGAAGCAATTTCTTACCTAAATTGAATATCATTTCTTTCAAGGAGTCGTTTGAAGAACTCAAACGTCTCCCATTAACATAAGAATTTTGCTCTATATTATCAAAATCAAACTCATCACATAGAAATTGATCCATTACATCACTGTTGAGATGGGAAACAACTTTAGAGTCCATAAACTTATTTCCCAAATGTCGCTTAAATTTAGGTTCAAAGCGTGGACTAGAAACAGTTTTGTTATTAACAGTACCTTTAATATATTTGTTTTGTGTCCTCGTAATCACCAAATAAGTTTTTACTGGTTGTCGATTCTTAGGTCTAGCCCCATTACGCTCCGCTTCATCCCTTGTATGAAATAAACTAAAATCAAAGGTGAACTCATTTGCCAGTGACAAATTACTATTAAAATTCTTGTTAGCATAATCCAAAGAGTCCTGCATGGACCGTACACCCCCATTGTCCACACATAACTGTCCATTCGGAATGTCTATCTGCGTACTGATGTCAATGACAACAGGAACTTCAGTACGTAAACCAGTAAGACATTTAGCAGGAGAACATTTAACAGAAGAGGTGCATTCTGACGCTACAGCCTGCTTCGGTGCTTCCATGGGGAAGAATGAACATTGAATCATGGAGACTGCAAAACAACCTCAGGGACACATTTAGAAGGTTGGTGCTATTAACCTGACACATTGATGGACACAGAGCACATATGTATTCATATACATTGTCTGAGGTACATGCTGTTTATGACTCTTACATGTTGTCATTATTCATTACGTGTATTCCGCCACCTTTCCTCCTAATATCACTAGTTCTAGGATGGTTTAGTTGGGACGGTTAGATTCTGATTCGTAATCATGGACATCCCTGGTAATCTGGGACAGTTCAATGATACGGTCCTTATGTGTTCCCCCAGTGGTTTACAGACTGTCCAGTAGATGTGCTCTTATGGTTTGGGAGGTATGGGCGTCTGCTATACCCACATCAAAATATTACTTACACCCATGGGCGGTCCTAATACATGTCTGCCAGCCAACACCTGCAGACCTAGCCCCATAATCACAGACCCATAGTTCCCCC
>NC_056743.1:1677497778-1677500278 GCF_019279795.1 Protopterus annectens
GCACCATCTCTATGCCGCATGGTCGGTGCAAGGCTAACGCCGTCCTTGCACCGAGCTTCATGAATCCCAGGGCATGTCTGAAACCACATTGGGCTATATATCTCTGTATTGTGCAAATGTCTTTACATTCACACAGCTATGTAAACCTGTTTACACACGCACACATGATCAGACAGGATTACCCACAGCCAGCTGGAGGTGGCACATATGTGGTATATCTGTACCTGTTGTGTGTGATACACGCACATACATATATATGGGCAACATATCACAATATATCAAGCATACACTCACATAGACATGGGGAAGAGAGGGACAGACATAGAGTGAGACACACAGGGAGACACACACACAGACAGTGAGTCATACACAGGGATACCCTAAATTTCATAGAGTGATGTCCTGCTGCAGACAGTTGCATACCAGTTGTAAACACTGGCATGTGCCAGCATGAAGATGAAATACATTGTCTGATGGTACTGAGGTGGCAGTTGGAATATCACATCACCTACCTTTGTGTGTGTGTGTGTGTGTGTGTGTGTGTGTGTGTGTGTGTGTGTGTGTGTGTGTGTGTGTGTGTGTGTGTGTGTGTGTGTGTGTGTGTGTGTGTGTGTGTCTGTAGGTCTAAATATTATGATGTCTTACCCACCCGGTATGCTTACCATTGCCCTACTTTACAACATCTACCAGTGTCATTCACCTTAGAAGTACCTTTGGACTGTTTTCAGTCCTGTAAGCTCTATAGCGCATGTGATAACTGTGTAACACTATCTTACAAATAACTAGATAGGTAGGGGTTCTAATCACTGTCTCAGCATATGTGACAGTGGTTGTGTTTTTGGGGTGTGTGTGTGTGTATGTAGCAATAAATGTTTTAGTCCATTCGGGGGTGTAGGAATAAAGGTTTTAGTCCATTTACACCCAGTACACCTCCCATTACCCTACTTCACAAGATCTGCTGATGTCATTCACTGTAGAAGTACTGTGTGTGTATGTGTGTGTGTGTGTGTGTGTGTGTGTGTGTGTGTGTGTGTGTGTGTGTGTGTGTGTGTGTGTGTGTGTGTGTGTGTGTGTGTGTGTGTGTGTGTGTGTGTGTGTGTGTGTGTAGGAATAAATGTTTTAGTCCATTCACACCCAGTACACCTCCCATTACCCTACTTCACAAGATCTGCTGATGTCATTCACTGTACAAGTACTGTTGGACTGCCCTCTGCACTATAAGCTATGTGGTGTGTGTGCGATAACTGTGTAACAGTGTAGTACAAGTAACTATTTAGGTAGGGGTTCTAATCTCAGTCCTGGCAAATATAAACGTGTGTGTGTGTGTGTGTGTGTGTGTGTGTGTGTGTGTGTGTGTGTGTGTGTGTGTGTGTGTGTGCTTGTAGGTTAAAAATATATCTACCATTGCCCTGCTTCACAAGATCTGCTGATGTCATTCACTGTAGAAGTGCTGTTGGACTGGCCTCTGCCCTATAAACTCTGTGGTGTGTGCGATAAGTGTATAAAAGAATAGTACAAATAACTATTTAGGTAGGGGTTCTAATCTCAGTCCAGGAAAATGTGTGTGCATGTGTGTTTGCAGGTTAAAGATTTTGAGCCTATTCACACCCAGTACACTTCCCACTGACCTGCTTTAGCAGTCCTGCTGATGTCAGTCACCTTATAAGTACCTTTTGGCAGCCCTCAGCACTGTAAGCTCTGTTGCACATGCAATAACTGTGTAATACTACAGTACAAATAAATAGTTAGGTGGGAGTTCTAATCTCAGTCCTGGCAAGTGTAAAAGTGTGTGTGTTTGTAAATTAAAGATTTTGAGCCCATTCACACCAAATACACTTCCCATTGCCCTACTTTAGCAGTCCTGCTGATGTCAGTCACCTTAGAAGCACCTTTGGGCAGCACTCAGTCCTCATGCGATAATTGAGTAACACTATAGTACAAATAACTAGTAAGGAAGGGGTCCTAATCTCAGTTCTGGCTAATGTGTGTAAGTGTGTATATGTGTAGGTTAACATATTTTGTGGCATCTCACTCCCACTACATCACCCATTGCCATACTTTAAAAGGGCTGGTGATGTTCTTCACCTTAGAAGTACATTGGTTGACCTTCACCCTGTAAGTTCCATGGCATGTGCAATAAATGTATAACACTGTAGTAGCAGTAATTAGATAAGTAGGGGCTCTAATCTCAGTCCTGGCCAGAGTCTGTGTGTGTGTGTGTGTGTGTGTGTGTGTGTGTGTGTGTGTGTGTGTGTGTGTGTGTGTGTGTGTGTGTGTGTGAGTAGCATGGGGTGTGAAACATATCCAGTGGGAGGTGGGTTTTGCAATTTTTTGCTGTCGCCCACACAGTACACATCCCAATGTCCACTTTACAAGGCCCACTATTGTCATCCACTGAAGAGGTAGCTGTAGACACTCTGCAGCCCTATAAGCTTTGTGTCACTTGCAATAATTATGTAACAGTAGGGAATAAATAAGATAGGTGGCCCTTTTAATCCAT
>NC_056743.1:1677505278-1677523491 GCF_019279795.1 Protopterus annectens
CAGCCATGTACACATTATTGCTGTTCATCTGTATAGCACAGTGCCAACTCCTACAGAACATACCTCTCAACTGTACAGAGTTTCAATGAATGTCTATATGTCTGTCTCATATATTTGGTCTGTTACTCATAAATCCTGTGTTTGTCTGACACATTACTGGGATGATCTGAGGATTGGCATCACAAATGAATGACATGGCTTGAGTTTCACAGTTCAACACCTGCAGTACATTTATGTTTAAACAAATCTAGTTGCACTAATAATCTTTCAAGTTTACAGTGAATATAATAAGTGTACCCTCCCCTGTCAACATGTCAAGTTTTTCTGATATATCATGAAACAACAGATATTATGTCATGACATTTCCCACCTTTAATGTGACTTATAACCTGTGCAGTCCAGCTGAAGAAAAAACACATCGGTTCGGGGTAGCATGTAGAAGGTGAAATACGTACAATATGCTGGTTGCATGAGTGTGCACACCCTTAAACTAATACGTTGTTAAAGCACATTTTGATTTAATAACAGCAGTCAGCCCTCTTGGAAAGGTGTCTATCAGGCTTATCACATCTCGACTTAGCAATATTTGTGCACTCCCCCTTGCAGAAGCCCTCCAACTCTGTCATAGTGTGAGGGCATCTCTTGTGCACAGCCCTCTTCAGGGCACCCAGCAGATTTTCTGTTGGATGTAGGTGTGGACTGTGGCTGGGCCATACCAAAACATTGATTGGCTTCTGGTGAAGCCATTTTCTTATGAATTGGATGTTTGGTTTGGGTCATTGTCCTGTGGAAAGGTGTAATTCCTCTTCATCTACAGCTTCCTATCAGACACATGAAGAGTTTGGGCCAAAAGGGACTGGTATTTGGAACTGTTCATAATTCCCTCCACCTTGGCTAAAGGCCCACTTCCAACTTATGGACAGCAACCCCAAAGCAGGACATTGCCATCACCATGCTTCACCATGGGGGACAGTGTTTTTTTGGTGATACACAGTGTTGTTATTGTGCCAAACAAACCTTTTGGAATTGTGGCCAAAAAGTACACCATAGCACATTTTCACACATACTTTAGGGTGACCTGATGGATTGTTCTTGAGAATTTCACCAGACCTGGATGTTGTTCTGTGTGAGGAAATGCTTCCATCTTCCAACCCTATCCCATAGGCCAGAAATGTGGAGAATATGGGAGATTGTTGTCACATGTAGTACACAACCAGTGCTTGCCAGAGATTCTTGCAACTCCTTTAGTGTGTTTAATGGGTCTGCCAGGTGGATTGAGGGGATCCTTGTGGATTTTAGGAAGAAAGTATATGTATTGGCTGCAGGGATCCAATACTGTAAGATGGAATTTGGGTAACAATGCCCTCCTGCAGCGCTGAACCCAAAAATTGGTCTATTTGTTTTTTAAACATGAATGTGGGGTCCAAAGGCATTTTGGTATAATATCTACTGTCTGTCAGTTGTTTAAGTGCTTCAGCATCCTATTGCTGCCAATTCAGCAGCATCTAAGTGATATTAAACATAAGAGAACCAGTAATGCCTTATACAAGCACACTATTAAACACCCACAGCCTCTTTCAACTTTATGATCATTGTTAGAATTTTGGGTGACAGATCAAACAAAGTGGTATGGCACTCAATTTTGGATGTAAAAGAGAAAAAAAGGATCATCAAACTGGGTGGACTTTTTCCACTCATGCTAAATGAAAATTTATGAGGTAACCAATCACGGTATGTAATTAATTTGTACTATTGTTTAAAAGGAACAAATGAATGCTTCTGTTTTCAGCACTGATGAAGGCTAAGAAATTATTCTAGCTGTAACCAGTCTGCTCTTTTTGCTCTTTTTTCATGTAACCTAATAAATATATTTTTATATTTGTTACAGCATACAGGTGCTGGCCCATTATTTTCTAATGTCACTGTTGCCCATATTTTCACCACCTTTTGATGACTGTCTGCACTGTGTTTCATGGTATATGCAATGCTGTGAAAATGTTTTTGTACCCTTCTCCGGGTTGATACCTTTCAAAAATGAGATCCCTTTGCTGCTTCTTAAGCTCTATATGAACCATGGCTGTTGCTGCAGCAGGCAACTGAGTAAATGTCAGGAAAATCCTGGTAGGACAGCTGACCGTTATTTGCTGTTAATCAAAGAGTCTCTGTGATTGATGGCAAGTGTGTACCCAAGAACACATAATGCTGTAATTATATCAAAAGCTGCTTCAACACAGTATTAGCTTCAACCTGTGCACACTTATGCATCTAGCTTCTTGTACGTTTTACATTTGTCATAATTGTTCCCCTAACAGATTTGTTTGTTTTACAATTGAATTGTACAGGTTATAGGTCACATGAATGGTTGGAAGACTTTGGCAATGTGTTATTGCCCTCTTATTTTTGTATAATACAAATACCTGGTATTTTAACAGGTGTGTGTACACCATTTATATGCATTGTATAACACTAATTTATAAAATATGTCCCTAGTTTTAGGCATTTGTCCCCCTGTTTTGTGAGTCTTTGTCCAGATTTCTTGCAATGACAGGTTGTGAGGTATGCTACAGATCTGTTACATATCCTGCAAATAGCTCCCTGTGATGACCACTGTGATGCAATGCAGTTAACCCCATCAAAAGTGAACATGCAGATATTGCAATATGGCTGAGAGTAACAGTTGTGTGCATGGTAAAATGCATGACCTTAACATGCCTGGGGTATTGCTGGGCCACAACAGAGCAATCCCATACTCACCTGCTTCAGGCTGCTGTCCCACATCCAGACCAGAGGTACCTGTGTAGTTGTGGGGGAGCGGTATTATCAGCAGACTCACATTTGGCATTGGTACAAGATGAATTATACTGTTCTGCATATGTACAGTACAAGCTCTGATAGTACACATGTTGCTGCCCTTCACCGTAGGTATGCACTTGTATGCATTACTAAACCCCACCCACAAATGCAGTTTGACCTCACATATGCATCTAGATACTCTATAGAAGCCAATATAACTGCTACATGATTCATTTATTGTGCACTGTGGCCTTACCTGAATGTTCCAAGCCTGTTGCCTGGGTGCCCCCCACGTACAGGACTTGTGCTTCTTGCTTTGGCTGGGGTGTGGGGGCTACCTCAAGGTTGGAAAGGAGCTCCTCTGTTGCTGTAAGTGGGCCCTGTGTGACAGGACCCCCCCCCCCACCTGTAGTGTTACTGTCCCTGGCCATGGCAGCAGCCCTTTGTCAGGCATGACATATCAGGTCAGTCGCACAATGTCTGAACTGATCATATGTGCGGCCATGGTGGCCAGTGTTGTTTACCCTGTGGACAAGCTCATTCCACAGGGCAGTCTGTACCCACAGATCCTGTTGGCTACAGACAAACATCATCCCATGGTGCTGGATGATAAGGTTAATAATAGCCTAATTTTCAGCTGCAGAGTACTGGGGCTAATGGGCAAGTGGCATGTCACCTGGAAAACATAAACAGGGAAACACATTACAGGACCTCATACATTGGTCAACATTCTTTACAGAACCTAAACATCAACATTGTTTATCATTAGCCACCATGTACAACCACATCATACCCCTGTCATCTATCAGCACAGAATGACCTTGCATTGCACTCCTAGTCCTGATGAGTCATGGTCCCCCCAATGAGAGCCAGTAAATTGCATAATCCATCATTCATCCTTCACCTTTGTGTAGAGGGATGACAGTGGTCATCTTCCTTGCAGATGGGATGTCAATGGTGCTCAGGCTTTGCTTGAGTACAGTGTGTAATAGAGCTGAGCGCATATGCCTGAGTTCATGTAGGATACAGACAGGGATGTTACCAGGCCCCATGGAGACTTATTTTTTTGCCTTTGAGTAGGGATTATGTACCTGCTTCCTGATGATGAGGGGAGGGGTGCAGCTTCTCTGCATATCCACCTATACTGATGGTGGGAAGGGCGGAGATGTTTTCCCTCAACCTGCCTGCAGCGGAATGGCCATAGCTATACTGTATGTGTATGTGATGTGACTGACCACTAGTACAGGGTGGGTTGGGTTGTTGCCTCTGAGATGGAAGATATATGTGAAGATGGCCTTGTGATGGGCCTTGGTGGATGTGTCCAGTTTGTACTCATAGTTAGCCTTACAGTGACACACCTGTGACTTCATATGCTTGTTGAGATAAAGGATGACCTGCTTCCAAGGTGGGGCCTGTTTCTAATTGTCCTTGTACAGCCAATATAGCAGCCAGTTATGTGGTTTGTATATTGCTGCTGTCCACCAAAGGGGATTACTCTACCTTGGTGGAGGCAGGTTTTACAACTCAGGTATTGCTGAGTCCATATAGCTATGTAGGTGCTTATATAGCTGTTTATAGTAGGCATGGACACAAAGTTATGACACAGTTGGACACCTCTCCAATTTCAACTGGATAATCATGCTTATTCTAGTACCCATGTCTGTGTCAAGCCAATGCAACAATCAGTAGTTGTGAAAATCTGTGTCTGCTGGATGCACTGAAAGTAAGATTACACACATGTGAAACATGTATAGCTTATTTACCTGACATTTTGCATTTCATGTCTGTTGTTTTGAGGCTTCCAGTTACACCTACTCATACATACATGTGCACAGGTAATACCTGCTATACATTTCTGTTCTATGTCAGTATGGCACACTGTATTTACACTTTTCCTGCTCAGTCATATCTCTTAACTTGTTAGAACAGGGCATCTGGAGGACGGCAAACTTGGTCACTCCCTCTTACCCCAGCGTACACCCACGCTAATTCCTTTTGTAGAAAAGAAAAAGGGATGATAGAAAAGTGGTGAGAAAGGGGCATGCAGAGGGAAAAACAATATGAATGGTAGCTAGGGATGTGCAGGATGGGTGTAAGGAAGGTCCATAGCTGTCCATTTGTAATACAGCAACAGCTGTGCATTTGTATGTAATTTGGAAGTGAATTTGGACACTTAAACATTGGAGAAAGCAGTAAGGACAGCAGAAATGTGTTGTCATGCCAATTGGGCTGGATTACATGTGTTCAGAGGACACCTGTGGGAAAGATACAGCTATGTATAGGGCAATAATTGTTTTATGGACAGATGCCCTTTTTCATTTGTTAAGGTGTAAGTGGGATGTTGGGGAAGGATTGTAGGTACATCTGGGGAGGTAGGCTGGGTAGGGAAACTGACAAGACAGACAGAACAGCAGACAGGGGCAGTGTTTGACACGTGGGGGTGAACACCTTGGATGGGGAGGGTGTTGTGAATCAGAGGCCCATGAGTCCTCCCAATATGGATATGGTTGGACTGGCATCCCCACCTGCAGGCAGTCATGACTGGACCTTCACAGCCCTGATGGTGGCTCTGCTGAAGGCTGGACAGGAGGGGCAGCCTGCTACTCAAGGTGCACCAGGCAGCCCTCCATCTTGCACAGCTGGCCACCCAACTCAGAGCAGATGACATTGCGCACTATACCCTAGATCTGACGGTGGATGTCAGGCTCATCTCCATGACCGCCCTCAGGTGGTGCATGGCCTGCAGGAGATGAAGTTCCATGGTGGGTCCCAGACATGCCATGGCCAGATGTGGTGGGACAGGTGGAGCCGCTGGGATCAGCCTTCAGAAACGTGCTATGGTGTTGAGGTTTTTCAAGATATATTGCTTAGTCTTGAACAAAACATTTCAATATTAGATTTAAAGGCATGCATGGGTGTTCAATTAACCCAAAACAGCAGATATGAAACAGTTGCATAGCAAATAGAACACATGCATAACTGGAACAACAGTAAGCACTGTAACAGCATGCCAGTAACAATGTCGGCAACAGGCCACCAACAATGCTATGTGAACAAGGTATTTTAACATGCAACCAATTAATCAGATGAACAGTAATGTAACACATGTCCCAGCATTAGGTTTGCTAACAACATTCCAGCAGTATATGAATAATAATTGGTGATGCAGATGAGGGGTGGGGGGAGAGAAGAAAAGTCCATTAACAACTGCATAGGCCTCTATTTTTACAACAGTACTGCTAAGTAATCTGGGGATCTGCTCTCATTTTACAACTACCTATGACCTACATATGACATACCCATATTTGTGAGGTGGGCCATGTATATGGCCTTCTGTACAATGGTGCCCACATGGTGGCTAACTATCAGGTTGCTACCAACCTCACTGGACAAGTCACCTCACACCTAATTGCATGCTCAGTACATTAGTACTGTCATACTTAGTGTGGATAACATCTGCCACAACAGGGGGAGTGATGGCTCTTCTGGCATTCCATTTATGGTAATGCTTCTTGTACCAGTCAGCAGTCAGGTGACTGCCTCTTGGGGGATGGCCATATCAGTAGGGGGATGTAAGACAGTGGGAAGCTTGCAAGCATCAGTACACCTGGTCAGCCACAGACCATTGCTATTGTCCTGTACCTTAGATACATATATCTCAAACAGTAGAGGCTCCCAGACCAATCCTTGGACTACACTGTTGAGGAATAATCTATTATTAGGGGTGGGTCCTACTACTTTGACTGAGTAGCTACTATCATTGGGCCAGTTAGCTATCCATCTGGTAACCTACAGGTTGATGTCTAGCTGTGAAGGCTTATGTATCCTATCCACCTGGGGAATAGTGTGAGAGGATAGGGCTAGGTGAAGGTAGGCATTGTTCACCATCTTCCCCTCAGCCATGTGCTTTTTGACCACTGCAGAGAGGTCAATCAGGTTTTTTAGGCCTGACCTCCCTTTGACAATACCAGGGTGTGTGGGTATTTTGATGTTGCTGATGTCCCTGTTCATAATGCCCTTGATATTGCCTCCCATCCCATTGCAGAGCAGGCTAGTTAGGCTGATGTGCATCATATTGGCTGGGTTGGTTGCTTGCTCCACCTTTGTGTATAGGGATGACAGTGGCTGTCCTCTGTGCAGATGGGATGACACCGGTGCTCAGGCTGTGGTTGACCACAGTGCAAAATGGTTCAGAGATCCTATGCCTGTGTTCATGTGGGATGCAGCCAGGGATGTTATCATGACTATGTTGGCTTTGAGAGGGCATTACAGACCTGCTTCCTGATGATGAGGAGAGGGGGGCAGGTGCTGCACATGCACATGTGTACCAATGGGGGACAGGGGGGTGGTGTTCACAAGTTAACTGTCTTCAGATGGTTGCCTATATCTATGCCATATGTGCATGTGGTATTACTGACCACCACTACAGAGCAGATTTTGTGTTGCCCCTGGAATCACAGACACATGTGTGGAAGGCCTACTGATCTGCCTCAGTGGAGGTGTCCAATTTTCACTCCAAGACAGCCTTAGGGTACATCATATGTGCCCTGATTTGTTTGTACAGACCAAGGTGACATTGCTTCCAATGAGGCACTTGTTCCTTCTTGGCCTGTCCAGCACTTGTTTCTACCTATTATGGTATTTATGTATTGCTGCTGTCCACCACAGATGTTTACCCTATCTTGAGGGAGATGATGTTGCCCTGTCCGGTACTACTGAGTCCATACAGCTATGTGGGTGCCCACATAGTATTGTTGTGTGGGTCTGGACACTGCTGTTTGTTGCAACAAATGGGTTGTTGGCTATACAGCTACTTCTACCTGCTCTGAGTGGATTTATAGTCATGCGTGTACAGTTCATTCTGTCTGACACTTTAAAGGGGAGGCAGGGTAAATGGTTACCAGTGCAGTGATGGCTATGTGGGCAGATACTACCAAGGGGGATTGCACTCTAGGAGTGCTACAGTGGCTACTCATGTTGGTTAGGGCCAGGTACATGAGATTCCCACCTGCCTTGGGGGTTTTGACTGGCTACTCCACTGCATTTCCATTGATAAAGCAGAGGAATCTATGTGCATTCATGTTCAAGGGGCATAGGTCAGGAACACTATGGTTGGGTATTTGAAGTCACCCAGGAGCAGGGTAGATGAATGAATCCTGACAGATTCCAGCAGGTCTCAATAGATGTGGTGGATGTCCATAGTCATGTTTGGAAGCCTGTAGCTAGCTATGATTTGAGTTGGTATCTTGTCAACTTTGAACTGCACTCAGGATGTCACCCATGCAGCATGCTGTTTGGCCAGCCTGGAAGTATGCATGTGTATGCTAATGTTCAACACTCCACCTCCTGCAGCTTTGCTGTCCTCCATTTGGGGTCTAAACATATGATGGGATGAGTGACCTAGCAAGGTTGGTGTGCTATCCACAGCCAGACAGCTGGTGTCAGTGACTGTACAAATGTCAGTATCCGACAGGACAAGGTATGCTTGTATTGACACAGGTGTCATGGTAAGACACCTAGCTCCTGTTAAAGCTGACATTTGCACAAAGACACACATAAGTGGTGGGCAAAGGCCAGTAAATAGTGTCACTTCACGAATCTTGCCGAAACACACTTATTTGGCAGCAAAGATGGTGTTACATTCACAGGTGTACTCTACAGAATATGACATCTGACAATGACATGTATGCTAATTTGTTATGACTGCAATCTTAATGGGTTGCCAGTGATGTGCTGGACAATACACAACTGTCTGAGACATTGACTATAAATATAAGGCAGACATGTAGTCAGTCTGAAACACTCTGGATGGTTGGTAGGTATGGGGTCCGTATATCACATACAGTTCATCACACACATCTGCACCAGTCATGTAGTATGCACATAACTTTTGTACATCTACTACATTTGTAAGACAAGCATATGTATCAAAGTAGCATTCACAGAGGACATATGACTAATTACAACATCCCCAGTAGCTGGCCAACCAGTGACACACTCAGTATTGGACAACAGAGACTCCATTAGTAGTCATACATAAGCTGACCTTTGCTGGGGTGAGTCAGGGGCCAGAGATGTGCTCCATGTCAAGGCAGGCAGGGCAAGCAGAAATGGCCATAGGTTCTGGACAGCAGCATGTGAGTCCATCAGGTGTTGTTGCGGCCTATTGTTTGATGTTCCATTTGACATAATTGCAGCCCCCCTTCTGAATTCCATTACATGCTTACATGATTGGCATACATGTTACAGTGCTCAGAAGTTACCTCACAACATTGCAATTGGTTAGATTTGTGTAGTTACAGTCTGTCTTTGTGTAGATGGGTTAAGACCTGTGTTGCATAGGCAGCAGATTGCCTTTTGTAGGTACTGCTCATGGGCAGGTGATGACCTGTGCACTAATCAGTGTCTCCAACTTGCTACTTGCATCCAGAGCAGCTGTGTTGTCTTTCCATTTGCCAATGTCATAGCAACACAGTGCTATAATAACGACCTTCATGTGGGCCTTGCCCCTTTCCCTTGCCTGTGTGGAGGAAATTTTGGAAGTGTGGGGGCTACAGCTTCACAGACAGTAGGTGGGAATACCTCTCTACGGAGGACATGTGGAGACAGCCCAGCAACATGGGGAACAAAGCTCCAGAATTGGGTACAGATTGTAAGTCAGTGGTGATGTTATACACATAGAGGGTTGCTAATTTAACAGGGTTCATCCAGACATGCATTTTCTGCGTGACTTGATGTCTGAGAGTGATATGTCTCAACTTTTCTGATGCCCACAGACTGGCCAGGGGTTCACCTGTTATGTTTGATCTGTTCCTCAGACAATGTCTGTTTTTGTGAAAGCAGTAGGATAATGTGAGGATTGTAGTCAGTAACTGTTGACATCCATTGGTGTTTCAGACATCATATCCTTCAGGGATGTTATGTTACAACAAAGCCTGTGACACTGTCAACTGTTTCAGTCTGTAACCACATTATGTGAGATATGTCACTCTTTCCAGTCCCCTATCCCCCAAGTATGTCATGCTTTGTCCAGATGTCTTGCAGGAAGAGGGTCAGAGGTATGTGATGTCCTTATTTATTGACTGCACTCAAGGTATCCCATTGACTTAGTAGACTCCTGGGAGTGGTATACAGCAGTGGCCATGAATAAGGTCTCCCACCCTGGAATTCTGTGGAAATCTGTGGAAATATGAGAGTTATGTATGTCTGGCCACTGTGAAACAACTATCAAGATTGTGTAGCAGTGTTGTGTGTAGATGTTTGTTTGGCTGGGTAGGGAGAGTAGCAGATGTGAGTGTCACAGATCCTTTGTCTATCTGACTGTGCATGCTGCTATGGCTGCTGCTGGTCTATCAGGTATGTATGTTTGTATTGGCAGACTGAGAAAGGTCATTTAACACCTTAGGATTCCCAATACACTGTGAGTTGGGCCAGTATCTGTCAGTGTATTGTGTGACTGAGAATCATGATATGTTCATTCAAACATTCTACTCTATAGCTCATTTTGGGTACTGGTATGTTGCTGTGACTGTGGTGGAAATGGTTGTGGGTGGACATTTCTGCACCACTATCTACTTTTCCCTACAGTTCCATCCCTGTAGTGCATGATATCGTTGGGTATAAATGGGTAATTGCCCAGAGCTGATTTGGCTTAGTGTCGTGTTGGTATTACTGTGCTTCAGAAGGTGCTGGTTGACATGGTTGGCAGCTGTCATGGGTTTTTCCATTTTCTTACATGACTGTGGTCATACCTCTCCACTGTCCAGATGTCCAGACTCAGTCCTGATGTGTGGCTCATATGTATTGTCTGTTGGCCACACAAGTTGTGGGTTTCTAAGAAATAAATGGGATGATGTGAGCATTGATATCAGTAAATAATGACAGTCATTATTGTTTTAGGCCTGGAATCTATTTGGCATTGTATTTTAAAGCAAACCATGCCACTCTAGCAGACTTTTACGCGTACGACAGCCATATTTTGCAGATGTCACTATTGTTTGCTCTTTATCCCCCAGTTTGTCAGGCTGTTTGCAGATGTGCTGCAGTAAGGGGCTGGTTATCTGTATATATATATATATATATATATATATATATATATAAAAATATATATATGTATGAAAAAAATATATATGTATTCTATATAAATATATATATATATATATATATATATATATATATATATATATATATATATATTTATTTTATTTTACATTTGTTGACCAGGCTAGTCTAACTGGATACATGTCCATTTTCAGTAGAGGCCCAGGGAGATAAGCTCTTAGGTAGGACAATGAAATTAACACAATCACAACTAATAAAACTTTAGACAAATAAAAAAAAAAAAAAATATATATATATATATATATATATATATATATATATATATATATATATATATATATATATATATATATATATCTAGAGAGAGAGAGAGTGAGAAAGATTGTTATCTATAGCTACATATATATGTATATGACAGTACTACAGATATATCATTCCCCCTTATGTTGAATGACTGTTGTGCATGGTATGTTTATGAAAACATTATAAATTCCTACACCTTAGATGTTGTAGTGGTATGTTGATGTGACTATTGTACTCTGGGTTCCAGACTAGGAGGTGGTTACTTTTTAAAATTAATGTTAAATGACCAGAATGAATGACATGTTTGTAAAATTATTACAGATTCCCATAGCTCAGATGGTGTAGTGGTAAGTTGCTGTGATTGTAGTGCACAGCATCCCAGGTTTAAGACTTGGCAGGGCTGATTATTTGCTTGCTGGGCAGAACAACAGCTGATTGAGACAGAGTGATTAAGGCACTTTTAAACAGTTGAAAGTGGGATTGCGTTGGTTTGTGTGGTTTTGCACATTGCTAAGCATTGCTAAGAGATGGTTAAATAAACCCTCTTAGCTTCATTTATCAATGCTTACCCCCGCTTACACTCACACTAATTTTCTTTAAAGAAAGAAAAAAGGGTGATAGGAAAGGGGTGAAATTGGGGGCAAGCAGAGGGTAAAACATCATGAAAAGCAGCTAAGGATGTGCAAGACAGATGTAGGAAAGGACCATATCTCTACATTTCTTTGTCAGCAACAGCTGTAAATTATATGTATAGAGTTTGGAATTTACAGCCTCACACCCTACAGGGAGGGGTGTTGACAACAGACATTTACAGAGTAATCAGTGGGTTGATTGATTAGTTTCACTGTACATGTGGGTGAAATGTAGAGCTATGTATGGGGCAATTTGTTTTTGCAGGACAGATGCCCTTTTTTTAAGGTGAGAGTGGGATGTTGGGGAAGGGCTGTAGGTATGTTTGGGGAGGTAGGTTGGGTGGGATAGGTTGCATTTGCAGACAGACAAGACAGACAAGACAGCAGACAGGGGCAGTATATGACACATGAGAAGGGTAAACACCTTTGATGAGGAGGGTGATTAGGAATCCGAAGCCCCTGAGCCCCCAGATAGATAGAAAGGGACTGATGTCCCCACATATGGGCAGCCACCACTGCTCCTTCACAGTGCCAAAGGTGGCTCTGCTGGGGGCTGGAGATGAGGGGCAGCCTGCCCCTTGAGGTGTGCCAGGCAGCCCTCAATCTGGCACAACTGCCCACCAAACTCTAATTGTATGGTGCTGTGCACTGAACCCCAGACCTGACTGTGGGTAACAGGCTCCTGTCCATGCCCATTTCAGGGGAAGGACAGGTCCCATTCCCTGACGTGGTTCTACTCAAAAGTGATGCAAGACCAGTGAATGAGGGAGGCCCGTGTTGGGTCCCAGATGTGCTGGGGCTCGGTGCCACAGCTAGTTGAGGTGGGACAGTCGGATCCACCGGGATCTGCCTTCCCAAACATGCTATGGTGTTGAGATTTTAAAGAATATGAAAATGTTGAAACACAGGTGCCCAGTAGGAAGGTAGCTGGAATAAAGAAGCTGAACCACGAAAAAGTAAAATCTTCTTTTTTAGTACAAAATGGTGAGCACTTTCGCAATGGTAACCATTGCTTCATCAGACTGATGAAGCAATGGTTACCATTGTGAAAGAGCTCACGATTTTGTATTAAAAAAGAAGATTTTACTTTATCGTGCTTCAGCTTCTTTGTTCCACCTACCTTCCTACTGGGCACCTGTGTTTCAACATTTTCAACTTCTGCACTGGTTTGGATTTGTTTGCTGCTTGTGTATTTTAAATAATATGTTGGTTAGTCATGAACAACACATTTCCAGATTAGTTATAACAGCATGCATGGGTGTTCCAATTATCCCCATAAAACAGATTTGATACAGGTGCATAGCAAAATGAACACATGCATCAATGGAATAACAGTATGCATCATAACAGCATGCCAATAACATTGATGGCAACACATCACCAACAATGGTATTTGAACAAGGTATGTTAACATGCAACCAATCAAATACAAGAAAGATAATATAGCACAAGTCCCAACATTAGGTTTATAGTAAAACATACCCATAGTATATGAATTATTCTATTGATCTAGATGAGGGATGGGAGGAGAGACAAAAAGTCCATTAACAACTGTTTATGCTTCTATTTTCCACAGCAGTACTCCTCAGTAGTCTATGGATCTGCCCTCACTTTACATCTGCCTATGGCCCATAGCTTCTGTAGCACAAACATACCTCTCAAACTGTCAGCCTGGAATCATATGGGGCAAACTGTGACAACTCTGGGTACATACCTAGAGGGGACGTGTACATGTCAGGGTTGCATATCTGGCACAGGAGGGGTACCCTGAAGTGCTGTTATGTGAGTGTGCTACTGGCATACTTCAACTGGTTTCCTATCTGTGTTCAGGGTTATTGGCAGCAGTGACCACTAGCTGTGACAGAATGTCACTTGAGATACATGTATCGGGAAGAGTGCATGTTGTATGTACCTATCCTGTTGTCATTTGCAGGCATGTGGTGAGACAGTTGAACAGTTGTACACAGTTTATTAGTGTACCCTTCATAAAACTACTACCAACATTTCCTTACCTATACAGCCTGTGGAGAAAATATCTCAACACTATCTGACTGTTTTTATATTTATTCCAGTTTCCTTGTGTGTAGATATGCACACATCTTAGTAAATCTGTGTATGCAAAATTAACAACTAAGCTATTTCTCATCACACTGAGATACTATGGAACTGCTGGTTCTAGTTTCACTGGTTTCTGCCTAATAGTCTGTTGTTTAGGCATTCTGACCATGTAATCATGTGATGCATGCATGACAGTTAGTTATTGTACTGTGCATTAATCCATTGAATTACTACAATCTGGAAAGCAAAGGTTAAAACAAGGTAATGCTGGATGGAACACAATTTGAAAATGTACACATTACTTTTCAGGGATCAGAGCTTAGTGCAGTATATATTTCACATTTCAGGTATATCTTGTTTTACAGCTCCACCATCTACAGTTTTTCTTACAGATGGTTCACAGAGGAAGCTCATTTAATGTATGTTGTCACAGCCACATTTGCTGTGTAGAAACGTTATACATTCTAAATGTCTACAGCAACATGTCAGAATAAACAGAACAATTTTTAGGTAGTTTTATTGCACATTAATAGTAGTCTGTCAAACATTTTTATTTATTCAGTTCACACAGTAACAGTATACCTACTAGCAGTAAGCAATGTACTCCTTGTTAGCTATTTGAGCAATATACTGCAAGATAGATTTGTACTCACCAGCCTGTTAGCTCAACCTCAGCAGTATGCAACCATTGGCTTCAATGTTCATAGCCCCCTCTACTGCAGCTGTAGGGGAGAGAAACAAACATTATACGTACCTGTCTATCACATTCTCAGGCTAGTATTTTCTACAAACTATTTGATAGTGATACGCACTCACTACTGGAGCATTCTGTGCCCTTGCATCTTGGATTAAGTAGGCCAAGAGCACCCCCTTTCTCTGCTTTAGGTCAGCATAGTGGAGCTGTACCTGCTCACCAGTCCAGGGGATGCCAGTAGCCCTGGTGAGATCACATACTTGACAGTCCCAGACCTCCGTTTTGTACTGTGAGCCCTGGTACTGGCCTGGCAGCAGTCTCTCATCATGGTTTTTGACAAGGAGTCCCACCATCCCCCTGGACTCCTGAATGCTCCAGCGCTGCACCCAAAACTCGCTCTCTCTCCAACACCAGACATGTTCCTGCAGAGATTAAACTAAACAGGTTATGGCTGTATTCCTGCCTGCATGATTTAAATAAGGCCATATTCCTACCCTTTGCTGTCATTGGACCATTTAGAAAATGCTAAGCACAGTTTAGCAGCAAGCAAACCCGCTAAGCTGGGTTGAACAGTGCTTAAAGGGGTAATTGCTGAGCACTGCTTAATAGTATGCAAATCCACTTAGCTGAGCTACCTGTTGCTTAGCAGTCACATCTAAGTGATGCTTAAACCTGGTAAGCATGGCTGGACATTTCTGACCATTGCTCACTTTTCATTTAAAAAAAATATCAGGATAATGGCTTCATTTAGTAGGTATATATGATTTACTTTACATGGCATCCCTCTATGTGCTTTCATTACATTAGCAAGGGGTGTGACTATACTGTATGGGACACTTGTGTATACATGGGTGATTTCACATGTTACATGCACTAACCCTTCCATTTTACACCAGCTACACTACCCTGGTTGACAAAAAACAGTTACTACATACTTTAAGTTAAAAAAAAATAATTTTAACACTGACTTCCCATATAAAAATAACTTGCCTGTCTTGGTACTCGAACCGTGAACACCTGCATGTAAAGTCAGGATTTTAATCCCTACACTATCTCAGTGTAGGAATTTCAGCTGTATATTTCTATTTATCTCCTATGGGATGTTTAAGCAATGCTTAGCGTAGGGACATTATGTGCACACTTGCTTAGCTACCCTTAAACATTCTTTAGCATGTAAAAAAATTATTATATTATTATTATATTATCATGTTATATAGCGAGTATTGTGATTTTCTGTCAAGTCGTTGAGGAGTACAATCAGGAAATAATGGCATACATTTGACTTTCAGACTTCTATCCTTCGGACATTTATGCTAATGCATGACCTGTTTTCTATCAACTTTTTATGTTTGTGAGGGCAATATTTAAGATGTGTCCCTTTTTAGGCCTTTACCCCCCCCCCCATTATTTGTGTCTTTGTACACATTTTCTGCTTTAGAGGTTGTGAGGTGTCATACAGCACATTTGCAATGCAGGGGGTGTACCACAGAACTTGTCACACACCTCCTGCATTGCTTTCCTGCTGTCGTATGTATTTCAGTGTCTGCGGACACTGAAATTATCATTTTTAATTTCAGTGTCCGTGGACACTGAAATACTGGCATAATATTATAGAAATTCTGTAATATTATGCTGGACCATGTTTAAAAAGGGCTATGTGGTACTTCCTGAGTTCAGGGGGAATCTTCATAGTCCATGCACTACTTAAATATGCCCCCTGCACTTGTTCATGGTTCATGTCCATTTAGCCTAAACAGCAGCATGCATTCATGAATATTCAAGGAGTGCTGCTGTGGCTGCATGGACAAGAACCACTCCATGCAGGAATAGCACTATTCCTGCACATATTTTATTGAATCCCAGGGCATGTCTCAATCACTATATAGTTCTCAATGTCCTCCAGTATGAGAATAGCTTGTAGGGAGTGGAGTTTCTTGTTTAGGCTCCTAGCATTTATTAGTAACACCTTCATATTTTCATTTGTTTGTTTTATTATGTTGATAAGTTTATAAGGCTGGCATTGCCTAAACAAAGATACTATGGGGTGGATAACGTCTTTGCCAATAACTGAAACAATAAGGAGACAGATGCGGGCTACCTCTGGTGAAGCAACATGGTTGGTAGATTTCCATCTGACAAGTACTGGACCCTCTTTGAATGACACCAATAACTAAGTCAATTATTAAAGTCAGTAACGGACTTCAATAATTGACTTGGTCAATTACAGGAATCAATTAAATTTTGCTCATATTGTAGCATCATCCTTGTATAAGGTAGAATGCTGCTCAATGCTCATACTTGCCTTTATGTCTCTTTTCATACAGTCCAGAGAGATACAGCCCAAGACATTAATACTAGCATGAACTATGACAGAGTCATACTGGTACTTGTTGTTCAAGGACTTCAGTATGTGCATGATCTGATGGATCTTGATATCATACAAGCAGCTAACCATCACTCTTTCCTTGCTCAGCCTGGTAAGATATATATCTGTATTTCTTACAGTGGAGTCACCTACAAGAAAACTGATAGGTTGGGTTGATGCCTGTCTTACAGGCACAGCATCTGTGACTGTGGAACTCTTTGTACTCTGTGATGATGTAGGCTTAACTTGCTAAATGTGCTTTGTACCTGTTGTGCTTTGGAGGTCTTTGAGGTTTAGGCAAGTTAACCTTTAGAACTTCAACATATGATGGCTTATGCATATTGTGATGGCTTAGAGAGGTGTGATGTGTGGTGTACTGCTGATGATTTTGGTGTCTGAGTTTACTGAGTGTGAAATTTTTGCCTCCACGTGTATTATATATGTACATTTGTCACACATGGTGTTATGCTGTTTGAGTAATACATTATTTACTTATGCATTTATTTGTAATTTGTTAACTGGGAAAGTCCACTGGGCCATACAGAGCCCGTTTTCAATAGAGGCCCAGAGAGAAAACCTCCACATTACAATAAGAAAAAATGTACATACGTAGTATGCATTGTCTAACATACTGGATTACAAAGTTAAAAAACAAACTTAGCAGATCAGTAGTCAGACAAGTACTAGTGAGTAGATTACAAAGGTTTTAAAGATTATAACTGCATAGCAGATTTTTTTGATAATACTCAGACTGAAAAAAATAGGAAGAGAATAAATCATTAGAGGTAGTTCTTCAAGGTGGCTGAGAGCAGGTACAGTGCCAGATGGAAGATAAGTAAGGACAGAGAGAAGTTTTGAAGTGGCTAGGATTTGGGATTTTTCTGATAACTAATGGTAGAGCATTCCGTTTCTTGGCTAAAAAGTAAGAGAAGAGAAGCTCGCCAGGCAGCAAGTTTGGTTTGTGAACCTCTTACACTGTCACAAGGTATCCATATCAATTCTGCTGGCTACAAAAATTTGGGGGAAGTGCTAGTCAATGATTCCAAAAGAAATGACTCACAGGCAAAGGTGACTAAAACTGTCTGGAGGTAAGTATGCTCAGGGAATTGTTTGAGTGAATTTGCTACTGAGTATTTAAAGCTCTATACAGAACAATTAGCCTGGAAACCTTCTTCTGCCGCCCGAAGGAACCAGCAAACTAATTATATTAAAAACACACTAATTTAACAAGTTGGTTTCAGAGTAAGGGAAAATTTGGTATAGCCCAGGGAGCTTATTGTCCTTATAAAAGCTCAGAAAAAAGTACC
>NC_056743.1:1677535891-1677590891 GCF_019279795.1 Protopterus annectens
TGACATATATGTACACATATACAATTATATTTTATGTAAAATGTAATGAAATAGGCCATTTATTTTGAAGAAATGTGAGATAACAAAATAATAAAAAATGCCAGATGTGCCCATAGCTGAGCTATAGTTTAACAAGTTGAGTGCATCTGTCTGTAGGTGAGCAGTGGTTTAATAGGTGCGAAATGAGTGCCCGTAGGTGAGCAATGGTTCAACAGGTGCAAAATGAGTGCCCGTAGGTGGGCCGTGTTTTAACACGCTGAAACTGTGTGCCCCTAGCTGAGCTGAGTGTAATATGTGTGATGACAGCCAAATGAAGTGTAAACTAGCGTAACCCATTTGTGTGGAGCCGCGCACCGCACCAACGAGCTAACCGACGGGCAACGTTGAGCAAGCTGTAACAAAACTGCCTTTACACAGACACACCCCCTAGCCTGTCTAGACAGTCATAAAATATAAAAAGCAGTGGCCATGTTCCAACCCAGGATACCATGCACCATAGTCAAGGTACTGAACCACTAAGCCATGACAGCTATATCTAGAAATGCAGTAATAGCAAATATATAGGAATGAATAGAAAGAGGAGCATGACAAAGCAGGTTTTGTGAAGCTGATACAATTCCAAAATGGCCAATCACAGATAAGTACGGGAAAAACGGCATATATAAGCCCCATAGGCGGGAATACACAGCATAACCAATTGTAGAACTGACTTGCAGCCAGAATGTCAGGAGTAGGTGAGGGTAGCTGCTTCCGAGCACAGAGGTGGGGTGTTGAGGAGTCCAGACATATGGTCTGGCTCCTTGTCCACAATCATGAGGCCCAACTCATGCAGGGCCAGGTCCTGTGGGAAGCATATAGGGCTGAGGCGTGGGACCGGTTGGCTCATGATCTCATCAGTGCCGCAGGGATTCCAAGAACTGGTGAGCAGGTCCGTCACCACCATGCAGACCTGAAGAGACGAAAGCAGGACCAACTGAACCTTTGGATCCAGGAGGCCCGGCAAATGCCCAATGCCCCACTACTGAGTAAGTTACATTTAATTATGTATGTAAGAAATTAACCTAGCTGATATTATGGAGATGTGTATTCCAATATTACTTTATTTATATTACAGCTGCAGGTGTCCGTTCTGCGAACTGCAGAGCCTATGGCGATAGGCTGGTGTGGTTGCCCCACCAGGCAGGTCAATAATCCTCTCCCTGTAACTGTAAATAAATATAAAAGTATGACAGTTAGCAAAAGAGTGCAGTGTAGTCACTAAGTAATAAAATGTGCAAGTAACAGTGTAAGAGTGTTTGCAAGTATTGCTTGATTACAAAAGTGTGTTGCAGTCTGTAATCCAAACAGAAAAATGAAAATGTCTGAAATAAAGTCTGAAATAAAGATGCCCCACCTGAAATTTAATAGTACACAACCTGCAGCAGGCAGAAAAGTACAGCTGCAGAAGATGAGCAAATCACATGTGTGAAATATATCCCTGTTGAAATACTGAAACATGTATTGTAATAACTACAGGTAAAACATGTCAATAAAGCCTAGAAGCAAGTACCATCCTGAATTGAAAAATTAAAACAAGTGAGAGAGTGTGAGAAAGAGTTATGAATCCACCAATAAAGTAGTAATAACCCCTGAATAAAGTACACTGCAGTCAGTACAGAATGAAATGAATGTGACAAGCAGAACCAAACTGCGAAATGTGTTCAAAATGTTGCTGCAGCTGGAATGTGTATCCCAAAATCTGGATATGTTTTTCTCAGTCTGCAATATGCAGATAGTATGATAGTCTGAAATACCAAATATCCACAGTTGTCTATAGCTATATAAAGCAAATGTAGCAGGATGATGTAGCTGAACAAAGCCAGATATGAACATGTATGAATAAAAATGAAAATGTATATTGATGTAGCATTAACATTCCTATCACCAACTTGAAGTAGTTATCACATAGGAAACTGTAGGTAGAACTGTAGTGTGTATATATCTGCAGCTATTAGAAATGTACCGCATATGTATTGGTATTTGAAGGTGTTAATTATATTTTCTTCACCCTACCCTATAACCACATATAATCCATTCCACGTGAAATTGGTATGTGCAATCACAATTAACACCCCTAGACATTTGTCCTGTTGGGGCATACATATTTGCATGTACGTTAATGCATCTGCCCTGTTCATACATCCAAACCTGATGGCCTGTTGCCATCAATCAACCCTGCATGTTGTTGGACTGTGTATTGCTGTTCAAATTATGCATGTGTTATGCTCGCTGTTCAATGGTGTGAATATCTGGGTGTTTGGCTAATGGGAATACTAATGCATGCTGTTAAAACTAATTGTGAATGGTATTGTATGTTACTAACCCAAACTGTCATGACATAATGCAAAACATAGGACGACAGGGAAGGCGGGTTCCAGCGGACCCACCTCTCCCACCTCAGCTGGCGAGTGCACCTGGCAGTAGTGCCCAGTCCGGACCCTCCTCTGGTGGCCCTGTGCCACCTGCAGGTGGACGTGCTGCAGGGGATGGGGCTCATCCTCCCTCTGCAAGTGTGGCCGGAGGAGAACCACCACTCAGCCTCCATAGCGTCTGGACTGTGGTGCGTAGGGAGATCCAGGAATCTGTTCTTGGGCCCCTACACCAGCTTGAGGCAAAGGTGGCACAACTAAAGGGCATGCCTGCTGCCCAGCCTACACAGCCCCCAGCACAGCCCCGTCCGGGGCAGTGAAGGAACAGTAGCAACTGCCCATGGGTGTGGATATCAGTTCCACTGTTGCCATCTGTGGGCTCATGGGCTCTGGATATCCAAACATCCGTCCCCATCAATTGTGTAACCCCCACCACATGTGTCATACACCGCCCCTGTATGCATCTTTTTGTCTTGTCTCTTGACCTACCCAACCTACCTCCCCAGCTATACCAACTTCCTTTACCTGACATACCACTCTCACCTGAAAAAAAAAAGGGCACTCTGTACCCACAAAAAAATCATGCCCTATACATAGCTGCCCATTTTGCACACATGTCTGCTGGACATGGAAACTGTCAATTACAATTGGCTGTACAACAAGTATTATTGTTGTCCTGACACCTCTCTCAGGGGTGGAAGGTTTCAAATGTCACACCAAATTACAAACATATGCACAGCTGTTGCTGATGAAGAAATGGGCAGCTATGGGCCTTACCTACATCCCTCCTGCAAAACCCAAGCTTGTTTCCCTACTGTCTTACCCTCTTTGTGACCCCTTTTTCACCACTTTCCTGTCTCCCCATTTTCATTTCTTTCAAATAAAATAGTGTGGGTGTGCGCCAGAGTAAGCACTGTTAAGTGGTTGTAAGCAGGTGTGCGTGGAGCTGAACGCCAGTGCACATGCGTGAGCTCCGCGCAAACCAGCGCTAACCCAGTTACAACTGCTTAAAAGTGCCTTAGTCACTCTGAATGACAGGTCCTGTAGTCAGTTCAAAAGCAAAATAAAATCCCACTGTCAGTCCCAAACCCAGGATCTTGGAAACAGTAGTCTGCATGACTTACCACTAAGCCATGACTGTTATATAAGAACATTGTGCTGCAATAAATATATCATGTAATAGTAGGAATGAATGTAAAGGGAATATAGAATGTGTAGTACACAAAGCATGTCATGTATATTTACTGTCAAATCTAGTGGATTTCTATAATAGTAGTGTGTGAACAGAAACAGCCATGCTAGTTGGTAGCTAGTAGGTAATAATGTCAGTTATTATACATATATAAATATATGTGTATATATATATATATATATATATATATATATATATATATATATATATAGTTGTAGGTGTCAGTGTACATACACACTTAGTACAGGAAACAGGAGAGATGAATGGAGAAATGTTAATCTACAACACAGCCTGAATTATGAGAGAGATACTAACCTTTACACTCACAGAACAGTGTCCACAGCATACCAGCATGGTCCCTGCCCTTACAATCTGAAAGGGCAACGCCTATCTCACATACCCTTTTATAGCACTGTCCTGAAATCACAGTGAGAACTGCAATCAGTACACAACCTGCTGCATGCAATTAGCAAATGCTGGCTTACAATTGGTGCAGAGGCCATCACATGGACATATGCAGATACCTACAAAAGCATCCTGTACTCCCACTCCACACATGCAATACTTTCATTGCACCGTCTGGAGGCAGAGAGAGAGAGAGAGAGAGAGAGAGAGAGAGAGAGAAAGAAAGAAAAAAAGAAAATAAAAACACAAACAAAAACCACACGTAAGACAAACTAAGTTGAAGCTGTCATCAGTGTCAGTATCAAGCTGGGCTAGCAGCATCAGGAACCTATGCTAACGGTAATGCAACCAGCTGCGACAAACACAGGTAATGTAAAGTAACAATTTAATAGTTTACATACTGTGAACCCTCCATATGTGTTATTGGTCTGTATCTATATGTCTGTCTATGTGATAAGTTGTGTGTACGTTGTTTTACCCAAAGGGGATGACTATACATTACATGTCATTCAGTGTTAGGCCATGATTCTGGCACCAGTTGTCCGTTTCAGTGAGGCCTGTCTGTAGGATGTGTGTGTCAGCTAGTGTAACGACTATGGCGCTTAGTTCGCAGCCATCTGGAAACTTTTTCATCTACAACCCGCCCATGTTTGCTTTCACATCTGAGAAGTAAATGCCAAACAAGAGGCGTCCTAGGACAGAGCCCTGTGGGATACCACTTGTGACTGGCTATGAGTCTGACATGGCTCCCACAATTTAGACTTTATGGATTCAGTTGTTCAACCAGTTTGCAACCCATCATGTGACATATGTATTAACATTTAAGCTGATGAGCTTGTCTATGATGCTTGAGTGGAGTATTGTGTCAAAGGCCTTAGGCAAGTCCAGGTAGGCTGTATGGACTGCTTTGCCCTCATCGATGGCTGTAGTGACTGTTTTGAAAAAGTCAACCAGGTTCAAAAGGCAGGATCAGCCCTTCACAAAGGCAAACTGGGTGGGATCAAGTGTCTGTAGGTACCCAATATCACTGTATATGAGTCCCATAATGAATCTTTCCATAGCTTTGCAGACCAGGCTGGTTAAGCTTATGGGGCGGTAGTACCCAGGGTCAGTAGAGGTGCCTCCTTTGTGGAGTGGGACCACTGTTGCTGTATGACAGTGTTCAGGTACATATCCCGTAGTAAGGCCAAGGTTAAATATCAGTTTTCTATGCGGTTGTAGCTCCTCTTGGAGTGCACGTAGCACACATCCAGGGATACCATCAGGTCACATTGATGCTGTGTGTTCTGCTTTGCTGAGGGTGGCCCTCACCTGGACATCTGAGATGACAGGGAGGTTACATTCAGTTGTGATAAGTATTTCTTATTTTGGGGGAGAGGGAGGGGAGGATATTTGCACTGAACCTGTCTGCCAGAATGTTGCCAATATCTGTGGGTTCAGTGAATTTTATGTTGTTGTGTACTAACTCAGAGCATATCTGAGGCTCTTGGTCCATGTGTCTAACAAAACTGAAGAAGGCCTTGTGGTTATCTATAGCGTCCTTGGCCATTTCCCTCTCAGAGTTGGCCTTGGATGTTGTTATGAGAGAACTTAGCTTATTACTAGTGCCGACCACAGATGCCTTCCCTTTATGTGATTCTGCTCTGTCCTGCAGTAGCCTCCTTCTATCGTTATACAATTTGTCTTTGGCTGGGGTCCAACAGACAGGATGCTGAACCTTTGCGCATAGGGTCTGGGTTAGAATTGTGTGTGCATGTTCCATGCATTCTTTGGGATGTCCGTGGGAAGCATTTGCAAAGGGGTCATCATTGTGGGTTGTGGTCTCCACTGGCACAGTGGGCTGCATGGATACCATCTCAGTCCTAACAAGTGAAAATCTGTCTATTCACATATATATCAAAGTAGTCTATTGTGCTGGTGGTGGTGGTGGGATACGTATATCCAGGCCGATTATTTTGTGTCCAGATCACACTAGTGGATGATGTTTCACATACAGTACCTTGTTATGAACCCCCAGAGTGAGGTGGTGCATTGGACCTGTCTCAGTGTGCTAACCGATGGGGCTTGGTACTATGTTGTATGGCATGTGGAAGGTATTGTTGCACAGGTGTTGGCTGAGCACTGATATCTGGCCATGTACATGTGTATCCATCAAGAGACACACATGTGCTACATATGGGAGTAGTAGTATATCACTACAGTTGAGTATCATGTATAGTATGTGTGCCATATTTTGCTGACATAGTTTGCTGATATCCTGTTTGTGTTCTCTTTCAGGGACATGGGGCGTTAGCGAAATCCTGCCTACTCTGCTGCAGAAGATGAAGAGATACACCAGAGTCTGGTGCGGGATTATGACATACTGTTTTCCCGCACCAGCCAGAATTAGCAGAAGAGGGCTGCACTGTGGCAAGACCTTGTCCGTAGGGTAAATGACATTGGCACGCATAATAGGACATATGAGCAGATACAACATGACTGCAGTGATTTAATCAGAAATGTCCGTCAGCGTGCGTCGGATATCCACAGGCAACAGGTCGCCACAGGAGGTGGGGTGGCCACACATCCCCCCCTCACCAGACTGGAGGGGCTACTCCTAAGTGTTGTGGCTCCAGCCCAGGAACATCAACAGAAACACACCTGCATTATGATGGAGGCTGGATCCACACAGCAACACGACATGGAGCGTGCCGGTAATATTCCATATGTACACTTGACTGTTCTGTACACTGTTAGTTTATGCATGTGTAAGGTGTGTCTTTGGTATGTAGCTGTCAACATAGTATGTAATTGTGCAGGTGTGATATTGCCAATATCAGCAGCTGACATGTGAAAGGCAACTGGTGTACTACTGAACTGTATCATACACAGTATCAATGGCACAGTTGTGCCCACTGACATTAATCCCCTCATTTCTGCAGGTCCCTCCAGTGTTACAGCAAGGCAGCCCATCCATGCTGGTGAGTGTGTTTTAACAATACCTATAATAGTCCTGAAAGTGCTAGTAATAATAGTGTAAATCAGTAGTGCTCTGTGTGTATACTGCGGGGTGTGCATGTGTGCGTGTGTCCACATGTGCACGTGTGCATGTGTGCATGTGTGCCTGTGTCCATGTGTGCATGTGTGCATGTGTGCACATGTGCCTGTGTCCACGTGTGCATGTGTGCATGTGTGCATGTGTGTCTGTGTCCACGTGTGCATGTGTGCATGTGTGCATCTGTGCATGTGTGCATGTGTTCACGTGTGCATGTGTGCATGTGTGCATGTGTGTCTGTGTCCACGTGTGCATATGTCCATGTGTGCATGTGTGCATGTGTGCATCTGTGCATGTGTGCATGTGTCCATGTGTGCATGTGTGCATCACTGGTAACATTGTGTAGACATTGTAAACTGTGTTTCCTGTCTTCCTCCCACAGGTTCTGGTGCTGCTCTGGTGTCCTGCAGAAGGAATCTGAATCTGGTGCCACAGGTACTGATAATGATGATATCTGTGTAATGGCACAGGAAGGTGTGTCAGGGTCCGTCATTGGTCAGCCAATTGACAGTACACAGCTGTCAACCCCATCATTGCACACAGTCATCCTGCCAGTACATTCTATGTCACCAATGTCCCTAGGTGATGGACAGGATACAGTGGGCATTGACCAGAGTAATGTGGTATCTGTGGCACATGCTTCCCCACACAGCAGCCATGGGCAGGGTCCTGAGATGGTACCACACAGACAGTTGCCCATGGGTTCTCGTGGGAGCATCCATTGGCGTACTGCCAATGGCAGATGTGCCCAAAGAGGTCTGTCAACCTCAGCTATGGTTCGGGCTGTCATGCAGGCACAGTCACATATGAACAGGTACAACAGACAGGGTCTGAGGGAGCTGAGAGCATGTCGCACATCCATGACTGACAGTATGCGCGACATCACAGATGCTATCCGTAATTTCACCAATGTCATAGGCAGACGTTGTGGGGACATATTACAGCAGTTCCACAACCACATGTCCATGAGCCAGGGCAATGGTGGACGGTTGCAGCATCGACGTGGCCGTATGCCAGCAACAGCAGCAGCTGGCAGTCGGCGCAGATGACAACAGGCCTGCGGATGCCCCCATAGTGCCAGTTGCAGCCCCAGCATTGCTGGATCTGTGCTGTCATCAGACCGCCCCAGGAGACCACGTGCACATGGCTCTGGACAGTCCTAACAGGGACCTGTGTCCAGTCAACAAACTCCCACTTCTGATGACAGTTCCCAGTCTGGCTTAGTACCGGATACAGTCCGTAGCACCCCTGCCAGGCACAGGTACCATGTCCGTGGCCACAGACACTGATCTGTATGACCTGCCAGGTGCAGTCTGTGGCTGTCCACAAACTCCAGTATATGGCAGCCATGAGGTGGAACTGTGTGCATGCATACACACATGCGAAATGTTAACACCTAGGGCTACCACATACATGCACACACTGCACCAACAGTGCCCCACCCTGTACTGCTGTCTCTCACCAACATACATACACATACATGTCAATTGGTGGTAAAAGTGGCAGACTCAGGCATACCTAGGTCACACCCTGTGCATATGATGAAACTGTTCCACCTCCTGCAATCTCCAACATCAGTGCAGGAACAGGTTAACATGTTGCTGATGCACAGGGTGACTACATAGAAGTGTATTACTAGTATCATGTTGGTAACAGTACAGTGTGCTGATATGATTGTGTGTATATCCCAGCATGCCTGATGCAGTAACTGTATGACTGCCCTGAATTGTTATCTACACCCATAGTAAGTACCATAGTGTAACAGCTGCACAGTATTGCATACCGGTGGTAAGGATGTCAACAGATAGCCACATACATAGGTAGCACAGGGGAGAAGTTGATGCAAGTAGTGATATGCAATGATGGACATGTACACTAATGGTGGCATGTTGCCCACAACGACTATGCAACGTGGATGTTTGCGCATGTTGATATGTGTGCAGTACCAATTTAATTTAAATTAAATTAAATATTAAATAATATCAGTTCTACCATGGACATCTGAGCTGTGAATTCCTGGGTACATGTTGATAGTGCCTGCATATTTGCACGGTTACCTACTGGAAGTGGTACCCCTTCTTTGTTGTACAGTGGATTACTTCCAGCCCTTCTTACTGTAGCTTTGTTTGCATGCATGTTTGCTTGAGGTTCCCTGGAACACTGATTCCACCTGCAATGCAGATTTACAGAGCTTCTGTGGATTCCTAGTGACATCTGCATAGCGTACTATACGTATGTCAATTTTCCACCTGACAGAACATCACTGTCTGTCCTGTTTGCATATACGTTGCCTGTGACACATTTCATATGACTTACCTGGCATTTACCCACGTGTGCAGTCATATATGCCAGTGCTATGAAATCAGTAGCAGTACACCCACACATACTCACCTTCAGTATGTTGTTCCCCATTGGCCCTATGTGTTGGTAATCACCATGGCAATCACACTACTATGGTAGCATGTGCAAAGGTAACCTGTGAATCACCTCTATGGTCCAGTTGTGGTTTATGTGAGTCATGTGGCAATGTCACAGCTGCCACATGTATGCAGTCAACCCTCTCCCCTGGCCAGGAACGTACAACATGTGTGTGAGATGCAACCACATAGCCAATCTGGGGACTGATCACTCTGAACCCAGTGCTGCCATACCCTGTCAGGTGGCATGACATACTACAGTGACTACAATACCAGTCTGACATAGACCCGCACTGACAGCAATCCAAAAACACTGGGGCATACCTGGAGCCTCAGAATAGCATCCTGCCTGAGCATCACACACCTCCGCAGCTGGCACACAGGCATACGTTAAGTCGGAACAGAGCACATGCCACACATGGCACACAAATCCCATGTGCCACACACTCACAACCTGTAGGGCTACACAACACACCTGCTACAGATGTGTCAGGTACCTCTGTTGGCCACTGCAGTGGGGTCCCGCTCAACAGGCTGTACATGGTGAAGGTCACAGTGATATGCCCGTGGGGCACTATGGTCCACCACATAACACATGCATACAGGTCAGTCAGAGGCATGGACACATATGACTCAGTCATTGTCCATGCCACTATGGATGACCTGAAACCTACCTCCCTGGACTACATGATAGGGAACATAGAAGGGCTCTCTCAGCATGTGGCACGGGCCAATATGAGCCTAACCTTGGTTGCCATCATACCGTCACCAGGTATGCTACCACAATATGTAGGAAGGGTGTTCTATGTCTACATTCTGCTCAATCTCCAATGTCATTCATAGGGAATCCATTGGCTGTCAGCGTGTGCTTACATGCTAGGGAAGCCACAATGATTTGCAAGGGGCAGCTTGCACGTGTCACTCATTGGCCATTGTATATTGGCGAAGCCCCTTGATACACACATAGTACCTTTTGCTGCAGGACACGGATTACATAGCCACCTCCGTGGGTATCACACCAGATAGGACACTAATAGTAATGCTACATAACACTAGCAGTGTACACCGCAAGATGCATGCACTGGACACTATCCGCAGCACGGTAAACTGCAATATCTGTGCAGTAGCAGATTCCTGATTCACGGCTCACAGGTGCAACCCATCACTGCCAGGTTATACCTCATACCATGCCTGTCGTCCCCTACACATGTACCACACATGAACAGGGGGGTGGTATCTCAAGGCACCACAGATACACACACCTCCATGTTGTTGGCACAGCACAAAGCATCAGGGCCTATCCATTAGCAGCTAACAGTGTGTTGGACTGCCTTCTGGTTCATAGCCTGGCACACACAACCCTCCCATACACAGGAAACCCACCTGTCCTCCCTAACAACACTGGGAATATGACAGTCTCTAGATATGTCTTTATATGGCTGGACTGCATCCAGCCGAACATTGTGTTTGAGCATTACTGTAGCTACAATACACTAGCTAAAAGGTTCCCAGCATGTAGTCACTGAATTGCAGTGGAACAACATGTTACCACTCTCACAACAGGTTGGAACATGCAACACCTGTTCATCGACTACATGTAGACTATATGGCCCAGACCAGATGTGTATCCCCCGCTGTTAGGATGATACCATATACAACTCACACTGTATATACACATACCGCATGCAGCCCCTACACAGTAAGACACAGTCATAATGTTATGCATTGCAAATACCATTTATCCACTTGAGGCATGTATCAGACATGGTAACTACTGAAGGTCACAGGTATATATGTGTATGTGTCACACATACATCATGTGTGCATTGCCATTGCTGATTTAAGCAATGTCATGCATTGTTATGAACAACAACCCACACATGGTCATTTTGTGTGGCACAACCACACGTGGCAGTTGTGGGTTTCCAAAACATTCCTATCTGTGCTCTGACAGTGGTAATAGACCCAGTAGCAGAGTGCACTATTGGCATTACTGGGCAATTAGTCCTGTTTGGCTGTACTGATAGTGTGGTGACATCACCTGTGTTTACTGGGGGAATATGCAGCATCTGGTGTATTGTAGTAGTTGCCAAAAGGAGCGGTTCTCTCACACTTGCAATTACACACACTCTACTACCTCTCCATGCACACACACTTGCCATTTGCAGGATTCATACCCCTACTTAACTATGTTATGACACATGAGAGAGACGCATTAGCGAAGCACACTATTCGGATTACTGGGAGGTTCCTTTTCCCCAGCTGTACTTATAGGGTGCTGACATCATCAGTGTTTGGAAAGGGTAATGTGCATCATGTAGTGTGTTCTCCTGATTGCCAGGAAGCACATGTCTTTCATACAGAATTGCACACACACAAACTCCCCTCATTCAAACATACACACCTGCCATTTGCAGGATTCAAACCCCTACCTAATTATGTTATGACACTTGAGAGAAACGCATTAGCAGAGTACATTATTTGGATTTCTGGGAAGTTTTCCTTCTCCAGTTGTACTTATAGGGTGCTGACATCATCAGTGTTTGAAAAGGGTAATGTTCATCATGTAGTGTGTTCTCCTAACTGCCAAAAAAGAACATATCTTTCATACAGACTTGCCAGCACACACACTCCCCTCATCCACACACTTGCCATTTGTAATATTCACAATCCCTACCAAGTTATGTTATGACACTTGAGAGAGACGCATTAGCAGAGCACGCTATTCGCATTACTGGGAGGTTTCCATTCTCCTGCTCTACTTATAGGGTGCTGACATCATCAGTGTTTAGACAGGGGGATGTGCATCCTGTAGTGTGTTCTCCTAGTTGCCAAAAGGGACAGTCCTTTTATACAGACTTACATACACACTAACCACCTTCCACACACACTGAGCATTTGCAGGATTCAAACCCCTACCTAACTATGTTATGACACTCGAGATAGATGCATTAGCAAAGCGTGCTATTCGCATTAATGGGAGGTTTCCCTTCTCCTGCTGTACTTATAGGGTGCTGACATCATCAGTGTTTAGAAAGTGGAATGTGCATCCTGTAGTGTGTTTTCCCAGTTGCCAAAAGGGACATTTCCCTCACACAGACTTGCACACACAACAACCCCACTCACCCACACACCCACACACACTGAGCATTTGCATGGTTTAAACCCCTACCTAACTATATTATGACACTTGAGGGAGACACATTAGCAGAGCACGCTATCCGAATTACTGGGCATCTGTTCTGCACCTGCAGTATTTATAGGGTGCTGACATCTTTATTTCTACAGAGGTATGTACATCTAGTACTACCTGTCAGGTGGGGGATAGCATATATATGCATTTGCAGCCACCTACTTTAGGGTCAGATATGCACATCGCACTGGCAGGTTATGTTCTATACCATGCTTCGTGACCACAGGACCTGTAAAACACAACACAACCAGTCCAGAACACCCCTCCCACATCCAGGACACACACTTTGCTTCCCTGGGAATAGTTCCAGGATATGCAGGTGTTCACATACACCATTCCAGTTGTTAACGTCAGGTACAGGCATATTGTGTGTGGGAACTACTCAGGCCTCTACAACATTACCCTACAGCCACTACAATTTGTGGGTCCATGTGCTATGGCAGAACCACTCACCACAGCCACATGGGGGAATACATATTGCACCTGACCATCTGCAACATGGGTACTCACTGTTCCACACCAGAGGTAGACCACCATTGTTGATATCTGACCATACCCACCTTTCCCTGGACATCCATATCCCAGCCCCACCCCCAGGCAAGGTTGTCACTGCAAACAAACTGTATTTATCACAAGCAGACTCTACACTTGTGAAGACTGGGGTGGAAGACTTCAAAGGACCCATGCTGGGGGACTATACCGGCCACTCTGCATAATCCTTGACAATTGCATTCTATGAGCATGTGTAAGGTTTGCATTGATCATGCTATCCCACATACACCCATGACTGCTCCACAACAGGACACCTGTCAGGTGTACACCAGCCATATATGAGCTGTCCAACAGACAGAGTGAGCTAATACATTGCAGAGCTGTAGCCCACAGAGGGAGGACATCTCTGAACAGTACCAGCACGACACTTCAATCCCACATAATCATCACGACACAGTGTTGACAGTGAAATTGTCCAGACAATGCAGATAGGGCTCCCCTCAGTCTGTTATTGATGCCCACTTACTGTTAGAGGTCCTCAGCAACCCTCTTCCAGCACACACCAACAACATGGATGTGGCTTAGCACATTCAAACCCTGGGATCTCCACTGTGTCCCTGCTTGACAGAGGCACAGCACACTAGCCTCACACGATGCCTTATGTGACCTACTTTACTGTGGCACAGTAGCCTACTGTTCTGGGGATGCAGATGCCAAGCACACTCTGGCTAAGCTGTCATTCCCTAGGGCAAACAGACTAGTATTGACCTCTACACCCATATGTTTAATTGTCAGATGCACAATATTTGTTGCTGATAGACTGTTTGCAGGTCTTTATTGCCATAGCATTCCCTGTTTCTATGAAAAACTTGTGTATCTGTGGAAGATGTTTGAATATGAGGGGGATCCACTATATCACTTATGTCTCTGTAGTCATTTAACTGTGTGCACTGGGCAGATTGCTGTGATGTGGTTGGTTCCTGGAATGACACGTACAAATACCAGATATGTGTGGCCAACTGCTAAACGGAGATATGGCCTAAGTGTGTGAGCATTCCCAGTTCAGCCTTTCCATGGCATGTTGTCTGACATATGTCTCATTTATCAAAGTGTGCGAGCATGCCCAGTATGAGCTTTCCATATGTTGAACTCTGCAGTCCACCACATATTTGGATGAGTGTGAACTTCGACAATATCTCACGTTTATGGTTGTGTGTTGGGTGTCATGTTGTGTACTTACTGGCCAACTGCTTCATGTCTGAACACAACAGGGATTATACTGTGCCTGCAGGGTTTGCATGGGATACTTTGCATACAGTTGTCAACATCCTTTCATACTGACCTAATACTGTAGTACCATATAGTGTACTGGTTCAGTACTTTCACTGTGGTGGACAGTATCCTGGGCTTTAGTCCTATCACTGCTTTAAATCTTCATAGTGAGCACAACAGACTGTTTAGGGGCCAGTTGTGCACATATGACCATGTTGCATTATGTTCAGATATGGACTACTGAAATCAGGCTTGTCCAACATTGGTAGTGTATTCCACAACATAGGTGGACATTGGCAAACACTAGCGATGTGCCCTAGGCCATTTCTAATGCTAGTCAAAGAGTGCGTTTGTCCTTCGACACACATTGTAACTGGAGTTTGCCATGACATATGTCATGGTTAGTATACTGTGCCTCCGTCTACCTGTGACATAACAGTGATACCCAGGGTAAACCTACCATCTCCCATCCACTCATCAAGATTCCTCTTGAAGAGAGTCAATGGGTGACTCTCTGGCTAAACTGTACTGGGAGTTTACTCAAGAGTGGGGGCGACTTCTGTGTTATGAATCATTCAGTACAGCTTGTCCTATGTATGTCAGTGCTGGGGTTCAGGTCCCTCATGTGCATAGCTCACTGCCATTCAGATTGTACAAGGTGCAGCATGTTCATTGATTCCAGCTTGGACATGGCTTTATACATCAGGCACAGCTTGCCTCTGGGTGGGCAGTATGGCAGTGTGTGGAGCTGCAGTTTGTTTAATCAGGCAACACATGGCATCTGTTCAAGCTCTTTGCTACTCCTGGTGAGGTACTGTTGGGGACTTTACAGTTGATGGAGGTGTCTGCTGAGGTACATCCTACAGGGGCTATTGTAGTCAATTGTAATGCTGATGAAGGATGACTGCCGAGCCACAATGACCTCCCCTTATCTAGATCTGACAACCTTCATGATTAGGTGGGTATATGGTATGTTTCTGTGAACACTACAGCCACATGTTTGTCCAATGCAGGATATCTATCACCTTGTGTCCCCAGGTCTCTCATTACATGTTAGGTACGTAATGGGTTAACACCTATGTGGTAATTGGTGGGCACTTACTGTATATCTACGGGGGTTGACTATACACTTTTCTGCAATTAGCTTGCTGACATGGCTATGGCACCAGTTGTCTGTTTCTATGTGGCCCTTTTGTGGGCTGCTTGTGTCAGCTGGGGGTCAGATATGGTGGGCAGTTTGTAGTCCTCTGCATACATGTTCAGTCACAGTCCTTCCATGTTGGCCTGTACCTATGGGACATATATACGAAATGAGGGAGGTCCCAGGACCAAGCCTTGTGGGATGCCACTTATATCTGGTTTGTAGTCTGACATGGCTGCAGCATGTCTGACCATGTCAGTTCTGTCCTTGGTCTGGTTTGCAACCCCTCTACTGACATAGGAGTTTATATTTAAGCTGGTGAACATATCTATACTGAACATGTAGGGTATTGTATGGAAGCATTTGCAAGGTCCAGCTACGCTGTGTGGACCACATTGCCCTCATCAATTACCTTAATGACTGTTTCAAATGGGTCAAACATGTTTAGGGGCAGGATCTGCACTTAAGACAGCCACACTGGGTAGGGTCTGATGTCAGCAGGTCCCCGATATCTTTATGTCAGCGGTACATGCTGATCCTTTCCATAGCTGTGCAGACCAAGCTTGTTAGGATTCTGGGGTGGTAGTTTGCAGTATCCATTCAGGCAACACATTTGTTGAGAAGGACCACTGTTGTTGTACACTGCTCTTTGGGTAAGGCTGACATTGAGCAGTAGTGTGATTTGGCATTCCATTCTTCTTGGAGTCCATGTTGGACTCAGCCCAGGACACCATCTCATACCATTGCGGCTGTGTATTTTGCTTTGTAGATGCTGGCTGTTACCTCAGCATCTGCAATGTCAGGGGGCCAGCAGTCTGCTGGGATAGATATTTTGCATTCTGGGGGGGGGGGTTGCACTGCACCTGTCAGGTTGTATGTTGGCAATATGTCTGTGTGTTTGGTATGTTGTTTGTAATATTTGTGTGATTCAGAGCATATCTGTGAATTCCCAATATGGTTCCTACCATCAGTTGAGTAAGCCTTGGGATTATCCTTAGTGTCCTGTACAATTTGTATCTTCATAGGTTCATAGGTTCATACTAGGCTATCCATACTAGGGCATTTGTAAGCCTAGCCAGAGTGTGTGTGTCTTTCGCTTCCCCTTGCTATGTGAATATTCTGGCCATTTATGATTTACTTTACTGTGCCTCAGGGGCGGCTCATGGCATCGGACTGCCGGACTGCAGCCCCCTCATCTAAAAAGAAGAAAATGAAAAAAAAACTTTTGTTGTATGACAGTAGTAGCTGTTTTTTCTTTTTTGTTTAAATGCGAAATTCGAGTCCGCAACTCGGAAGTACGTGCATGCGCACTTTAAACTCCATCGGTTGCGGCGGTTTAAATAAAGACTTTTTTTTGTTTTTTCTGCAGTCCGGTGAGGACATTGAGGCATCAGTGTGATGCCCAGCAGTCTATGCAGTTCCAAACTGCATAGAACTGAAAGGGGTTCGAACTGCGACGTCCGCAGGTAGTGCAGGCACGTACATGACATGCCTGGCCTAAAATGCTGCTGATTGGTTGTCGCTCTCTTCCCAGGCTTTATGTGCTGGGAAAAGAGCGAGAATCAATCAGTTAGAAGACAGTGTGGTCTGATTGAGTCAATCGCAAGGGAAGTTTCATTTGGAATTGGATTTCTATTTTTTATTTTTTTTTATTTTTTGGGCAGCCTATATTTTGCCAGCTCAGCTGTAGCCTGTGCTGAAGAAGATAGAAGAACAAGAACTGAAGAAAGAAGTAGAGAGTAGAATAAGAAGAAGAAGAACAGAGGATAGTAAGAGAAGAGTAGAGTACACTACACTACAGAGAGTTTTCTTCTTGGTGGTAATGTATATTATTTTTTATTGCCCTAGCCAACTGCATCTTTTATTTTTAACTGTCAATTTGTTTATATCTGAATGAACATAAAATGTGTTCATGATACATAGATTAATTTCATTTAATCCTAACAGCTGCCATGAACATCACTGTGTAGACTCCAAGTTAAAAAAAAAAAAAAAAAACACTGAAGAGTCTACAGTAATGTTCATGGCAGCTGTGAGCTGTCAGGATTAAATGAAATTAATCTACGTATCTTGCATTGCCTTGTGTGTAAGCAAATCAAGTTAAAAAAAAACACTGATTTGCTTACACACAAGGCAATGCATGCTGTTAATAAAATGAGTGAAGTGTGTAACAAAACCAAAACTGTTTTGTTGCATGCTTTAAAACAGAGGCCTGAAGTAAAAAAGAAAACCACTTGGGTTAACTAAAAAACAGAGGAAAGTTATGCAACTGAAGTGTGTGTGTGTAATGCCCCAGTTAACAAATGGTGGTGGGTAGAGATACTCAGGCTTGAACGTTGTACCTTGTATGGTGGTGTTAAGGACCTGAATTCCCTACCCACCACCATTTGTAAAAAAAAAAATGCAGATTTTTGCCTCATATTTTATCTGATCTGTTCCTCATAATATCTGTGGTTTCTAAAGAGTGCAATGCTTGATATTTGATGGTACACTGGTAGCATTGTTGCTTTATAGCTGCAGGTTTTTGGGTTTGATTCTTGGCTGGGGTGCCTTCTGTGTGGGGTCTGCATCTTCTTCCTGTGTTTGTGTGGGTTTGCTTTTGTGTCCTCCCATGTTATAAAGACATGTCTGCATTATTTCTTCCTGGGCCTCTGCTGAAAATTGTTTTTTTGTTCCAAGTCAGATTGTCCTGCTTAACAAATGTTAAATAAAATTGACAGGCATTTGAATTTCAGACTTCAGGTTTATGAATGTTTAACTCCTTACATATTTGATGGTATAGTGGTAGCATTGTTGCCTCACAGCTATAGGTTTTCTGGTTTGATTCTTGGCTGGAGTGCCTTCTGTGTGGAGTCTGCATCTCATCCCTGTGTTTGTGTGGATTTGCTCTGGTGTCCTGCCATTTTACAAAGATGTGTCTGCAGTATTTCTCCCTGGGCCTCTGCTGAAAATTGTTTTTGTTCTATCAGAAGTAAAATTGACAGGCATTTGAATTTCAGACTTCATATTCTTCAGAAAATACATATTAACACTTTTGGGACTGTATTACCCCATTATTGGCTTTGTCCAGTTTTTTTGTGCTAAGGTTGACAACTATGGCAAGAACTGAATTCACTGAATATGCCTGAGGGCTGTATTCCCTCATTACTGGGTTTGTCCAGGTGTTTTGTGCTAAGAGGTTGACAGCTATGGTGAGAACTGAATTCATTAAATGATAGCCATTTAAGTTTCAGTCTTCCTCTCTTTCGCAAAGTAGCTGATTTGGCGTAGTGGTATGTTGTTCTGACTGTTTTGCACAGGGACCTTGGCAGTAAAATGTATGGTGGTAACACAGCATTTTTCTTTCACAAAGCAGGTGATTTGGCATAGTAGTATGTTGCTATGACTCTTTTGCACAGGGACCTTGGCAGTAAAATGTATGGTGGTAACACAGCATTTTATTCTAGCAACTTTTCCAAGATTATACAAGCAATGTTTAATGTGTTCCTGGTTTTTGGCCGTTTGACCCCCCTCCCCCAATAAATTTGGCTTTTTCCAGATTTCTTGTGCTGCGAAGCTGAGATGCAGTTGAGTATTGAGTAGATTTTACAAGCAGCTGAGAGCTGCAGGGGAAGAGAAGTTTAGTGCTGCTGGCATTGTTAATAGCACAACCGGTCGTGTACTTGCTTTTGATGCAGAAGGTTGTTGGTTTTACTCCCACAAGGGGTGAATGCTGCCGTACTGAAAAACTTAAGATACTAACTATGAGCCTGTTATCAGTTTGCCATCCATTCATTTCCTATTGCAATATTACTAGCTTATTTTTAATGTAATATAGGCAATTTATTCCTCAGGGGCATCAGACACTTTATTTTTCGATGAAACCATGAAATATAAAGGTGTTTGCTAGCAGCAACATCTTCATTAGTTACAGATTTATTTAATGTGGAATTTAGATACATTTTTTACTTCTTCAGAGATTGTGCATATTTACTTATAATGGTGGACTGGAGAATTGTGCATATTTACTGATAATGGTGGACTGTAGAAGTTTGAGTAGACTTTTATGATGGAAATGTTCTGAATTGGGCAGTTTTGTCATTATTGGTGCATGCGTTTTGTTTCATTGTTTACTGGAAAAATGTTCAAAACAATAGGAAGGTGTATCAAAGAGCACATGTATGTTTCATATGCAAGGGGCCTATGATTTGAAAACAGCCCAGAATTGATCTTTATCTGCCACTGGTAAAATGTATTTTCTTTGAATGTGGGTTTCAATGCTGTTTCAATGAATGTGAGTTTCAAGGGCAGAGACGTTTTAATGCTAAGTTTGTTTAGCAGATGTCTTAGTGTTTGTGCTGTAAAATGCAAAATAAAACTTTCAAATGAAGTCCAAATCATCATAGAAATAAATCAGTATGCACATTAGTGTTTATGGTAAATGGAGTGAAATAGCCAAGTAATGGATCATTGGAAGGGCTGCAGGGGGAGGCTCCATTCGACCATGATTTTGTGAGGGGGAAGGGCGGCAAACTTAGACAGCCCCAGCTGAACTATATCTCCCAACTGTCCAGATTCTCAAAGAATGAATAGATTTTTGCTTATTTTTGGTTTGTTCCTCATAAAATTTGTGGTTTTCCGGCAAATCATTTAGGAATGAAGTCACTAAACAATGACACACCGAGTTTCAGACTTCATAACCTACAGAAAAATGCATGCTAAAGTAAGACCTGCTGTTCTATCAACTGTCGCAGTTTATACAACAGCAATTTTTAGTACTGTTTATATGTTCCCCCAATATATTTGGCCTTGTCCAAATTTATTGCATTAACAGGTTGAGAGGTACATGCAAATAAATTGCTTTATAGAATTAGGTATAGCCAAACCTCTCAACTGTCCCTGATTTTGGCTCAAAATGTTGCTCTTCCCCTAATAATCCCTCCGCAAAATAACAATTTTGGAAGAAAACATGGAGGGTTTACAATTAAGAAATAACTGTAATAATTAGAGTTATAGATTACTTTTATTTGAGAAATGCATGTAGATTCTTTTATTTTGTCAGCTGCTCAAGTTAGCAGTACTAATATTAAAGTGTCCCTTCTTTGACAGGTTCCCAGCTGTATTGTGTGGCTATTTTATATTTTTACATCACATTTTTGGTCCATTTTTCATAAAATTGTGTTTTTTTTGGCAAATTAGTGACAAACCATTAAAGACTGAAGTTAGAAAATAATGACAGACATTTGAGTTTCAGATTTCATACCATTCAGAAAATTCATACTAATGCAAGACCTATTCTATTATCTTTCTAAGTTTATAAGAGCAATATTTTTAAAACTGTCCTTATTTTTGGGCCTTTGTCCCACTTCTTTGTATGGCTTTGTCAAGATTTCTTGCTCTGAGGTTGAGAGGTATGACAAATGTCAGGGTCATCACAGTCAGCCAGAGACATTTCAAATTGTGACATACTTGTTGCACCCCACTCCCCCATGTAGTGACTCTGGATGTGTCGAAGCAAGGCAAGGAGTAGTTATGCAGTGTAAATGTGCAGAGTACCCCCCCCCCCCATCCAAGGTAGGCACAGGTACTACAGTGGCTTTTCATCTGTCCTTGATTTTTGCAGAATGGTTTGGTTTCTGTCATTTTTTTGTACTGTTGATTTATTATTATTACTCAAAGTGCCTGTTGCTCTGTGTTTAAGTAGCAATACTTTAATGGCCATCAGGTAAGCTTGGCTGAGATTGTAAGATGCAAGTAAGCTTTAATAAACATACTGTTAAAGAATTGTCAACATTGAAAGGCTTTCTTTTGTTACCATGTAGAGAATACTTAACTAGATAATGCATAAGCCTTTGGTATTGAAATGCATATGACAGTATTTGTAATAAGGGACAGGATTACATTATTTTAAGAAGCTTATTACACTTGGAGACTTCAGTCATCTCTGCAGGCTTTACCCGTAAACTAAATAGAATGCCAATCGTGTGTTCCATAACCTGTACAGTAATCCTTTTAAGCAATGTATCTTGAGCTTATTTCTTGTTTGCTTTTCATTTTTTACTTTGATCATGTTTTCCCTATGAAACAAGTAGATAGTTGTCAGACAGCAGGTGTCTTTTTGGATAAGGAACATTTTTACAAGTGGGGGCATCAGAGATTTCTGCTTTCAGCATGTTACTTGGTACTTTAATAAAGCTGAATATAAATTAGAACTGCAGTGCAAGAAGTGGTTTGAGTTTGAGTGCTGCTTGTTTTTCTTATACTTGATTTTGACTGGCATTCCATTAATGTATTTAAAAAAGAAATTTATTTTTTCATGCCTTACAACCTTATTGTTTTTCTAGATATTAAGTAAGCTGTCATGCAGCCAATGCATTGAAATATTTTTATTCTTCTACATGTCATTTTGTCTTGATTGGACACCTCATAATGACGGTTTGGCACCCACGGCAGTGCATTTAGTTAGTTTTTGTGATTTTGAGCATAGCTCCTCCCCTTTCTAGTTGGCCGCACCCCTTCCCATTGACCACACCCATTCAGCTGTCTCCTGCAGCCCCCCTTTGATTTGAAGTCACCAGCCACCACTGTGACTAACAAGAAAACAAGCAAAACAACAAACTAAAAAAACTTAGTGGAAACTCTGCCAGAGAATACACAACCAAGTGCAATGAATGGTTTATTAAAACAAATAATAAGTGCTTTCATCTAAAAGCATACAGACTACTTCCAATAAAATCAAAAACAATTCAACATTTGCACTTAAATAGCTTCCTTGTCACATGACACCAATCTAAGAACAGCAAGTGTATATTTAAAGCAACAGTTGCTAAGACAAGTACATGTATTTAAAACAGTGTATTTAAGATATAAAACTGAGAATAACTGTTATTCATCATAAATGTAAGCCAGGACATAAGTAAAAATGATGCATGATTGTTAATGCATTCATCCTAAAAAACAAAAACAGATGATAATAAATATAAGCATATTATTTTTCATACGCCTTCCTCTTGTGTAAGCACTGTGAGATATATCATCATTAAGCCCTGGGGGGACTGAAGCATTCAAAAATATCTGCCACCAAAGCTCTCTCTTCAATTAATAGTTTCCATGGCCCACCTATAGGGCTGACCTCTACTTTCTCAATGATAACAAACAGGAAATGACGGTCTGGAAATTGGTGAATATGTTTGTAGAGTGCATTTGTAGAGTTAGCATTTCTAATCTCATAGTGATGTTCGTAGATATAATCCGTAAGTTTAAGTTCTGATTTACCAATATAGAAACTAATGCACTGGTGCATATGGTAGCATAAATAACTCCCTTTGTATGACAATTACATTTTCCAGGGATTGGAATTGATATATTATTGATGGAAAGGCTACTGCAGAAAAAAATGGAAGGGCATTGTGAGCATGCATCACACTTGGTCATGCACCCCATAGTTGTTTTGTCTTTAGAATGCCCCATAAAATCATATGTTTTTGAAACAAATACCTTTTTTATAAGATGCTTTACCTAAACATTTACATAAAATTCTATCATTAGAAATGAACTGCCAATTTTTTTCTGATCATATTACTAACTGATGAATATGTGGTAAAAAAGGCATGTGCCTAGCTAGCTTGTTGTTAATACATACAATTGTCTAATGCACTAGATGGATGTTCTATAACATGAATATTATTAAATTTGATTTTTATACAACCTGGGTTAGTAGTCTCATACTGCAAAAGGGACACATATGTACTGTGACAAACCGAAATGCTACTTGCCCAGCTAGCTGGAATTTTGTAAATAATTCTATGTAAATATTAATATTATTTGTATAAAAATGTGACACTGCCAGCCTGTCTATCTGGAATTTTGTAAATAATCGTATGTCATTTGTGAATATTAATGTGATTCATATTCTTGTCTTACAAATGTAAGAGAACTATATGTTATGTGGATATTAAACTAATGGTGCAGAAGTATGTGTTGAACTTTATGCTATGTACTGAGCTTCAAGAATGTAACCACAGTATACTCTACTGCAAAATAACAGAAGTATATATAAACTATATGCCTATGCAAATGTATGTTTTAATGGTAGAGGCTGGAACATACAGAGTTAACTTGCAAACCCTCAAGAAAATAAGTTGAAAAGCAAAGAGTTTTATCACTGTGTTTCAGTACAGTAAGCAGACACAATGTCTACAGCTAGATGTTTTCCCTATTGACTTGAAACAGAAATAATTGCTAGGATTAAAATGTAAAGTATTTTTATTGCTCTGTGAACTCCTAGCAGATGCACATCTGACAAGTATTTTTGACACAGAGGTGCTAAGTTCTAAGTATCTGTTTAGCCTGGGAACAGGGGGCAGGTGACAAAGAGTGATGTCATCCATCTGACCCAGCATTAATGTATATTATTAATTTAAGATATATCTCAGAGAGTGAGTCTCTGCATTTTCTATTTGTCTTAGGACCTGGAAACATCCTCTTATCAGCACTTGCCTTGCTAATAGTAAGTAATTAGGGTACAGAATTCTCTCTTAGAGATAGATAGGAATATAGTAAGATTAGTTTAGATGTTTTCTGTATTTATTTGAGACTGTCCTGCAATGTTGTTTTAAAATATTTCCTGTGATTCTGAACTCTATAGTCACTGTGCTGGGTTATTGAGTATTCACTTGGTCTTTTATTATTTATTATTAAATATATTTAAACCTTTTAATTGTAGCTGGTTTGTTTTGGAGATATTTAAGCTCTTACAGTACTTGCATATGTATTTTGTGACATTGTATAGGCCACTCCTAAATAGTCTTAGTCTTGGTCACACTTACCATTTGGATAATAGTAACATTACACAGTAGAATTGGTCACCCTTTGTAAGGGCCTTATAGTAGCTTATAAAGAGCTTGTTGGTGGCAGTAATAACTACCTTTTAATCTGGGCAGAAGAGCTATAGCTAGTAAACCTGTGCCAGCCTTCCCCAGGAGTGTCTGTGTATATAAATCAAATCTCAAAGTGTGTGTGCGTGTGTGTGTGTGTGTGTGTGTGTGTGTGTGTGTGTGTGTGTGTGTGTGTGTGTGTGTGTGTGTGTGTGTGTGTGTGTGTGTGTGTGTGTGTGTGTGTGTGTGTGTGTGTCTGTGCCAGCTACTTGGGCAGGGACACGAAGCACTGGTTGGACAGAGAGGGTGCTAGAGGTTTTGGCTTGACTGTTCAGCTGAGATCTTAACCCTATAGCTGTGCCAGTGGGGAGTCTTACTGTGGATCTGGAGAGAGAGGGAGAAACCAGGCACAGACTGACTATAATCTCTGTGTGCTCTTAAAGGAAACTGTACTTTCCTATGTGTGCACTTGTCATCCACCCAATGTGAATGTCCCTCACTGGTGCTAGTGGTGAGGATTGAGGCTCCTTGATTACTGGGCCAGTGCAGGGGTATCACATATTAATTGTTTAGCAGTGGTGGGATATCCACATCACATATTAATTGGTTGATATTGGTGAGACAGGAACATCATGTATTAATTGGTGTGTAGTGGTGTGGATATTGAATTCCTGCAACCTGTGTACAGTGGACACTGAAGGTGTTAGTACTCTCAATCAGCCATGCAGTGAATATTCAGAGTTCATATCACAATTGTTTTATTTATTTTTTGTTAGCTTAGTTAGTTAGGGAGAGCAGGCAAGCATGTCAGCAGAGGAGTATGGCAAGCTGAGAAGGAGCCAGTTGGCTCAGATGAGTCAGGCTAAATGACTGGTGCATGCCAACCTGACTAAAGCAGACATGACTGCAGCTTTAGTCACAACAGCATCACCATATAGCAAAGAGAAAGACAATCAGACTGGGCGTGGAGATGTACAACTCTCAGAAAATGGACCACTCAACCTTTCCACAGAAGACTTAAAAATCCACCTGGAGTTAAAGAGACTTGAGCTAGAGGCCAATCATTTGGAAAAAGAAGTATCAGAGAGACTGAGACATCCGAAGGCTGTGGAAAATGAGGAACTGCAATGCCTGGAAGCTGAGGAGAATGAGAGGCAGAGGCAACATGAAAAGGACATGCTGATTCTTTGCTAGAGTCATGGAGGTAATGGGGAAGGGAGTAACCAAACCCCAGAAGCAACAAAGGTCAGTAAATTTCTTCCACAATTTACAGAGGGGGATAATTTTGATAGTTTCATTCATATGTTTGAGCGGGTATGTAAACAGTACAATTGTGACCAAGGACTCTGGGTATGGTTAATGATTCTCTTACTCCATGGTAAAACTGTAACTGCTCTTTCCAAACTATCTGACACTGGTTGTTTACATTATAATGTTGTAAAGAACTGTTTGCTAGAATTTTTAAGTTAACACCTGAAGCTTATAAGAAAAAGTTTTGTGAGCATAGATGCAAGGCAGATGAAAGTGTGTTTGAATATGTTGCTAAACTAAGCACTTATATTCATACGTGGGTGAGTGGATGTCAGCTCACCACTTTTGAAGGGCTTGGTGAGGGAATAGGCCCTTTGCACTTTGCCTGAGGACATGAGATTCTGGTTAGCTGATAGACAATGCAATACTGTAGATGATTTGAGGAAGAAGGGAGTCCTATACCTAGCAAGCAGGGCATCACTGCACAGGAAATGGACACCCAGTGCTGCTCATGGGTCTAATGATGGGCAGCCCAGACTTCCACAATACCAGTAGTCTAGGTACATGTCCAGGACCTATGGTTAAATGTTTTAAATGCAAACAGTGGGGCCATATAGCATACAGATGTCCACGGAGGCAACGTGGAGAACAAATGGTGGGAGAGCCAGTAAGTGGGAATGACAAAATGTCAATAGTAGGTTGTCTTTAGAGAGCAAGGGTACCAAACTACCATAAGAGGTTATATCCTATCTTAGTGAATGGGAAAGAGGCCATGGCTAAGAGAGATACAGCCTTTGACCTAACCATTGTGAAGACTGCAATGGTTACAGAGGAGCACTACTTGCTTGGGCAGTATACTCCAGTCAAAACTTTAGGAGGGACCCCATTCCAAATACCTTTGCCTAGGGTTCACCTTGACTGGGAGGGTGGAAAAGGAAGCAAGCAAGTAGGTGGTTTTGAGGACGTGCCTGCAGATGTCCTGATGGGAATGATTATGATAATGCAGTATCATGTGTTCATGCAGTTGCACGCAGTCAGGCTTGGAGACAAGCATGTGGGTCTTCTAGCCTGGGGGAGACCCAGACAGACCACACACTTGCAGCCAGGACTGGTGAGGTGGTTACTTCAGAGAGGGAACTACCCTGTAGCAGTGAGACTGAAGGTGAGCCACAGCTGCTTGTGTGTACTGATGTTCGCTTGGACAGAGTGACTGCAAGGGCAGAGGTGAGTAGTAGTACCCAGGCTGACAGTGAGGCACTGCTGCCAGAGGATATGGGTTACAAAGAGAGAGTTGAGACAGGCTCAGGTCTCAAACCCTACATTACAAGGCCTGAGAGAGTTAGCTAGTGAGGCAGCTGATTGTCTAGGGAAAGGGGAATCTGTATACTGGGACAAAGGGTTAATGTATAGAGAGTTGACCCCTGAGGAAGGGCTACAGGGTGAGAGAATACAGTAGTTGGTAGTACCCAGAGCCTACCATCTAGCACTTCTAGCCATAGGCCATGATATTCCATTTGCAGGTCATATGGGCATAAAACATACAAAGAGATATATTATGCAGAACTTTTATTGGCCTGGGATTTTCAGACATGTAACAGGGTACTGCAGGACCTCTGAGCATTGCCAAAAGGTAGACAAGGCAGGAGACAAGGTGAACACTCCTTTGATGCCTTTGCCTGTGAGTGAAGAGCCATATCAGAGGGTAGCTATGGATATTGTGGGCCTCTGAGTACCCCAAATTCCACAGGGAAAAAGTGTATCCTAGTGGTTGTAGATTATGCTACCTGATACCCTGAGGCAGTGGCTCTGTCGTCCATTGAGGCAGAAAAGGTGACAAATGCTTTGTTAGAGATTTTCAGCAGGATAGTTTTTCCAAAAGAAATACTAACTGACAGAGGTGCCAATTTCATGTCAGACCTGCTGGCTTGTCTGTGGAAGTACTGTGGGGTCAAGCACCTAAAGACCAGCCCCCTGCCAGCCCCAGACTAATGGCCTTGTTGAGAGGTTAAACTCTATACTCAAGTCTATGCTACAGGCATTTGCAGACCAGTTTAAGAGGGACTGGGACAAATATTTGCCTCATCTGTTGTTTGCTTACAGAGAGGTGCCCCAGGAATCCACAGGTTTTTCACTCTTTGAGTATGGGCATAGGGTAAGAGAACTTCTAGATTTGATTTGAGAAGAGTGGGAGGGTAAGTGTGAATTCCACAAGGAGTCTGTTGTGGCATACATCCTAAATCTCAGGACAAGGTGCAGGAAACTCATGGGCTTGGCCCAGGATACCCTGGAGGAAGCCCAACAGCAGAAAAAGGTCTGGTATGACAGGAATGCTTCAGCTAGAGAGTGTGATGTAGGGAAGCAGGTAATGGTTCTCATTCCTGTCAGACACAACAAGCTGCAGGCAGTTTGGGAGGAACCCTACAAGGTGGTAAGGAAGGTCAGTGATGTTAGCTACATGGTAGAACTTCAAGGCAGGAGGTAGGGGCACAAACTGTACCATGTTAACATGATGAAACCTTCCCATTACAAGGAGGCCCTTGTGCTAAGTATTGGCAATAGGAGGCAGGAGAAGTCTGAGGGGGATCTATGACTGCAAGAAACCTGCCAGCCAAATACCAAATTACTATGGTGGAGTCTAACGTTGCAGGCATATGATGGGACAGTGCGGCATGATACTGGGATCAGCAATGCCAAGACAGTTGGAATATCAAGACAGGGAAAGGGGTAAGGTATTTCCAGATAGGCTCAACCCTCTCAAACAATGTTTATCAAGGGTCACTTGAAAAACTAGCATGAGTTCTTATGGTGGGGGGGGGGGAGTGTGACAAACCAAAATGCTGCAAGACCAGCTAGCTGGAATTTTGTAAATAATTATATGTTTCTTGAAAATATTAATATGATTTATATACAAATGCGACACTGCCAGCCCAGCTGTCTGGAATTCTGTAAATAATCATATGTCATTTGTGAATATTAATATGATTACAAATGCAACAGAACTACGTTATGTGGATATTAAACTACTGGTGCAGAAGTGTAAGTTGAACTGTAGGTTATGTACTGAGCTTCAAGACTGTAACCACAGTGTGCCCTACAAGAAAAAAACAGAAATGTATATAAACTATATGCCTATGCAAATTTATGTTTTGATGGTAGAGGCGGGAACATACAGAGTTAACTTGCAAACCCTCAAGAAAATAAGTTGAAAAGCAAAGAGTTTTACAAATGTATTTCTGTGCAGCAAGCAGACACAATGTCTACAGCTCAAGGTTTTCCTCTTGTCTTGAAACTAGGTTTAAAATGTAAAGTATTTTTATTGCTCTGTGACCTCCTAGCAGCTGCACATCTGAGAGATAAGTATTTTTGACACAGAGGCGCTAAATTCTAAGTATCTGTTTAGCCTGGGAACTGGGGGCAGGTGACAAAGAGTGATGTCCTCCAACTGATCCAGCAGTAAGATGTATATTAATTTAAGAACTATCTCAGAGAGTGAGTCTGTGCATTTCTTATCTTGTCTTTGGACCTGGAAATATCCCCTCATCGGCACTTGCCTTGGTAATAGTAAGTAATCAGGGTACATTAATCTCTCTTAGGGATAGTGCAGTATATAGTAAGATTAGTTTAGATGTTTTCTGTATTTTCTTGAGACTGTCCTGCAATGTTGTTTTAAAATATTTCCTGTGATTCTGAACTCCATAGTCACTGTGTTGAGTTGAGTTGAGTATTGTCTTGTGCTTTTCTATCTATTACTAAATTTAGTTGAACCTTTTAATTGTGGCTGTTTTGCTTAGAGATAATTGTACTTTACTGTATGTGTACTTGTCATCCTCTCAATGTGCACATCCCTCACTAATGCTAGTGATGAGGACTGAGTCTCCTTAATTACTAGGCCAGTGCAGGGGTGTCATGCGTTCCTTGAGCTCTTTTTCTTCTAACGTCCTCACTTAATGATATAAGTAATGCTTTAGGGTACTCCTTATTCAAGAACATGTTGGAAAGTAAATCAATTTCTTTGGGAAAATCAGTATGACTAGACACCATTCTTGCTGCCATCAAAAATTGGCCTTTGACAACTGCCCGCTTTTGATGTTGTGGATGGCAGCTTGTATAATGTAAAAACATATTAGAATATGTGGGCTTCCGATAGATTTGAGAAGCATGTCTTAAGGTCCCTGAAATATTTTTTTTCTTATATGGACATCTAGATATAGAATAGAATCCTGGCCTTCATTATGCATGAATTAAAAAAAAAAACTGTAGCATTGTTAAATTGTTAATATATGTTATAAAATCATCAATTTTATCCATTCTGTCCATGCTGTCTGTCCAGGTTAAACATATATTATCCAGGAAGTGTTAATTATTAATTGGGCTAGATAGAAAGATTTCCTGACTATTGTTACTTTTTGGTGGTCTAAGGATAGGGAACTGCCTCTGAAGGTGTGGAGATTACTAACACTAATATCTGTCTGTAGTAGAATACTATCCATATACTTCCAGCTGCTGTCAAGATCTGTTTACAGTGATGTGAATACTGCATCTCTTTGGATTTTGCAATATAATTAGAGCTCAGTTTTTATAAACCACTGCTTTAGTAACAAGTTATCTGGTGCTGACTGAATGAAAACACCCAGCTTGCAGTCATTAATAAATTCAATTAGTTATATGTTTGAATTAGTGGTGTGAAGACCTCAGAAGAAGATACAAAACAGAAGTGGATCCTGCTACTTTAGATATGCGATTTTTTTTCTCTGTCAGCCAGTTTGCTGTCCATCTCACAAAATAAAGATCTACATTAAGTTATTTTCTTTTCTTTGCAGTTCATGAGGAAAAGGATCAAAGTCTTGATCAGATCCAGGAAAACTATACAAATTGCATGGCTACTGTTGTCTGTAGCTTTGGTGACTTTCTCAAAAAAGGTTTTTGAAATTAAGCAAACATAGCTCCCTTTGATGAAGCCATACTGTTGTCAGTCAATAGCAATAGAAGCTTATGAAATCAGATACAATACATTCCATAGTTTTGCAAATTAAACCTATTAGACTGATGGGTCTATAGTACCTGTGTCAGAGGTGAAGCCACATTTATGGAGTTGCATAACTATAGCCATTTTCAATACATTGAGAACATACATTGTTTAAGGTAGACAGTTTTAAGAGGGATTATAAGGGAACATGTTTGTTGTGTTTATAAATCAACCAGGTATATTGTTGGGGAGTATATTGTTTATAGTTTACTGTTAAGACACATTCCATATTAATCTTGGGACAATAAGGGACCCAACAAGTTTGTAGAGCTTCAATTACTGCTTCTGATTTGACATTTGCACTAAATTTATCGTCAAGTGAATTAGCAAAAGCTGTATGCTACTTTTTAATCTTCTGATGTAGATTTTACATAAAAAATTATGTAAAGAAGAATTTATTCTTACCATTAGCTTTGGATGTAAGTTGTAATGTCAGATTTTTGCTGATCTTTTTAGTGGATAGATATGGATTGTATAGCTTACTATTACTTGTATTCCACCATAGTAGGTTATTTTATATTTCCAAATTTATTGGTTCTAATTGTTAATCATTTGTTTTATTCTAATTGCCAGATGGAGTAAAAACAAAGATGGTTATAAGTCACTGCTGAGACTTCATGGGAGTTGTGCATCTAGCAGTTGAGTTTTGAGAACTCATTATATGGTCTTACTAAATTTGTTTAAATTCCTTGAATTCAGAGATGTTCATTGCGGTGTGTTTATATGCAGTAAAATAATATGCTTGTGATCAGATCTGAAGAGAGATGAGATGCTGTAGGAGACATGCACATTCGTTCAATGTTAGTAACAATGACGTCAAGAAGAGTTTGACCCCCAGTGGATTTTTCACCTCTGTGTACAAGGCAGTTAGCATATATTAAGTCTAAGAATCTTTGGGAGTGCCTAAACTTTGCTGCATAGTTGCTCCATTTAATCAATGAAAATTCACTCATACAAAATGATTTTTCATTGTATTTAATGGATAGTTCACTAATCACACTTCACAGTCCTCCCTAGACATGGAATGTTGCTATGAATTAATTGTGTATTTATTTATTTATTTATTGCATTTGTAGAGACCAGTTGGCATAATGGTTAAGATCTTCACCTGCCATGCACAAGGTAGAACGTTTGATCCTGACTTCTGACCAATGCCTGTTTGGAGTTTGTATGTTCTCCCTGTGTCTCCATGGGGTTTATCTCATGTCTGAAAAAACATGCTGAGTGTTTCTATATCAAACTCATCAGTGAATGGAGCTGTTGGCAGTAGCACAGACTCTACATGGTGCCCTATAGGGGGGAAGAGTTGTACAGACCAACTGCTTTAAGCATGTACTGTGATATGTAGTATCCTCAAGATAGGAGAACACAGATCACACATTGCACGCCTTTGCAGGGCTAGCCACTTGACAAGGTAAATATGGCTCTAGTTGATGCAGTCATGTTGACTAATGTTATAAAACAAAAACCAAACTGTCTGAAGAAGGTTGTACATTGTTACACCCGAAAGCGCTAACAATAAATTTGGAAGTTCTGGTAAACCACATTGCTTTTTTGTTTGTTCTCTGCATGTTGACTAATGTTGCCAAAATGGGCATAGGCTATCACCGAGTTGAGGACCTGGCCTACTCTGATATATGCCAGGGACCCTTGCTGATGGTGGGAGGGGTATATGTGCCCCATAAAGCCCCGCAGCCCTGGTTCAATGAGCTATTGGCCAGCTCCAGACAGGCTAGAAATGGTGTAAGAAAGAGGCTTCAGGAGGCAGTGAGGGATATCATCAGAACAGACTCATTGCAATCAGACTCCATAGGCAGTACTCATAATCTCAGCCTATGCCCTACAGCAGGGTTGTGATGCATTCATACAGCAGCTGCAGGAGCTACTAGATAAAGCAAGACAACATGAATTGGTGTTGATAATGTGAATTGGTGTTGATAACGGGCAGACAGAAAAGGATATGGAGACCGCCTGGATCCACACTGGGTCCACAAGGGTGGGTGGCAACAGGAATAAAGCATTTTACATTGTACACTTCTGTCTGGCAAATGGCTTGGCTCAGAAAGAGAGACAGTCAAAAGATCACATACAAGAGTGGCCATCATGCAACTCAAGGTGGACTTCCTCCTAGTAAGGGGTAGAATCCTTGATTGCAAAGTTATCCCCAGTAAAACAGTCAGCCAACAACATAAACCTCTAATTGCTACAATCAGCTGCAAGCAGTGGTCAGAGAAGGCTCTAAGGTCAACAGATACCAGGTTGAAGACCTGGAAGTTTACTGGAGAAAGTACAACAGTTCACGGAATTGCTCAGGGCTCCACCACCCAAGAAGAGGAGGAAATAGGTGGAGTTGAACAAGAATGGCAGTGCCTAAAACAGCACATGTTAGGACTACAGAATATGTATGTAGCCAAGCCACACTGACCAGGCTAGGAAGGACTACTGGTTGGCTAAGAAAGAAGCTAAGAAAGAAGTTGCAATAGCAATGAATACGGCATTGGAGGCACTTTACCAACATCTAGAAAATGACACAGTATGTGGCACAAAGAAACTGTACGACAGAAAAATAAAGAAGATAGTCAGACACCCTTCATATGGAATGCCAACAACACCCTGCTCACCAGTCCACAGGACATCAAAAGCAGATGGAAGGAGTATTTCCAGCAGCTTCTGAATAAAGAAAACCCCACAAAAGATGTACTGCCTCAGAAAAAGCCTACAATGAAAGAAGAAGAGGAGCCCATCCTAGAACAAGTAAGAACAGCACTAAGGAAAATAAAGTCAAGGAAAGCAGCAGGCTCAGATGAGTGTAGTCTATGACAGAAGAATGCCAAAGATGCTGAAAAGTAAGGTGTACAACAGGGGTGTGACCAGTACTACTGTATGGTACAGAAACCAGGGCAGTGAAGGCAGAACAGTTGAAGAAGCTAGAGGTGATACAAATGAAGTGCCTGAGAAGGGTGGTAGGATGCACACTGTGGGACAGATGAAGAAATGAGGGCATAAGAGCAAAAGCCAAAGTAGCTCCAATTGCAGAAAAGATCAAAGAGAACAGATTACAGTGGTTTGGACATAATGCGCAGAAAGGCAGAAGACAAACTGGTAAGGAAGATTTGGAAAAGACAGGAAGAAGGTAAGAGTAAGCAAAGACATCCAGCAAAGAGGTGGCTGGATTGTGTAAAAGAAGATCTGTGACAGTCAGGCATAAGTGTCGAAGAAGGACATCATTGTGGGTGAGACTGGTATTTCACTTAGGGCTAGAATCTAACATGCATTTGGCATATTCACAACAAGCTTGTCATTCTGCATGCACTTCTGGATAAAGTACTTCAGGTCATTTGCAGCTGCATGAGTCAACAGCAGATCATAGTTAATTTGGTTTACTATTAGATTTTCGAAGAGAACTCCGTCGACTTTACTGTTGTCAAACACGGAAGTTCGAAAACGGTAATATCGAACACCAAAAGCCAACCTAGGAATGAGTTTTAACATGGGTTGAGATAGGGGTGAGGTTTGTGGTTCAGCAATAACACTAAACAACTATCTTGACCCATGTTAAAACCATTCCTAGTTTGGCTTTTGGTGTTTGATATTACAGTTTTCGAACTTCCTTGTCCGACAACAGTACAGTTGATGGAGTTTGCTTCAAAAATCTAATAGTAAACCATTAATTTATCCTATCTGAGGGACTGTAGGGCCCTTGTGATGACATAGATCCTAGTAGTGTAAAGGCTGTAAACTGTCACCCTGTTTTTTTCCAACACAGTGAATGCAGAATCAGTTTACCTTGTGATGGAGTCATCAATTACTAAGACAGTTCAACTAGAAGAAATAAATCTAGTGGCAGTGGAAGGTTTGCAGTTTGTAGTCTAGTAACTCACTGAATTTTGAAAGTATGGTATAATTGTGATATTGGATTTCTACCAAAGTTATTTACTCCCAGTTCTTGGAGGACAGCAGAGAGATTTTTACAACTTCAGCATTTTAGAAACATATATGTTTTTCCTGGAATGTGGTGCTATGGTATCCAGTTCCAACCGACAAGCAGAAACTGCAAACTTATCTTTGTTTTACTGCAGTACAACATCCTTGGCTTCCATAACCACAAGCTAAAAGAAAATAGTGGAAAGCATATCACAGAGCCAGTGGAGACTGTGTGCACCTTAAAACTCAGGAGTTGCCTTCTCACAATCATAACAGCGAAATCAGCAGAACACTTTTAAAATAGTGTATGTTTTGGCTTCTAGCAACATCTGATTTACAACTTTGTAACAGTCAGAAGCTGGATCACACTTTGGATGGGTGACCTGTTGACACACATATCCATTACAAATGTTAGTAATCCCCAGAGAATATTGCCATTAAAAAATTATCCTTTTTCTTCTGCTCACTCCAATTTATTTATTCCAAATTTGAAGCAGCAGATGATAATACTTGCTAGCTCAATGGCTTTATAAATGGTTTTCTCAGCATATAAGGGTTCAACAGCGGGAACCTGATTGATTCATCCTCACTTTGCTCAGACTCACTTTGCTTCTCTACTCTATCCTCACTCTTACTTTAAATTTAATTATATTCATCTCCACCCATTCACAATAATCTGCCAAGCTCATCTTTTCCATACTCCCTTAAAAAACTACATAGCTCCACCTTCCCATATTCTTCAACTAAACTCAATCATACACCATCGACACAACACTCCCACTGCCAAATTTCCACTATATATACCCTTGACCCTATTTTCAGTCTATCACCCTTTGTCTTTGGAAACTCTCACTTTCCTGTCTACTATCCTGTAACACTTCAACTACAGTCTACTGTCCCATTAATGTAGCCCAGCTAATTCCTACATTTTCCACATCTACCTAACACTCTCCAACTTTCCTCCTATCCATTGTAACTATTGTCTCAAAATAAAATGCTACTTACTCACATACTCAGAGTACTAGCCCTTATATGTCTGTCTGATCACTATTACAATTCTTCACTCAACAAACTGGGAATGAGACCAAAACTGAAATACAAATGGCCTTTCTCCTACCCCCTTTTTTCTGGCACGTAAAGTTATGTGATGGCATCTATCCTAATCCAGGTCCAGCTAATCCACCACACTCCAAACTATTCAGCTTCTACTATCAAGTGACTACTTCATACCTTGAAAACCATTGCTCTTGTCATTGATAGATCACCAGTAGAATATATCAAAATAGCAGCAAATGCTCTCAACGTTTCAATTGTAAACCAGATTAATAAAGAAAGCTATTTTCTTACTCTGTGGAAAAAATCACACCCTCAAATAAAGGTGGAAACTTCACTAACTTTGCCATCTATATTCCCATAGCCATTCTATTTCCACTGTCAAAGATACATGAGAAATATATCCAATATCACATACTTATCTTGTTCATGATAACATGCTACTGTCCTTCCATTTCAGAATTTTGCAGGTATGGTCGATTTTGCATTGGGATTTATGTATTCTGATTTTGTAAACAATAAACAGCATGCTCAGTATAATCTAACTAAACTAGAATGGAAGGCACTGCAACAACTTAGTAAAAATAAAAAAATGGTTAAAAACTAGCAGATAAGGGGGAACAAGGTTGTAATAATGCATTTCTACAATATGTTCAGATGTGCCTAAAGCATTTAAATGATTGTACTACTTATAGAAAATGTACTGTTAAAGAATATGAAGAAGCTGTTCAGAAATTTAAAGATTTATTACAAAAGGGACAATGGCTAGGATATTTTACAGTAGATGATATAGATAAAAAGTTTAAAACTGACAGCTGTGAGACAGCTAAATTTTACTGTTTGCCCATTATACATAAGGATATTCAACATCCACCAGGCCACCTTATTGTGTCTGGGTGTAATTATTTTATTAATAATATGGGCATATTTCTACACAGTTTTCTTTTACCATATGTTATTAAACAAACTTCTTTTATTAAAGATAGTTCTGACTTTTTAGATAAAGTACTTCTCTTACAGTGGACTAAGGATATGTACTGGTTGACAGCTGATGTCAAAATTTTATATACAGGTATTAATCACCAACATGGGTTAGAAGCATTATGGATTACTTTGGGGGACAGTCCTGTCACATATATAATTGAATTAACAGAATTTTGTTTAAAAAATAATTATTTTGAATTTGTCAATCAAATATTCCATCAATTGAAAGGTACAGCAATGGGGGCAGCTTTTGCCCCCATGTATGCAAATATTATGATGGGATTTTTTGAGATAGAATTTCTGTATTAGACAGAATTTTAAAGAAAAAATTATGTGGTGAAATACTATAGATATATTGACAATTTAATTTTTGTATGTAGGGAGGCCAAGAAGTGAGAAGTTTTATAAATGGCCTCCAAGAGAATACATTTTTATTGAAATTTGATGGTTTTCAATTGGGAAATAAAGTACATTTTTGGACATTTGTCTAGAAGGAGGTAGAAATGGTAAGATTGTCACTAAGGTGTATCATAAATTTGAGGATGGCTAGCATTTTTTGGATGCAACTAGTTGCCATCCCCCACATCTTTTAAAATCTTTGCCTTATGGTGAATTTGTTAGAGTAAAGAGGTTATGTAATGATACAAATGAAATAAGTAATGAACTAAAGAAAACATCCCATTTATTTATTGAGAGGTTATGATGTTAATAAAATATTGCTTTCTCTAGATAAAGTTAGAAAGAATATTATTTGTGAGTCAAATACTGGGTATAATAGATGTCAGGGCAAATCCAGTAATACATCAAATAGTTTAAGAAAGATGTATGTAGTCATGACTTATGATCTATTAACAGAAGAAGTTAAACAAATGATTCAGTCTTACTGGACTTCTTTATTTAAATATAGAGACCTGGTGGATATTTTTGATAAGAACTTGAAGTTTTCCTACAGAAGAGGTAAAAATATAAAGGATATGCTGGTTCATGCTAGATTTGCAAACCCAACATATGTTTAAGCAGTAATCCTAGCCTGGTGGGAACCCATCCCTGTGATAGATGTATAACATGTCAGTATGTTAGTAAAATTTTTAGGTATATTAATAGATTATTTTTTCAACCCAATGCTATGTTTTCATGTAATACAGAAAGCATTATGTATGCACTTAAATGTCAATGTGAGATGTTCTATATAAGTGAAAGTAAGAGGGCCTTTAAAACCAGGATACAGGAACATGTTAGGAATATTAAAAATGACAAATTAGAAAGTCTACTTGCAATGCACTTTAAAACATACCATAGGAGTAACTCACAGGGATTGTTATGTACAATCTTAGAACATATTCCTACTAATAAATATAGTTTCAATACAAAGAAATAACTTTTGCATCATGAAACTATTTTTATATTAAAATATGTCACTTTAGTCCCTGGTGTCTTTAATACAGAATGCAACCGGAGAGTTCTATTTACATTTAATATGTGTTTTAAATTAATTGCTTAATTGATTAATTCATTTTATTATATAAATGTGTGCTGAACTTTTTGTCTGTATTATCCTTGGAAGGCTATTGCTGAGGCACTAGAGGTTGTAATAAATTCTGAAGTGGTGGATCCTGGTTTGTTTGGTCGTTTATTTATTTATTTATTTTTGTTAGCCCTTATATGTCTATCTCACCTGTCATCTTACTAATATCACTATTACAATTCTTCACTCAACAAACTGGGAATAAGACCAAAACTGAAATACAAATGCCATTTCTCCTACCCCCTTTTTTTGGCAAATAAAGTTATGTGATGGCATCAATCCTAATCCAGGTCCAGCTAATCCACCACACTTCAAACTATTCATCTTCTACTATCAAGTGACTACTTCATACCTTGAAACCCATTACTATTATCACTGATATATTACCAATAGAATATATCAAAACAGCAGCAAATGCTCTGCCTTACAAAGTTTCCATCATAATCCAGTTTAATAAGGAAAGCTATTTTCTTACTCTGTGGAAAAAATATTACCCTTAATTAAAGGTGGAAACTCCACTGACTTGCCATCTATAATCCCATAGCCATTCTATTTCCACTGTCAAAGATACTTGAGAAATATATCCAATATCACATACTTATCTTGTTCCACACAACATGCTACCGTCCTCCTTCCATTTCTGTCACAGCCCAAGTACTGACCTTCTCAGCTCCATCACCACTTTTTAACAGAGCAGAAATGGAGTCAATCTAATCTCAGCTTTATTTCTTGATGTATATAAAGCCTTTAAAACAGTTTCACACCAATTTTTTTTTTTTTTATAAATTATCTGCTCTGGAATTCCATACATCTTTACGCTCCTTGTTTTACATTTACCTTTCAAACAGACAACAGACAATTACATTTTAGGAAGACATCACTTCTTTTTTCGTTGTCACAATCAGCATCTCTCAATGCACAGTTCTAGGTTTCTTACCATTCAAAATATTCATAAATTACCTGCACATCAAAAGAAAAGTAGCCACCATCATCAAGTATGTGAAGGACCCATCCCTTATCAGCTCTGCAAAAACCACTGATAAACTAGAACAGCTCACCCAATTATCTCTTTTCTCCTTTGAGACATGGTTGCTGACGCAAGACTTATTTGTAATCCCCCAGAATAGAAACCAATCGTATTTATCACTGATCACAAAAATTATATTTCAATAACTTCTTCCAATCAAACTAGAATAGAACTAGTTTGCTATATTAAGCTTTATGGAAGTCACCTGTGATCAAAATTTTAAATTTGGCTACCACATAAAATGGACTTTAAAGAAATCCACCAAAAACTCATTGTTCTCTATAGGGTCATGCCGTGCCTGATAGATAATGCTAGGAAAATATTGTTCCAGTTGTCACGATCCAAAAATTCCTCTATCCAACTCCCATACTCAACGTACAATCTGCTCAACTGAAGATGTTTATATTTAATAAATGGAAGTGCTACTCTACCATTTTTGAACCATTTTGCATTTTAATGCATATTTACTGGCTGTTGTACCTGTTGGAGTCTTTGTGGCCTGCAGCTTTCTTATTTTTATTAATCTCCTCAACTTTCCTTACTGGACCAATGCTACAACAAAGAAGATAAATTTGTCACCAATCAACACTATAGGTTTCACCATTGTCTATCTCTTAAGCAGTTTCATTGGTTAGAATTAAGGTGCTGCCTAACCTTCTCACAATAAGTCACTGCCCATAAACTCCCAGGTCTGTATAATATCCCACAGCACAATACACCTGGCAGACTACTTCATTCAGCTGATAAAATGTTACCAACTGTAATTAAATCAAATAACGCCAGAAGTGAGTTCATATTCTCCTACCATTTCTGCAAAATGTGTAATTCCATTTATCTCACTCTTAGACTAATAGAAAAGACAGAGTCCTTTAAGTTACAAAGCAACAACTAATTGATACATCAACAAACCACAGCAGAAAAACACAAAATAAGGAAAAAGACCAGCAGGTTGTAAAATCCACACGTTTATTCCTCTGACTTCTTGGCAGCATAAGCCTTCAAGGAATATACCATCACATGAATCACCACCTGCCTATACACCCACAACAATTAAACAATGAAACAATTATAGTAAATGAAAACAATTAAATAAAGAACCTCCAATTAAGTTTAGCATTTAACCCATTTGGGATCAAAGTGTTATATTTTAAAATATATACAGATTCCTTAGAAAGCAGTTCATTTTTTATATAATTATCATCATGTATATAAGTGTTAATCTTTTCCAACACCGAACCTCTCAGTTCCTCACTGTTACCTCTATGCATCTGGTTAAAATGTACCGCCACAGAGCTCTCCTTTTTGTCATTAATTATATCTTTCAAGTGCCCTAATAGCTTAACTTTAAAAGCTCTCTTACCTTGCCCTATATAGAACTTATTACAGGGATATTTGAGGGCATAAATGTTTTTTTTTTAACTAATTGATATATGACTGTGCACATGTACCTCTCCTGGATAATCACTTTACTAGCCTAACTTTTTATTTTTCAATAATACTATAAAAGTCTTCAGGGTTTTCAGTGAGACTATTTATATTTTAATGTATGTACTTCTACCTTCTTTTCTTTGCCCTTTCAACCTTCTATGAACATCATTATGAAATACTAATTTGTCCGTCTTCTTCCACTTTTCTGTAGACTTTGAGCCATGCTTGTTTTGTAACTCTGCAGTTTATGTATATTACCAAATGTATTTCACCTGGCATTTACCCTGTATTATTATTATTATTATTATTATTATTATTATTATTATTATTATTATCCTTTAATTATTGAACTGTACTATTTTGTATTTTGTACACTTTTTTGTAAGCGTTATTGCCTTGTCTTTGGAGGTTTTCTCCCTAGTCCAGAGCAGAAAAGGGGAAGGTTCCCTGCTCATTCAGACTATCTCAGTAAACAAATGCTTTAAATAAACAAGTAATACATATGTTTGGTAATTAGTGTGATATTGCAGAAATACTGGTGAGTTTATGTGTTGCTTACCAATCATTTCTGTAGGTGAGATGGTGGCCTCCAGCTTCTGTAGATGTCATACCTCTCATAAATCATGTCCTGATGGTCCAGTAGTAGTTGACCGTTAAGCAGGTCCTAAAATACCAAGTGCAATCAGACTGGCGACTGAAGGACTAGAAGCACTTCCATGTCTGCCAGTTGAGTCAAATTAGTGAGGGCAAGGATGATATATGGAAACAATTCAATCAGTAGGCCAAGAAGACATATTAGATAGATAGGCTATGATGTAGGAGAGGTGCATTACGTAAGTCAAAGATGCATTAATAGTAATGTAACAACTAAAACCTACATGGAAGAAATTATGTACTACAGTCTAAATGAAGAGTATTTCACAGATATAGTATGATACAGCACAAAAATGCAGTGTAACAAGAGCATGTGGGCTGAAGAGACAGTATACATTAGACACAGTAAGCTCTGAAAATAGTACAAAGTGATAGATCGGTACAGAATACAATTACAGTACTACAAGTAAAAAGTAATGTCTTTCGGCTTTTCTCGGTTAGGGATCACCATAGCAGAACTCTGGTTCGCTAATGATTGGCAGTGGATTTTTACAGTGCCGAGTTGCCAGCCCGACGCCCAACCTTCAAGGAAGGCACACCCATTCATGCAAGCACCTAGCTGCATGTCTTTAACATCACTCGACCAAGGGGAAGACATGCAGAATCCAGACAGAAGGCATTCCAGCCGAGAATTAAATGGGAGAACTTCTTGCTGTGAGGCGACAATGCTAACCGCCACAGCACCGTGGCACACACAGTTACAGTAGTACAAGTGTGATACTCAGATTCAGTTTAACAATAGTATGAGGGCTGAACAGATAATGTACATTATATACAGTATGTTCTGAGAATAGCACACAATGGAGGGTGGGTACAGAATACAATTACACTAGTACGAGGGTGATACAGTACCTAATACAGTATGCAGATGACTCTACACTCATTTATACATCTGAAAATATGGCACAGCTCCAAAAAATTACTCAGGAAGCTTTAACAGCTACTGAAACATTGCTTTGTAACCCAGAACTTATGTTCACACCCCCCCCCAAAAAAAAAAAAAAAAAAAAACTACTTTTTTCCCCCAAATCCCTCTGTCTTAAAAATAAATAAATCAATAAATAAAGTCCCCTCTCTTGATAATACAACCAAAGCAATCACTTCACATAGCAAATTATTAGGAATGATAATGAATGATCTTTAATTTGATATGACCTGCATATACAAAATTGTATATGACAAACTCATTAAAAACTAGGGATCCATCTATTTGTCCAGTACTAAATATCATTCTATGCAACTATGTTCCAAGATGGTCATTATGATCCAACAACAAAAAGAAACTACTCTGTGTCCACAAACCTATCAAATCTGCTGTGCAATGTCAGTACTTATACCTTGTTGCTAAGGCCAGGAACTCCTTACCTGCATACATCCGATTAATACACTCCATCTCATCCTTCAAAACCACTCTGACAGACTTCCTAGCCAAAAGATGTCTCTGTTCTTGCTGAGCCCCAGAACAAACTCTATCACTAAATGAGAACACATACCTGTGCATACCTTACATCTCCTTACTCCCCTTTCTTCACTCACTTCCTTACGTCTATCAATTTATCTCCCTCCAGCCTTCTGTCTAAGTATACCATAAGCCTGCTTTCCTCTCAGTTCATATTGAAATTTTTGTTCATGTTATGCTAACTTATTAACTTCTCTATAAAATGGCTAACATTTTTCTAAATATTAAATCGTTGCTATAAAACTTGTATCTATTCTTAACCAATGTTTTCAAATTATGTCTAATTTGGTATAATTATTTAAGCAGTAGATGTTTTTGTATTATTTTTGAAGATTGTAAAATTAGTGTTCTTAAAAGTTCTATAATACTTTGGAGCTTTTCTTCTCATGGCCTTCACTGAAAATGTGCTCTTACTCAGTCAGACTTTCCCAGTAATCAAATGTCAATAAATAAATAAATAAATATTGTTTGTCACCTCTACAGTGAGGACAAGCTTGAATCATAATAGCTCTGGGAAGATTATGTTGCTAGTAAAAATATTTATCTGTTAATACTTAGTGAATGACTGTTCTAAACACCTTACACTAAGGTGAATATTGAGAATTAGAGATTATTATTTGTCTAATTTTATAACAGGCATCAGTACAATGTTTCATGCATATGAAGTAAAAATAGTAAAGTTTGTTTGTCACATAAGTTTTAAAATACTAGTTGCATCCTAATTAAGTTTGTCAAATGCTTGCATAGTGCAGCTTTTAAGCTTGATAATAAAATATACAAAGAAGCAATCAACATCTATTCCAAAATGTCACCCGAACAGTGATATATATATATATATATATATATATATATATATATATATATATATATATATATATCCTTGTGTAAATGTGCTGCATGGTTTGGGTGATTATATGTTAAAAGTAATATGATAAATACAATTACAAGTTGGAGTAGCAGGGAGACCGACTAACTACACAGCTCTCATCTTGGCAGCGCAGATAACATCATTTTCATAAGTGATTATTCCGTTTTGATAACTGTCATTTCTTTCCAATCATCTCTTTCCTTTCTACTTTTAAAATTTACTGTGCAACACAAAAGCAAAACACTTCTTCCAAAACCGTATCTTCTGCTGCTTTCATTAAAATTCTTTACTTGATAAAGTCCATTAATGAACAGATTATAGTGCATGAATCCCTACTGGGTTCTAAGACATGTGCCTGGGAATTACTATAAACAAAAAAAAAAAAAAAGAAAAAAAATGCAGGAGGCAAACAAATGCAACAGCACTGCTCTGCTTTAAAGTTTTTTTTAACAGAAACCCCCAAACTTATATCTACCAACTGCAAGATCAGCATCCCCAAGATGGTCGTCGTCTAGAGTACATCTAATTCGCAGCGCTCCTCACATTCATTGTATTACCAGCAATTTTAAACACTGACATGCCTGTTTATTTCGCAAGTTTTTATCGAGAAAATTGTGAAGCTTCAACCTAAATACTTTTGGATTCCTTTCTGACAGAAATTCAACTTAAATTTTTATTAATTCTTGTTATAATACTCTTGGGGCCCCTGAGTCAGTTGCCACGTGCATATTAGAAGCATTAGAAGTCATTACTTTTCCCGCTTTCGAAGTCACATCAAAGCCATGGCTGGTAACTCAGACTCCATGGAAGTTCAGTCTACTAAGGCCAAATATTCATCGCTGCATTCTCCTGAAAAAGATAGTAGTTCTAAAAGACTAAGAACTACTAAACAGTTAACAGACACAAATAAAACAAATGCCAAGGATAAAAATGACTCAAACTTCCATCTCGAAGATTTAAAAGTGGCACTTCAACCTTTACAAAACGCTATACAAGATTTTTCAGAACAATTGTCAGGATTCGGTAAAACACTAACTTTGATAACTCAAAGGATAGATATTCTTGAAAATAATCATCAAACAAATGAAATGGCCCTAGAATCCATCAACCAAGATTTGCGCGCTAAAGATGTTATAATTTTGGAGATGCAAACCAAACTTTTTGATTTAGAGGCGAGAAGTCGCAGAAATAATATAATTATAAGAGGTTTACCAGAGATATATGAAAATCAAACTCTTCTGTCTACCACTAAGCAAATATTCCTGGCTTTACTAAAAAATGACTGTAACCCAGATAGTCTTATTGTGGAGAGAGCACACAGAGCAGTTAGAGCCCGTCAAGATACTGTATTACCGAGAATTATTTACACTAAGTTACTGAATTTTCAAGATGTTCAAAAGATTCTGGAAGCAGCAAAAAGTCAAAAATATCTTATTTGGAATAAACATAAACTCACTTTTTCACAGGACTTACCTCCTCAAATAAAATTAAACAGGCAGAAGCTTTCCCCATACTGTGCAGATTTAATTAAGAGGGGCATCAAATTTTGGATGCGATACCCCAGTACATTATCATTTACACACAATGACAAGAGATTCTCAGCAAGTAATGTTCAAGAAGCGAAAGACATATTTTTAAGCATATTCAAAACTTCTCCGGACACAGTTTTACCTACCAAGTAAGATGTTATTCAATATCTGTTTAAGATATTGGTAAAGAAATAACTCACAAAGTTTAATGCACCAATGCTGTAATATCTGAGATATATCAATATATATCTAGTGACAAATTTAACATTGGAAAACATATATATTCAGACTATCTTTTTTATTTTTCATCTGGTTTTTATTTCCTTATTCAAGTGTTCAAATACCAAAGATAAATCATCAGAGTTAATGGCAAGTGGGAACCTTTGATCCAGGCAGTTTATGCTACAAGTTCCTTGTTAAGTGAACACCAGTTGTCTTCTTACATCTGAAATACTGCGTTGTATTTACAAAATCATCCGACATGGACTTAAAGTAATGTTCACCAACTTCCTTGTATCCAAATGTAGAAGACAGCTAAAAGCATATTAGACCTTAAATTACTTGGACAAATTCTCTTAAGCGATTACCAAGGTAAGGATCGAAAGTATACATTCGCCTGTTTTTAAGAGCTTGGCTGTTCAACCTCCTTTTCCTTTCCGACACTCTTCGGTGCAACCATACTTGACTTTCGCACGCAAATGGCTGTGCAACATACTTGTTATAATGCGTATTTACTGATACTGTAACAATGATCAGTTCTCCTTATATGCGCAAATATCACTGCCTATTTAGAAAGAAAGCTTTTTTTCTACATGATGGTAAATAAGTCAAGCAAATATTTAGGCCTCGTAGTTGCTTATTTGCTGTGTTGCATTATTTTGCTTAATCTTCGTCAAGGTGTATGGCAAAAAAAAAAAAAAAAAAAAAAAGCTCTTGGTCTAACCAAGTATGTTAACTGAAAAATCATAAAGATTTAAAAAGGTGAGACGGTTTTTGGGTTATCCCTACAACTTAGAAAAATATATAAAAAGTACATCTGAATACCAATGTAAAGTTAATTTAAGTCCTTTCAATGAATCAAACAAGACTTTATAGTAACTAATTTTTTTAAGATCTTATGTGATATAAATTCCATAGTTAAATAGTGTTGCTAAACATTTAATTCTGTATATAATTGTTAGATGCTAAACATAAGACAGTAGGGAAAAGTTGTTTATGCTTTTTAACATAATATTATAATACTGTCATATTTGTCTTTTCTGACTCTTATTTGTTGCATTGTTAAATGACCATTAGATTTCAAGTAGAGCTTTTGGTAAATAATAGGAAAATTACATTTAATTATTGCTAGTAGCATATTATATATTGCTTAGGTACATACTAGCAAGTTATTGAATTTTGTCAAGTGTTATTTAAAAGCAGTACATGCTGTATTGATGCTATTATTCTGATTTACATCAATTACAACTATAGTTTATAAAACACTAACTACTGTAAGTATACACTCTTTTGTTGATAATAATATGACAGTTATGAAGAGGCTTATATACATTCTTACAGGCTTTATTTTAGTTGCATGTATATTTTAATGTATATATTGATAGTTCAACCAAAATTTACTAACTATTATTTGATATACAATATTTTGGAGTATGTGAATGGGATGTTACGAAATTTCTAGTATGATTGACGTCTTGTTTTGCAAAGTTATGTATAAATGTACATTGTTATTAATTATGATAATAGTCCTCTTTAGGACGATATGCAAAGTTATTCCAATTGTTCTAAACTTCAAGTTAACCGAAAACACTTACTCTTTACTTAATTATTTACATGCTCCTTTAGTAGGTAGGTAAAGGTGGGTAGGCACCAGGTTGGCTATGAGGGAGCTGTATGGGACATTAAAAGAAGTTTTCTTGAAAATTCTTATTTTACAAAACACTAGTTACATAGTAATCATTATATTAAACTCATTATATGTCAGGATTACAATTAGTATTTATATCCCGCTCCAAAGTTTTTACAATAATGTATGGTAAAGCCCTTGAATATAGAGTCATGGAATGTGAGGGGTTTACAAAACAAAGCCATGAAATCATTATTATTTCATTTATTATATAAATATCAAGCTAATTTATGTTTTATACAAGAAACACACTTACTTAGAGAAGTTTGGTATAAAGAAAGAAACAAAAAATGGATTAGCAAAATAATTGCAGCAGGAAATAGTTCTTATTCGAAGGGGGTGGCAATTTTAATCAAGCAGAGTTTTCAAGGTAGTATCATTGAAGATAAATATGATACTGAGGGTAGATAGTGTTACTTCACTACTAACATACACAATATGGATAAACCATTCCTAATTCCTAATTTATACAGTCCCTGTAATAACCAATATCTATTTATCATACAGATATACAACATTCTTTCTGCTTTTAAAGATCATTATATCATTGTGGGAGGAGACTGGAATTCTGTTATTAACCCAGTTATAGATTGCACTAGCAGATCACATTCCTATAACCACCAAGCTTCAATAGCTCTGGAAGAATTGATGCTAGATTTGAGTCTTGTAGATCCTTTGTCACTCACTGGCTACTCAAATAGCAAAGATATCTACACATACTACTCAAAATGCTATAATGCATGGTCCAGATTAGACTTCTTTCTTATATCTGATTCCCTGTCACATTTATTAATTAATTTCTCTATAGAGCCCAGATTTATTTCTGATCATTCGAGGATTTCTCTAGTACTTGATGTAGATCCTAACATATCGTGCACTCACATTAATAATACTTGGACACTGAATAATAACTTACTCTCAAATAAGGAAGTTAAGAAGTTATGTAATGAAATAATACATGAAATGTACAAGAATCTTGATTCAACAGATATTCCCTATGATATCCAATGGGCTGCTTGTAAGGCTAACCTAAGAGGTATGTTAATTAACAAAGCTTCATATATCAAAAAACAAAATAATAATAAAGAGTTTTTTTTTTTTTAAAGGGAAAAATTTAATCCCTTGAAAACTTGCATAAAATGAATCCAAGTTCTCTATATTATAAGCAAATTAAGGAATCTCAAAAAGAACGTTTACTTCTTCATCAGCATAATGTCTCTATATTAGAGCAAAGAATGTTGGCCATTTACTCTGAATGGGCGCAAGTACCTTCCAAAACTTTAGCTAGAATAATTAAAAATAATCATAACTCACCTAGAGTAACACCTTTACATTATGAGAATAGGATATACAGTACAGATGAGGAGATTTTACAACTCTTCACCTCTTTATTTACAGATATGTACTCCAAAAAAACTGACATGAAAGATAATCAGTGTATAGATAGGTATTTGTCTGCTATTAAATTTCCTAGATTAAATGAAGAACAACACAACATACTTATAACTCCAATAAATACCCAAGAGATCATAGACACTATAGATAGACTTAACAATGGCAAATCACCTGGCCCAGATGGCTTCACAACTGAATTTTTTTAAAACTTTCAAACAGGTGATAGCACCTTTTCTTCACAAAGTGTATAACCACATAAAGACAAATGGTATATCTGACTTATATTGGAACACCTCAAAAACCATACTGATTCTTAAAAATAATAAAGAAAAATCAGACCCACATAATTACAGGCCAATTTCTCTAATCAACATAGACATAAAAATTCTAGCTTCTCTCTTAGCTAACAGATTAAAAAAAATGTTACCATTGATAATATCACCTGATCAAGCTGGCTTTATATCTCACAGACATACTTGGGACAACACTTTGACTTTGGATACATTATTACATTTCACCAAGACAGACAGTAATCCTATATATGCTCTGATTCTTGATGCAACGAAAGCTTTTGATAGGGTGAATTGGAATTTTTTGTTTAGTACCATGATTCACTTTAATATTCCTACTTCATATATAGAATTAATCAAAACCCTTTATAAAGATTCTTCTACTCTCTTATATATTAATAGGAAATCCTCTAATCCTATCAAAATCACTAATGGCACAAGGCAAGGATGCCCACTATCCCCCTTCCTTTTTAACATTTACATAGAACCATTGTTATTAAGTATAGCTCAAAACTCCTTTCATAGAGTCCCCAGAATTCTGAATACAAAATTTCTTTTATCAGCATTTGCAGATGATCTGGTGTTATACTTTCAAACACCTACTACAGATCTTGTAAAGTTAAACAACTCTATCAGCGAATTTTCACAAGTTTCGGACTATCAGATTAACTCCAAAAAATCTCATATTTTTCCTATTAATCCTCATGCTCACAAGATGCATTTATTCCCTGAATCCTCTTTTCAAATAATTTATGGTGTGAAATATTTGGGAATTCATTTTATGCATAATGGACTCTCCACATTCCAAAATAACTTAACAAAAACATGGTCGTCAATTACACTTGACCTACACAAATGGGAACTACTAAATTTCTCTCTTTTGTCCAAGACTGCAGTAATTAAAATGAATATTCTCCCTAAAGTCCTTTTCCAATTTAATTCTACAGATCAAATAATTCCCAGGTTTTTTTTTCTAAGATACACAAGGAATTAGCTAAATTTATCTGGTTTCCTAAATCAGTTAGGATTTCATACTCTAAGTTATTGTTACCTAAAAGTAAAGGGGGTTTAAGTCTACCAAACTTTTATCTTTACTATTTAATTATTTCAGCTAATAAACTATTATCTATCACTAATGTGAATAGTGGAAACTATAAAAATCTTCCTAACTGGATTAAGTTCTTGCACCAGCATATTTTAATCAAAAAAATTAATCTGTTGACACTTCCATTTCTATCTATGGAAATTATGAATACTCTTAAAATCTCTAAAATTTTAAAACAGAAGGTTAAATTTTTTCAAGAGTTGCTAAAATATATTAATTTAGATGGTACTTTCCAATTACTACAGCCAATCCCTTTAAACCCTAATATTAAACTAGATAATAGTATGATTAACCTCTCAAGTTTCCCTCTAATAAAAAATCTAAATTTATGGGATATTTTGAAACATAAAGACGAAACCTTAACTAGCCTATGCAATATATTTGAGGTCAGAGGTAGATACATCACTATCCTTCGTCAGTTAAGAGAAATTATCAATGCTAAATTTGCCCATATAAATCCAAAAATTCAGGATCTCATTAATTTAGACATGTTGATTCAAACTTTGTTACTTCCAGTGAAAATGCTGTCTAAATCGTATAGTCTTTTAATGGATATAATTCATAATTCAGATTGTCTTTTTTCTAAGTATTGGGATAGATATAACTCACAACTAAATATAAATCAGAAAATTTCTGCTATCAAAGCCACTCTAGAATTCTCACCCTTTAAGAAACTTTACTATACCCAGCTAATGATTAATAATAATGCTTACCACACTCCTAATAAACTTAACAAATTTAATCCCAGCAAATCTTCCTCCTGCTCATGTTGTTCGTTTACAAATGCTGATCTTATGCATATTATATGGTCTTGTCATTACTCACACAAACTCTGGACCTCATTGAAAGTATGTTTGCAAAAAATGGGGTATCATAAATCCACTTTATCCTGGGAACTAGCCATTCTTCATATTCCCAAAATACCTCTTTCTAGGTTAGATTCACATGTAATACTATACATATGTTTGCTTATAAAGTTCTACATTACCAAAAACTGGTTTGACCGCACCAAACTAAACTGGGAAAATTTCCAATCCTTGGCTTACTCATATATTGCTGTACAGAAAACATTAGTGAAAAGCCCCAAAAAATTGTCTCTTATCAGCAAAGTATTAGAAAAAGACTTACTCATTATCAACTGTATATAACTGTTTTGTCATATCTCTTCTTATTGAGTCATAACATAATTTGGGCTAGTTAAATTGTTTTTGTTTTTGACATTAATACTTAATTTCAGACAGTGTTTTGCATTTCGGTTAACTTTTGTAAGATTGTATATAGTTATACAAGTTATTATTCACACAAAATGAACTATATGCTTTTATAACCAATGTGAATTCATATAACTACTAACTTCTACAAGTATATTGTAATATTTATTCTTCATGTTGTTTTTGTTTTATTTATTACTTAATAATCAATAAAAAGTTTTTGGAAAAAAAAAAACTACAAGATCAGCATACCCCCATGCAAATGAAATACTCCAATAGACAGTAATATTGGACTTAATATTTGTAGGTTCACATTTTTGCTCATTCAGTCTCACTTTTCCAGGATTCACAGTAATGAGTCTCAAACTATCTAATGGTTAACTGGCATAGACCCAGCAGATATGTGTATTATTCTTTAAGAAATCCAAGACATCTGTAATGTTAAATAAATTAACAAAAGACATTTTCATATCATTTTAACTAATATAGACATGCTATGTTCTTCCTTATGATCAACCCCGGGAAAAATCAGAGACATTAGTAGAAGGAAGCAGAAAAGAAAAACAGTTACTAGTTGTCAATTGCTTAAACATAGGACAGTCTGAAGTGCCCAGTCTGTTTCAGTAGGTCAAAACCAGTAAAGTAGTTACCCTAAATAATAATAGTGGTGGTTTAAAAAGTAACTGAACCATGTCCACAAACTAGTGTAATATAGTCAGTTTTTTTTCTACATGTTTTATAATACTCCTCCAATGAAAACATTTTTGAACTCCTTGGCGACTGATTATAGTTTGGATGTCCAATATATAACCATGGGACTTAAATCAATGTAGTAGATTCAAAGGATCATACTAATCATAATTAGTAGAATAATCTTTTAGATAGTTGCTAATGATTGCATAACTTAGCATCAGTTCCTTTCCATGAAAATGTCTGTGTTGTAGGCCTTAGCCACCATTTTAAAGTGTCATTTTAAACTTGTGTCTAAATATCTGGAGCCACCTACATTGCCAATTGCCTTTCTTCTCATGGTAGAATAACATAAATTTTAAGTTTGAAACCATTCAATAAATATTCTCCAAGATTACCTTTGGTGGCATAGTATTATACTTATTTTGTAAAGCATACTGACCAAATTCTTATTTGCTAGTTCATTTTAGAAATATAGTTGTAGCTTTAAGTACCTTAACACATCAAGCTCAAAAAACTCTGTACCCATGAACTACCACATAGGCGGCAGTCTTCTTAACACCGAATGTGTGATAAGAGACCTTGGGACCCAGGTGGACAGTAGTCGCTCCTTTGATAAACACATTGCCACAGTAGTCAGGAAATCCTTCTACATGGCACAACTCATCACAAAAGGGTTTACATCCAGGAAAAAAGAGGTCATTGTTCCCCTCTAGTCGACACTCATTAGACCCATTATAGAGTACAACACCCCTTTTGGAATGTACCTCACAAGACATCTGCAGCAGCTGCAAAGGCCACAGAAGTACCTCATAAAGAGGATTACTGGGCTCAAACAGATGCCCTACACTAATCATCTCAAAAAACTCCACCTTTACTCAGTAGCTTATCGCTTACTCTGAGGTGATCTCTGCCTAACATATAACGCTATGTCAAACCCAGAGCTGTTGGACATGCTACACCTAAAGAAATCCCAATACCTCTGAGTTACATGCTCTAGGGGACCTAAACCTTGTCACCATAGTAAACAGGACTTGCCGGAGGGATAGATTCCTGTCCCAGAGACTTCCCATACTCTGGAACAAGCTACCCATCTATGTCAAGCAAAGTTCCTCATTAGCACTCTTCAAGAAAAATCTTGATGAGTGGATGGGAAATAGGAAATATACCCCGGGGTTCACTTCTGTGGCTCTGCTCAACAGGGGGTACAGGAAATTAATTTTCTTGGGTTGGCATAAGCCAGGGAACTTTGTTGGCTAGGCTTACTTAGGCCCTTGGGCCGATAGACTAGTACCTACCTATGAACCTATGAACACTATCTTAAAGATCTGAAATTGTCCTGCACAAGGAAAGATTTCATTTTTCAAATGCAATTAGACTGGATAATTTGTGACTAGCTACATGTAGTTCTTTATTAACTGAGGTTGAAACGTCAGGTATACTTCATGACTGTAATTTAAAACCATTGCCTACTTCTATGTAAGAATTAATAAGGCAACCCTCTCCAAAGTATTATGGGAATTTCCTTTTAGGCAGAAGTCTTACTGGGGAAATACAATAGTAAATTCAATCAGTCCATATTTGTAATTTTCCAGATTTCTGCAATGTTGGCCATCTAGTTGTTTATTGACATTCTTAGTGAGAAAGCTAATGCTTAGTTCTTATGTGCCCAGGAAGCTTATCGAAGATAGAAACACACTTATTACAAGGTAACAACTTCAAGAATCAGTATATTAGCTTCTGCAATGGAAAAATGTTAACCATGATCTTTGAAGGCTACAGCTGACATAAGCATATACATTTGAAATAAATTTCAAATGAGGCATATAGGAGTTCTGGAAATGGATAGTCATCACAGCATATCATACAACGTGAGCATTTAAAGCTACAGACATCACTATAACGTCCTTCTACTCAAAGCCATCACCATATTTTCCAGCTTAAAATGGAATAGCATTACATTTGATTACTGCTATCATTAATGTACTTTCCAAGCTGCTGATAATTAGATGTTTAAAAAAGATCTGACAGAAATACAACTACAGGATGGAGCTACATTGAGACCAACTCCAAACATTGCACCATCTTGCTGAACCTGACAACATCATTGTCAAAAGTAGTTATTTAACTTTGAAAATAATAATTATTTTCTTTTCTTCTATTTTCCTTCAACTTTTAATATCTACCAAGCAGCAAAAAAAGTGAAATACCATTTCCAAAGTTTTCTTTTTTTTTTTTTTTTTTTTTTAAATTTGCTGTTTCCATGAAAACTCATTTCTTAAAGTGCAATGACAGCAACTCCATGACGTACTCCATATTGTCATTTTGAGGTTATAATCATTTTGTGAAGTCCATTTAAACTGGACTTGATTTCTTTGGTACTTAAACAGTAAATCATGGGGTTGAGTAGTGATGGAAGAACCTTCTGCACAAGAGTTGCCCATGTGCTGATGCCATATGATATCCCCTGTAAGCTGCTTGTGACTAGAAGAAAGAGCAGAACTAATACATGCACAGCAACAACAAACAGGTGGCTAATACATGTTGAAAGGGCTTTCCAGTGCCCACCTGAAGGTACAGCACTAAACACTGTTTTAAATATTTTTACATAAGAGAAGAGAATATAAGACAACACACAAACTAGGCAGAGCAAACTCTGAAATGAGGAAATAGCATTCTCCAATGATACATTTGTACAGGCTAAATTCATTATTGCATTATACATACAGAAAACATGCATAATTTTATTAGATCCATATACAGGAACAGACAGAGCCCAGTACAAATGAAGTAAGCCAATCATGGACCCTGGGAACCAGGAAAGAATAGTTATTTTGGTAGCAACGTTGTTAGTCATTTTAGTGTGATATCGAAGAGGGTTGCATATTGCTTGGAGACGGTCATAGGCCATGACTACAAGAGTGAATCCTTCAGAGGTACTAACAGTAATGGAAAATGCCATTTGAAAAAGGCATGACACAAAATTAATTGATCCGTCATTAGATGCCACATGATACAACATTTCTGGAATGATAGAAGAAGGAATCAGCAGATCTATAATTGCTAAATTACACATGAAAATGTACATTGGTGAGTGCAGTCTGTAATCCAGTTTAACAATCAGGATTAACAACGTGTTTTCAATAATAGTCACAATGTATGTCATGAGGAGACAAGTGAACAGTGTAGTTTGAAATGTACTGTCTTCCAGTCCAGGAAAGCCATCAATGATGAAATGAGTTATGGGAGAACATGAGCCATTCCAT
>NC_056743.1:1677595891-1677682776 GCF_019279795.1 Protopterus annectens
GATTTTATTCCAGAGTGAAGGGAGCCTCTGGGTTATGAATCTGTCCCTCCAGCATGTCCTATTTATTTCAGTGCTGAGGTTCAAGTCTCTCGAGCGTGTAGCTCGATGGGATTTGGATTTTCTGAGGTGCAGCATGTCCATTAATTCCGGGTTGGACATGGCTTTATACGTCAGGCACAGATCGCCTCTGAGAAGGCAGTATGCCACTGAGTAGAGCTGGAGTTTCTTTAACTGGGCAACATATGGCATCTGTTTGAGCCCTTTGATCCTCTTGGTGAGGTACTTTTGGGGTCTTTCCAGTTGCTGCAGGTGTCTGGTAAGGTACATCCCAAAAGGGGCATTGTACTCGATTATGGGCCTGATGAGGGATGGGTAAAGAGGCACGATGACCTCCCCTGATCTAGATGTGAATCCCTTCATGATTAGGTGGGCTATATAAAATGTTTTTCTAACCACTTTGGCCACGTGGTTGTCAAATGAGAGATTGCTATCAACTTGGGTCCCCAGGTCCCTAATGACTTCTTCTGTACTTAATGAATTACCACCTATGTGGTAATTTGTGGGCACTTTGTTTTTGCCAAAGGGGATGACTATACACTTTTTGGCGTTTAGCTTGAGGCCATGGCTCTGGCACCAGTTGTCTGTTTCTATGAGGCCCTTTTGGAGGATGCTTGTGTTGGCTGGAGAGTTGATTATGGTGCCCAGTTTGCAGTCATCTATGAACTTGGTCAGCCACAGTCCTTCCGTGTTGGCCTGTACCGCCGAGAAATATATACCGAACAAGAGAGGTCCCAGGACTGAGCCTTGTGGGACGCCACTTATAACTGGTTTGGAGTCTGACATGGCTCCAGCAATTCTAACCATGTGGGTTCTGCCCTTGAGCCAGTTTGCAACCCATCTAGTGACATAGGGGGTTATATTTAAGCTGGTGAGCTTATCTATAATGCCCGAGTGGGGTATTGTATCGAAGGCTTTTGCGAGGTCCAGGTAGGCTGTGTGGACCACCTTCCCCTCGTCAATGGCCTTGGTGACTGTTTCAAAGAAATCAACCAGGTTTAAGAGGCAGGATCTGCCCTTAACAAAGCCAAACTGGGTAGGATCCAGTGTCTGTAGGTCCCCAATATCTTTATTTATGAGGTCCATGATGATCCTTTCCATAGCTTTGCAGACCAAGCTAGTCAGGCTTATGGGGAGATAGTTTCCAGGATCCGTTGAGGCACCACCTTTGTGGAGAGGGACCACTGTTGCTGAACGCCACTCTTTGGGTACATATCCTGTAGTAAGGCTGAGATTGAACAGTAGTTTTATGTTTGGGTTTAGCTCTTCTTGGAGTTCATGTAGGACTCAGCCCGGGACACCATCTGGTCCCATTGATGCTGTGTTTTTTGCTTTGGAGAGGGCGGCTCTTACCTGAGCATCTGAGATGTCGGGGGGGCAGCACTCTGTTGGGATAGATATTTGCCCTTTTGGTGGGGAGGGGGGGGGAGTTTGCACTGAACCTGTCAGCTAGGATGTTGGCAATGTCTGTGGGCTCGGTGTATTTTTTGTCATTTTGGACTAATTCTGAGCATATCTGGGAATTCCCACCCAGGTTCCTAACATAACTAAAGAAAGCCTTGTGATTATCCTTAGTGTCCTGTGTAATTTTTCTCTCGAAGCTGGCCTTAGACGATTTTATGAGTGCCCGTAGTTTTTTGCTAATACTGATCAGAGATGCCTTCCCTTTTTGGGATTTTGCTCTATCATGTAGTAGCTTCCTCCTTCTATTGTATAGTTTGTTTATGGCTGGGATCCACCAGACAGGATGTCTGCCTTTGGAGGATTGGGTCTTGGTTTTATTTGGGATTGCATGATCCATGCATTCCTGAAGGTGTACATAGAATGCATTTATAAAGGTGTATAATTCAGGAATTAACGTTAAGAAGCATAAGAAAAGGAATTTAAACTATAAACAAAGAATGGCTTTAGAGAGTCTAAGTAAAGATAAATCTATAATCATTAGACCTGCTGACAAAGGAGGCCCACTAGTAGTTTTAGACATGATTAATTATAAGGAGAGCATGTATGGCTTACTTTGAGATAGGAATTATTACACTACTATAGACAACAAAGTAGTAGTAATGAAAGTCACAAAAGTTTTTGAAATGCTAGATGATGCATTGATGAGTAGTTATATCAGTCTTGATTTGTTTAATTTTTTGAAGGTGAAGAATCCCTTGATTCCTATAATTAATGGGCTACCTAAAATTCATAAAAAGTTAGAGCAGCCCCCAATGAGACCTATTGTTTCAGGCAGGAATTGGGTTACTGAACCTTTATCAATATATATTGAATATTTTCTGAGACCTATTGTTGATGGCAGGAAACAGATTTTGAAAGATAGTAAGCAATTTTTAAAGGATTTTTATGATTATTTGAAAAAGATCCCACAAGACTCTCCTTTTTATTTGGTTACTATGGATGTAGTCACTTTATTTACAGTTATACCTAACAGTATTGATGTCATTAATGTTCAAAACTATTTAGCTACTTATTCTGAAATGGACTCAACACAAATAGATCTATTATGTTTATTCTTAGAAACAGTACTGGAGAATAATGCGTTTATGTTTCATGATACTATTTACTTACAATGTAAAGGTGTAGCCATGGGCACACCATGTGCTAATAGGTACGCCAATATTGTTATGGCCTCCTGGGAAGAGAAAGAGTTATTTAAACTTAACAGCTCTAAAAGTTCAGTAGGCTTTTATCGTAGATTTACCGATGATTTGTTGTTTGTTTGGAACAAGGATGAGGGCTCATTAATTAAGTTTTATGAAGAAATTAACACTTTATCAAGCTTTTTAAAATTTACCATGAATTATTCTTTAAATTATATTTCCTTTTTGGATGTGAATATTGAAAGATTTTATAACGGACTAATTAATACTGGGATACATAGCAAAGCTTGTTTTAGGAACACCTTACTACATAGGACAAGCATGCACCCCAGGCATGTGTTCAAAAGTGTGGCTAAGGGACAAGCCATTAGAGCTTCGAGGCTTAACCCTTTGGAAGAGGGATTTGAACATGAATTAGATGATCTGAAATGTAGACTTTTATGTAGAGGTTATAACACCTATGAAGTTAATTAAGCTATTTGTAGTACTAGCGCCTCCAGAACTACTACAGCACGTCCTTATTTTTCAGAATTCAAATCTACTTGTATAACTAAACGGCGTGACAATTTGCCATCAACCAGAATTTCAGTTCACTTCACATCTGATATACAATCTATTATTGATATTTTTACGAAACATTGGGGATTATTATTATTAGACAGTGATATTAGGAACATAGTAGGAGATGAACCTAAATTTATTTTTAAAAATAAAAGGAACCTTAAACAGATACTTTGTTATCCTAAAATGCTACCCAGCTCCGATGGTGATCATCAACAGTTGGGAACAAAACCTTGTATGAGGTGTAATCAATGTGTTTACATAGACAGTATTGATAAGTTCATACATCCAGTAACAAGTATTGCTTATTCTCTTACAGCTATAGCGAATTGCTAGACTTGCAACGTGATATATTTAGCTAGATCTGTACAATGTAATGCTTTCTATATAAAAAAGACGAATAGGAAATTAAAGGAAAGGATTAGGGAACACTACTGCAATATCACAATAGGAAACAATAGTAATTCGTTATCTAGATGTGATGCAAACAGATACTACACATATATTTAAATTCTCGGTGTTGCAAGTTATATTTCCCAACACTAGAGGAGGTAATATCAGTAATTATACAGAACGTTGTGAAATTAAATGGATTATCAAATTCAGAGCCGATAAAACACCTGGCATTAATGACAAAGTTCCGTTGATGCCTATTTTGAGTAATAGGAAGCTGAAGACTCACACACGTAAATGAATGATGCCAGTGGTCTGGATGTTTTAGAATTAATACAATAGTGAGGTATTTAGTGTTTAAATAGTGTATTGTTGTTTATTTAATATTTATATTTGCAAATCATTTTTGTATTTTCAGTGAGATTTTGTAGGATTATTTATATTAAGCATGAACATATTAATGTATATTTTTTATATATTTGTATTTATATGTGTCATATATTTATATTATAATGTATTTAATATGTTTTTTAGTATATTAGTCCAGTACTAATTAGAGTCCATAGTCTAAATATGATTCAATTATTAGTTAGAATGTTTTTAAAAAAATTTTGAATATGAATAATTCATGATTTTATATTATTTTATATTACATTTGATTGTAAGTCTTGATCATAATGAAAAGTTGTTATGAAGCTTTTAAGTGTTCCGAAATTAATAATTCATGACCTTACATCATATTGAATTGTATACTTTGAATTAGAGGAAGTGATGTCATCAATTTTAAATCAGCTTAGGTTATTTAAATGGTTTAGTAATTATTGTTGTAAGTCTGAAGAAGCCCTAGAGGTGAAAGCGCTTACTGTTCTTTAATCAATGGTTGATCGTTTACCACTCGCTTTTGAATTTTATAGTAAAAAAGACGTTATTCCTATTTATTCATACGTATTATTATAACGTGCTGCCTTGGTGGTTCCCTGGATGCTACTTGCAGTTTGGATAAATATATATATATATATATATATATATATATATATATATATATATATATATATATATACACACACACACACACACACACACACACACACACACACACACACACACACACACACACAAACACATGCAGAGTGAGCTCATCTTTTCAGTAAATTCATTTTTTTCTGCATGAAAATCTACAAGGAAATTTAAGATGATGATGAGAATTTGAGCTGAATGCATGAAGACTGTTCTTTGGACAGAGTTAGTGGAATCTATATGTAACATACGGCTTGGGACTTGATGTGTGCTTAGTAGAGTCTGGTAACAGGAAGAATCATGAAACATAACCAGACTAAGCTTGTATGGTGGACCATCTTGAGTGTTCACTACCACATTTTCAAATGTGGGGATGGGAGCAGTTGCAACAAGTTGGCAACAGCAGGCATGACTATCATAGGCATGGGTATCCTAGAGTGTGGCCATGCAGACGGATGTTAGGGAGAATGGATTGTTACCTCTGTGGTGGAAACAGCCCCTGAGCATTTGTCTGTGCTAGTACAGTATTTGTATGATTTATCCAGCCTTACCTGTGGATATGGTGTGAGCTCCAGAATTATAAATGGCAACTAAACAGTGTTTCTGAAAAAAAAATGAAAGAAAGAAGTATATTAAACCTTTCATATTTTCTCTGGTTTCAAAACAAAACCAAATATAGGGAATAATTATCTACAATAAGAAACATAAATATAAAAGGAAATAATAAAATTTCCAAATAAAATGCGGGATGTAATTGAAATCAAGTATTCAGTTAAACATTTTTAGCTATGTGCAGTGTTATTTCCCTTATGTTTTAACTTGATGGATTTCAAAATAAAAACACTTTCTTTTTACAAAAGTAAATTGTTTCTCTTGCTGCTTTAATATTGGAGGCATCTTGTTCACTTATAGAAACTTTCAAATTTTCTCTGCTACTCTGATTATAATCACCGATCCTCATTTTCTGCTTTTGTTCTGATTGTCATATTTCTTAATTCAATGCCATTCTCCAAGCCTCTTCAGCAGTCAGACCTGACTGTTGCTTCTCTTCTGTCATGCAATATATCCATCTCCCTGCTTGACTTATTATTTTCCTCTTACCTTCTTCCTGTCTCCCAAATCTACTTCAACAGATCATTTTCTGCTTTCCTGCAGATGTGCCCAGGCAGTAATACTTGTTGCACCACTGTTTTATACACCCTGCTTCTTTAGCACTCTTCAGTCAGATACTACCCCTGGCAGTCAGTGCCAGCTGGCTGTAGCCCCTCTGATTCTAGCTTTGACCATCTCATTCTGAGTTTCATTCTCCTCAGCCTCCCTTATCAGATACTTGAAGCTGTTCGCCTGTGCCACTATTTCCAACTGTTTTGTCTGTGCTCAGTTTTATTCTGTGCACTTAGGGTTTTACATTCCATTTCTCTCTCATTAGCTGAAGTTCTTGTCCAGAGTCTGCTGATAATGCCACGTCATTGGCATATATCAGCTTTGCTGATCTGTCAACTTCATCCTGTTTGCTGATACAGTCCACTAACTGTATGAACAGCAATGGGATCAGAATTGAACTCTGAAGCTCACCCACCCCCATGGAGGACCCTTCTCTAAGTCCAAAAAATTTTACACTTGTGTCATTGGATCCTTGTATATAGTCTGCAATAATTCTATTAATGTATACAGGACTTTGAAACATCACAGATCTGCCCAAATCAACTTGCTTGAGACCTTATATGTTTTTTACAAGTCTACGAATGCCAAGTGGACACTTTCTTCATCTTTAGATTCTTCTCAACTATTTCTCTCACTGAAAACATTGAATCAGTTGCATTGCATCCTGATCTGAATCCAAATTACTCATCTCACATCTTACTTTCACTACTCTGTATATTCATTTAACAATCAGCCATTCCAGAACTTTCATGCAATGTGATAGGAGATTGATACATCTATCCATTCATCCATCCACAAGCCCTTTTTACCATTTTACACATTGGGTCAGGCTGTCATTTCAACAGTGACAATCATCCAAAGCCAAGGTTTACACTGCCAGGAGGATAGCCCTGCCTTGGTAGTTCTTCCACACCGCAGTAACACGCACTTTCACACCTATGGCCAATTTAAAATGTCCATTCCACCTACTGCATGTCTTGGGAATGTGGGAGGAAACTGGATCACCCAGAGGAAACCCACCTGAATACAGGGAGGACATGCAGACTCCACACTGCAGGCAACCCAGCTGATAATCAAACTGGGGAATCTCTTGCTGTAAGGCAACAATATTATCTACTGTAACACTGTATATTACCCAAGACTATGAATGTCTTCTTTTTTCTTGTACAAGGGTATGGAAATGACTATTCTCCACTCATCTGGGACATGCTTTTCTTTCCATACTGCTGTGAGTAACCCCTGAAGACATTTATTTCTAACTCACCCAGCATCTTGATCAGGTCGGCCATGACCTCATCTGACCCTGCAGCTTCCCCTGACTTAATTTTCCTTAGTGCTGTTCTTACTTCTTCTAGAGTAGACTTCACATCTTAATCTTTCAACACTGGATGTGTCTGGAGCAGTACAGCTTCTGTGGGGTTTTCATCATGTAGAAGATGATAGAAATATACTTTCCGTATGCCTTTGATGTCCTGTGCCCTGGTGAACAGATTGTTGTTTTCACCTCCAATGAAGGGTTTCTGATAATTATCATGCCTTTCTGTTTTGGCATTGCAACCTGATAATGTTTCTTTCTAATATCTGCTGAGTTGCGACCAATGTGAATTTCAAATGCTAAATGACAAAATATAAAACAGCAAATACAACTTGTCATTCGCTTTTGGTTTCAATGTTTTTTTTTCAATAATAGAAACTTTTGAAAAGTTACTTTTGGCATTTCCTTATCGCTCTTGCCAGTTATGACATTATGATAGTAAAGCTATATATATATATATATATATAAAATATATATGCATATATATATATATCTATATTTATAGCTATATCTACATATATAAATGATTATACTAGCTTGCTTTAACAGTTACATTTTTCCACATCCTGAACAGACCCCACAATATGTCAAGAATGCAAATGATGGTGCACTAATATCCATGTGCAAAGAAACAACCTCAGCACGTGCACAACTTAAAACAAAAGAAACCATTAAACCCCTGCATCACCCCATATGGGGTGCTGTACCCCCATACCATCTAATAATTAAATATACTGACTCTAAGAGTGTACAACATTGGGGAAAGGGAATATTCCTATACCCTGAGAATTATACAGTTCTGCACACCTGTTGACCATCTGTTTAGTTGACTGAAAGTGATTGACTAAACAGATGTCAACCAAACACAGTCAACCAGAACATCTACACTCATATATACATAAATACATACAGTGTGTTATGCAAGCTTTTCCACTGTTCTAAGATACAGACAAAATAGTTTTACTAGATTATAATTTGTATATCCTATACAAATTAATATAATTTGGTTTTAAGTAAATAATAATAAAATGTTGGATTGGAGTTTTTTGATGTGTTTTAATAGGGTCTTGTGACCAACTCTTGATATGCCCTTTATTTGGATTTTTTTGGCTTCTGCATTTGTATTCCACTTAACTTTGTGCCGCAGCAACTGTCAGCGGTCACTACCAGTGAGCTACATTTCATATCTGAAGGCAAAACCTAATTTTAATTTGAGCTGCTGTCAGTACCATAAGTGAGATTAGAGCCATTGTGCTTCTGTCAGCATTTTGGACATTACTGAATGAAGACAATACACCATTTTTATACCTTTGTCTGTGGCTCAAAGTATAAACAGCAGTGGTAATGTAAGGTTCTAATCCAGTTTACATTTACTTTTAATGAAGGAGTTAGAATAAGTATTGTCATTACATTTTTATTAGGAATCTAACATGAATTAAAATTATTAAAAGAGAAATTTGCAACATAACTCTGTATAACAGTTGCTAAACAAATCAACTATAATCTGTGTAAAGTATGTTAAAATAACAATGATCACAGTTAATTTAAACTAAGCTTGCATATGCAGAATCTGCACAATAATTCTTGGGGAAAAAGAACAATTCATCACATAAAGTTATCAGGCATATTGGACAGCATGCCATGTAAAGTATTATGGCATCTCAAACAGCATGTTGTACTCAGATAATGCAACTCACTGTATATGAAATATATTTATATAAATAAATACTCACTTTTACGTATAACTCCAGTACCATAAACAAGTGAATGTCATATACTTACAGACTTGTCATAATTAAATATCCACTGGTGTTGACATTTTTTTACCTCAACTTAGAAGCTCAAAATGTAAGTTCTCATTGATATTAACATTTAATAACAGCAGTTAGCGTTTTACTGTTTTTCTTAGCTATGGATTCTGTTCCCAGATGGTATTTTTCAACGTTTGCAGTTTGTATGTCCAACAAACCCATTATGTCCCAATTCATAAAATTTTCCTCTAAACAACACTCATAATCAACATCATAGATTTGATGCTATGTCATCTCACTGTGTCAGAAGACAGTATGAATAACTACCATGAACTATAACAGAGAGCATGTGTGGAGGTGACAATATTTCCTTTGAAATGTGATTCACTTCTCATCATACTAATGCATTTGATGATTTTACAGTAGAACATGAGCATCACATATGAAGTCTCACTAACATATTTCACACCTACAGGGGTATTTTGAAGGAATCAAACCTTCAAAGGACAGGACATCATTCAGTAGGGCCTCGGTGCCCAAATCAGCAGAGTAGAAAAGGTTCTGTGTTGTGTTCCAAAGTCATTGTTCCTGCCCACACTGACCCACTGAAGCCAGTGATGACATTTCTGAGGGTAAGGACAAAATTCTCACTGTGCTCATACTGGACACAGATGTCCCACTCATGGTGTCCATCACCATCACTGTCTGTCTTGTATGCTCTGTATGTCTGTGCCTGGTACCTAACCCACCCAACGTACCTTACCCTCTTATTCTTAAAAACCTTCCCCAGCTGTCTTTTCTCTCTCTCTCAAAAATCATGTGCACATGTCCCCACAAAAAAAATTATGTCTCATACATATCTCTCCACTCTCCCGCCCAGCTGGCAATACAACATTATTTTGTTGTTATCACCCAACCCTGATATGGTGACAATTGAAGTTCATCAAATTCTTGTTACAAGTAAACATTTATGTTATGAAGAAGTGGATGGCTATGATTCTCCCCCACCATCATCCTTAACATTCATTTATTTTTCCCACTCTATAGTACCATCTGCTTGCCCACATTTTCACCACTGTCCTATCAACCCATTTTTCACACCTTTAATCTAGTCAAAAAATAGAATTGCACACACAAGAAAGAAATGGTCGATAAAAATCCTTCAGTTTTTGTCTTCAGGATTTGCACAAATCTTGGCAGTGTGCACCATTACTGAGGGATGGTAAATGGCAATTCATGTCCTAAGGCAAAAGCAGGTTTATTTTTGCCATTGACCCCACTTCATGCAAAAGTGCTTATCTCCTCTGCAGTATAGAAACACAGACTGATAGCATTATTCTGAGACAGTTACTCTAACATATTTATTAGGCTGCAGAATGTAATGTACACCTTATGGGATATTATAATTGTCATTATTCTAATAAAGCCTGATTCCTACATTCTCCCTTGTTTCAATCTGTCATTACTGTTACTTCTAATATTATTTTATCTTTATAAAATATGAATCCCTATGTGGTGTGCTGAAATAATGTTCAGATTCGTAGACTGCTTTTTGCAGAGTGAAGGATTCAAATGCTGAAGTATGTCAGGCATTACTGAAAGTTTTTCATATTGATACTGTATGTGTAACTATAGCATTAACACAATACTGTCCTGCATATGCCTTAGTCATGTTTCTACTCTTCTAACCTTGCTTGCTCCACTTTAGAAACACTTTATTGTACAGTTCATGACAGGGTTATTATGATGACAAAACTAAGAGTAACACAAAACAAAGATGGCCAGAAATTAACTATAAAGAAAAGTCTTGCTGTATCTCATCTCTCTCTCTTCCCCTCTTGGAGCTTATCAGTCTTTGTCCTCAGCATTTGTATGATGCCTGGTAATAGGCGGCAGATATAACTGACGGTCAATGGCTTTTCACATCCTATGCCGAAAAATTATGCATTTTTGCCTTCAGCCACATTGGTTTGTTGCCCCTCACACTTTTGTGTTTAGTTTCACTCTGCTATGGAAACACAGCCCAGTAGTGCTATAAGGAGGCATTAATTATCATATGTTAAATAAGCTGCAGAGTTGAATGTACACCATACAGGATACTACACATGTAGCTGCTGCAATTAAATAAAATAATTACAAAATTCCTTACTTCAGAGTGTTTGCAAAGTCTGGGATTGCACCAGCTATAACATTCTTCATCCATTATGTACTTCGTAATCGGACCTAAATGCTTATACATTCCCAGAAATTTTGCAATTTCTTTTTTTACAATAAAGGGTTGATGAGTCATCAAGCATAGTGCATGAGGCACACCTTGCAAGTATTGCTGCTTTGCACACATAAGGTGATATAATAAATTAATTTGCATTTGCATGCATTTTCAGAAGTAATTTAATTATCACACCTGCACGTATGTTACATATAGTGACTGTGGCATTCAGTGATGTCATGAAACACTTGCAGTTACATATGAAACACCACAACATTCCTCAAATACATAAACATTCACCAGAAATGAGGGCTGTCTAACTCTGTGCCTGTGTTATCCATATAATGAGTACTTTTCTGCAGTTCTTATGAGAAATGTATAAATCATGACACAGAAAACATTAACATAACACAGATAATGTTCTGAACTGGATAACAATCAGAACTGTTTGCATATCTACACTACTACTTTGTGCAAAAGTTGGCACAGAGTACTGTAGGCGACTAATTCCCATTCTAAGTTTAATACCTCAGAACATAGTTACTCATCCTCTGGCACTTTGCTATCAGATGCACAAATGAGCTTGTCAGCGGTGTGCTTTACAAACAGATTTTAATAAGAGGGAAGTAGTGTCAGTGGTTTGTATTACCTGTCCATGTTGAAGTGGACAGCTGTACTCAGGATATGATGAGTTCATTCTGATGCTGTCCAAACAACTACATAATGTCTGCACACCAACACATTAGACTTGCAAATGATAAACAGTGTTGTGGGACCTCCAGACATACACTTGCTAAGTAATATTAAGGAGTGCACTTTCATAGGTTCGGCCTGTATGCCTTTAATTTATGTTGCACAGTGACCATGCATGAGGAAATATTAAAAATGACACAGCAAATGATTATAATTTGCATACATTCATCCCATGCTGAACAATCAGGAATGGTACCGCAGTACAAGGACAAAATTATTGACTTCAACAGTTGGCTAAGCTTCTGGTGTCATTCTAAGGGGATCCAGTATCTGTCTACCTGGGAAGACATGGTCAACAGAGCACAATGCTTTGCCAGAGATGGCCTGCACCTGTCACCCCTGGGATTCCGGATACTGGCAAAGGCTCTTGTCGCCCCTATAGTGCCTTTTTTAGGCAAGGTTCAAATGACAAATTCACCACCATAACAGGAACAGGCAAGCAAAAACTGAGGGTAATGCTACTCAATGCTAGAAGTCTAAATCTCAAAATGCACTAATTTGAGGCACTCCTTAAAATGTAGAACATCGATGTCTGTGCAGTGACTGAGACCTGGTTCAAGGCTCCAGCGAGCACCCCTGCATTACCAGGCTATAACTTATATCACACTTTTCAGCCCTCTAACCTGGACCAGAACACCAAATGTGGAGGTGTGTCCATATTCATTAAGGATATCCAAACCTCTAGGCTAGTTGCTCAGCATAATGAAGCCGAGGTTATCCAAGTGCAACTAACTCTGGGCAAAACTGCAATCCAAATTGTAGCTTGCTACAGATCCCCCACCATGCCCCAGGATTCCCACTCCTCTTTTCTTGATATACTGGAAAATATTAGGTTCAGCCAAATACCCTAATATTGGGTGATTTCAACTACCCCACCATTAACTTAGAAAACTACTCATATACCAACTCCTTTGCTCAGCGCTTTCTGGAATTCATAAATTCCAATGCCCTGGATCAACTTATCCACACCCCCACCAGGGGCAACAATATCCTAGACCTAGTCATTACCAGCATGAGTGACCGATGTTCCACACCTGAAGTCAACTCCTCATTGGTCAGATCCAACCATTAGCTAATCACCCTAGATATCCACATCCTGCCCCCACCCCCCATTAAGGAAACCATGGTAAAACATTTCTCCAAAGCCAACTTCATGCTTCTTAAGACAGAAGTGGCGAACTTCATGACACCCATGCAGATGGACAATACAGTTACGACTGCTGAATCCTACACAAATGCACTCTATAATCGCTTACCCAAGTGCATGGATCATGCTATCTCAAACAGAACCAAGATGCTATCCTCCAAAAAAAAGGAAGCCAATCTGGCGGTCCCCTGCCATAAACAAACTCTACACCAGAAGGAAGAAATTGTTGCAAAAGAAATTAAAATCCCATGAGTGGAGGAGCTCTCTGGTCAGTCTCAGCAAGAAGCTGAGATCCCTTATAAGATCCTCCAAAACTAGCAATGAAAACAAGATTGCAACTGATTCTAAGGATAACCACAAAGCATTCTATAGTTATGTCAAGAATCTCGATGGCAACACTCAGATCTGCTCTGAGTTACAGCACAATGCCACAAAAATTACAGAACCAACTGATATTGCCAACATCCTGGCAGATAGATTCAGTGCTAACTTTACCCCCACCCCCTAAAGGGCCCATATCTATACAGGAAGAATACAGAGTCCCTGTAATCACAACTTCACAGGTAAAAGCAGAACTCTCTAACGCCAAAAACACAGCATCCATGGGATCGGACAACATCCCAGGCTGCGTTTTACACGAACTTCAGAACAAACTGGCTCCCCACCTAAACAACATGTTCAATCATAGCCTCACATCAGGCTTTGTGTCCACCGAATGGCACACATCAACAGTTATCCCACTCCAAAAAGGGGGAGCCACCACTGATCCTGGGAACTATCGCCCTATTAGCCTGACAAGCCTGGTCTGCAAGGCCATGGAACGTATCATCATGGAATTTATAAACAAAGACATTGATAACCTCCAAACTCTGGACCCCACCTAGTTCGGGTTTGTGAAAGGCAGATTATGCCTCCTGAACCTGGTCAACTTCTTTGAGGCAGTCACCAAAGCCACAGACGAGGGTAAGGTGGTTCACACAGCCTATATTGACCTCGCAAAGGCTTTCAACACCATCTCCCATTCTGGAATTATAGCTAAACTCACTAAACTAGGTATAAATCCCTACGTCACAAGATGGGTTGCCAACTGGCATACTGACAGAACCCACACTGTAAAAGTTGCAGACTCCAAATCTGACTTTAAACCAGTGACAAGTGGAGTACCACAGGGATCAGTCCTGGGACCTCTCCTGTTTGGTATCTACTTCTCTGAAGTACAGGCTAACACAGAAGGCCTCTGACTAATGAAGTTCACAGATGACTGCAAACTAGGAGCTATAGTCATGTCCCCAAATGATGTGGACATCCTACAGAAGTGCCTCACTGAGACAGATGCCTGGTGTCAGAGCCATGGCCTGAAGCTCAATGCCAAAAACTGCATTGATATCCCCTTTGGTAAAAACTCTGTACCCATGAACTACCACATAGGCGGCAGTCTTCTTAACACCGAATGTGTGATAAGAGACCTTGGGACCCAGGTGGACAGTAGTCTCTCCTTTGATAATTACATTGCCACAGTAGTCAGGAAATCCTTCTACGTGCCACACCTCATCACAAAAGGGTTCTCATCCAGGAAAAAAGAGGTCATTGTTCCCCTCTACTCCACACTCATTAGACCCATTATAGAGTACAACGCCCCTTTTGGAATGTACCTCACAAGACATCTGCAGCAGCTGGAAAGGCCACAGAAGTACCTCACAAAGAGGATTACAGGCCCCAAACAGATGCTCTACACTGATCGCCTCAAAAAACTCCAACATTACTCTGTAGCATATCGCCTACTCCGAAGTGATCTTTTCCTATATATCAAACCGAGAGCTGTTGGGCATGCTACACCTAAAGAAATCCCAATCCCTCTGAGCTACATGCTCAAGGGACCTATACCTTGCCACCACAATATACAGGACTTGCTGGAGGGATAGATTCCTGTCCCAGAGACTTCCCATACTCTGGAACAAGCTACCCATCTATGTCAAGCAACGTTCCTCATTAACACTCTTCAAGAAAAATCTTGATGAGTGGATGGGAAATAGGAAATACACCCCCAAGGATCACTTCTGTGGCTCTGCTCAACAAGGACACAGGAAATTAACTTGCTTGGGTTGGCATAAGCCAAGGAACTTTGTTGGCTAGGCTTACTTAGGCCCTTGGGCCGATAGCCTAGTATCTACCTATGAACCTATTGGTTGTCATTCAACTGTTTCACAAGTGTGATTGTCATCAGTGCATCATACTGTGAAATAACTACATATCACTCACAGTGCTACAATTCACATGAATGACAGGATATATAACTTATCAGAACAGTATGTAATTACTTGTGATCCACAAATTGCTGTTTTTTTCTGCTTGTCAAGATACATTCCTTTTCACCCAAATCTCTGCTGCACATGCAACACACTGATGTGGTGAGTCTTACAAATGTACACTATCTCGCATACTTCTGCCACACTTGTGATTGGTACAATATACTCTAAATTGTATGATTTGATAGGTAGGTGTTTGAATACACCAGTGACTAACTAGCATGACTGTGTGAGTCTGTAGCTTGGTAGATCTGGCTTTACCCACACATCTGATGTGGACACTTCCACTCAAAATAAATATTTAAACAGAGAGAAGGCTATCCCCTCATTTAATTTCATTTTTAGCTAAGGCATCCTTTCTGCAAGACACTGATAAGGTCATCCTTTCAAATATTCTGTATCTCACTCACATAATCAGTCTTATCATGTAGTGCATGTGGATCATGCTATGAACTTGTATAATCTAAATAGGTAGATGGTTCAAATCCAGCTATAACTGACTGGTATGTGTTTATAGTGCTAGGTAGGACTGGTTTCACCCATAGATAACATGTCTGCACTTCCACTTAGGCAAATCATTTATAGTGGGAGAGGGATCCCCCCAGGAGTTGTGTTCCCCTTTTAACACAAACAATTTTTTACATTATAGTGATGATGTCATCCTTTCAAATGTGCACTATCTCAATTTATTTATCAGGCACATCCTGTGGAACTTGACGTTGATACTGTGCACTCTACATTATGTAACTGTATAGGAAGGCGGCCTGAATCTGTCAGTAACTGAATTAGATTAGTGAGGTTGTCTGTAATGTTAAATAGGTCTGGCTTCAACCACATATCACATGTATACAGTTCTACTCGGGATTGTCAATTATAGTGGGAGAGGCATCCCCCATCAATTTCTTCCCATTATAAAAGAAAAAAACTGCTCTGTAATACACTGATCTTACAAATGTGCACTACCCCACTCTTGTAATTAGATGTGTCCTGTGGCACTTGTGCTTGATACTGTGTACTGTAGGTTTTGTAACCTAGATAGGTAGTTCAATTCTTGCAGTGACTAATTTGAATAAATATGTGTAACTGTTTATAGGTGGTTTGAATTCCACAGTGACAGAGTTTGTGAGTAAGAATGACTTTACCCACACATATGATGTTTACCTTTACAGTGGGAGACTGCTCTCTCACCACTTTCAGCCCCTTTCAGCACACATACCTCCTTTGAGAATACATGGTGATGTCATACTTTCAAATATGTACTATACCACTCTTGTAATCAGACTTGTCCTGTGGAGCTTGTGTGGAGCTTGTCATTGATACTAAGTACTCAAGATTATATAACCAGCTAGGCAAGTGGTTTGAATGCAGCAGTCACTTTAGTGCTTGGTATGAATGGATTCACCCACACATCTCATGGTTACCTTTACAGTGGGAGATGGCTCTCTCAGCACTTTCAGTCCATTTTAGCACATATAACTCCTCTGAAAATACATGGCAATGTTATCATTTCATATGTACTGCATGTTACATTTGTAATCAAACATCCCATGTGGTACTTGCAATTAATTCATTCTCCACTAGCTTATTATGTTAGATAGGTAGGTGGTTCAAATCCAAACATTAATACCTACAGTTAACTGTATTAGAGAGAGAGAGAGAGAGAGAGAGAGTGTGTGTGTGTGTGTGTGTGTGTGTGTGTGTGTGTGTGTGTGTGTGTGTGTGTGTGTGTGTGTGTGTGTGTGTGTGTGTGTGTGTGTGTGTGTGTGTGTGTGTGTGTGTGTGTGTGTGGGTGTGTGTACATGAAGGTAGGAAGGTGTCACTCATATATCTGACATATAGCCAGAGAGGATTCTACTACTTTCTGTCCATTTTAGAACAGACAACCTTTGTTAAATACTGATGAGCCTATTTATTGACATGTGATTCATCTTAGCCTTGTATTATGATTTCTCCTGTAGCATCAGGACATGATACAATGTTCACCAGTTTGTGAATTGAGTAAAACATGCTGCAATTTTTAGCTCAGTCAAGTATATCTGCTTCTACAGTGTTGGGGATGACTGGATTATGCAACACATGTGGTTGTCTACATATACCTTCATGCAAGATATTGACACAGAGAGAAATTACACCTCTCTTTCAATAAATATTAAGCTACACACATATGCATTGCACAACTATGATAATGTCATACCTACAAATATGCACTTTTTCACAGTTGTAATAAGACTTCTCCTGTGGAGTATGTAGTTAATACATAGTTCTGTACTCTGTGGACAGTGTAATGTGAATTTTGTGATATAAAACAGTGACATATAATGCACTGCCACAAATGCTTTATATCACTTTCAGGTCTAGCATAGGCCTTTGGACACATTTATGATCCCAAGCCATTCACATACGTATTTTGTGTGCCTTGTGTGACACATGCAGTTAATCCGTATTTCGATAGCATGTGTAGTCAGATAGGTATTCTTTCAAACATGGGAATGTGCATGTGCAAAACCGTATTGACAGACAAGATTAGCTTACCCAACAAACAGTGATATGCCTAAATCACACATGTGAAAATTAATATTGTCAAACACTTTTGTTGTCTCATAATAATTTGTATCGGATATATGGCCATCAAAAATCTTTCTTAGTTTACACTTTGAAGTGTGTTCCTTCTAACACTTGTCCATCACTGTTTCTTGTGGCAGACACAGATAATACACTCCTGAGTGGAGCATGATAGGCAGAGGTTTGAATCTGGTAAAGTATGTTTGTCTGACAATTATGACAGGCAGGAGTGGCTTAACAAAAGAGTAGTAATATGGCACAGTAAAAGGGCCACAGATTTTAGATGTCATACTCTATGTTAGGGGAGTCATAAACATTCCAAAATAATTATGTTGCAATCTCTTCAAGTGTATTCTTCATGAGACAGCAAATATGCTTCTTTCTTTGGGGGCCAACGGTTGGCACACCATTCCCTCTGAGTTAAGACATCAGGCATATGTTGTAGTCTAGAAAGATGCAACTGCTGAGTATGTCAAGCAATGCATATAGGCATTACTTATTATATCAAAAATAATTATCTGTATTCCATAACCCAATGCAAATAGTTACATGTGCCTGTTATTATGTTCACAATATAGTGCTGTTAAAGCAATAATAGCTTCTTCATCATTTCTAGATGTGTAACATGCTGCAAAGTTGTCACAAAGTTTGACTGGACCTGAGCTATGATACTTTATTTTTGTTTTGTTGTATGTAATGGATTTAACTGTAGTCATTGCTGCACTTCCTTATGAGCATGCCCAATATAATGATATAATAGATGCATGCCGTTTAACACAAAGCACGCTAAGGATGTCATACAGGTATTACTAATGTGTTTAACAAGGCTCATTTCAGGGCTAACTGTGCCATATAACACAATACAATATTACATTCACATTTGCAGCAAAAAGCAGCAGAAAATATGTACTTAAGATAGCTGATTACATTCACACAAATTCACCCTACTTGATCTATTATTACATGACATTTGATACTTTTGCCTTGATTAATATGCACGTTAGTATTTGTCAGATGACCATACCCCACATTTAACAAGTCCTGGTCAAAGTGACAATTCTGCATATCATGTCTTCTGCACTGCAGTACATATATACACAGCATGTATGAGCAACGCACTCTATATTATTCACAACACACAGATTGCTGTCACAATGCTTATTTCCTGAATCAGTACTATTACTGGAATGATTTCAGAGGTGCGCATGATTCTTCTAAGTATTTTCACTTTGTTACAAGTGTATACATTTCCATTAGAACTCTGTTACTGTTTCCTAAATACAAATAAGACAGTGTAAGGGTTATAGTTCATTAACCTGCATGTATTTTCTAACATCAGTCGTGTATGTAAAATATTTCCTTTGACTACTCTCACAGTACACATCACAATGGCAGTGTAGGTGGTTTCCAAGATGGTGGTCGTCTAGTTGACACCTTTCACACGAAGCTCCTCACAAATCAGCTAAAAACCGACAATTTAAACAACTTTCAGTGTGGTGTTCTCACAGGATTTGGTCTAGTAAATAACTGTGTATCTGGTTATTAAGAAAAGATCGTTCTTCTATCAAAAATCCAGTCAAATCTCCTTTGTGGAAAAAATTAAACTTCTCTCAGCCTGTGTAGCCTGGGCCACGTGCATCCAAGGGGTTTGTAGCTTTGACTGTATCCTACTGGAGTACTCTCATCTAAGGCATGGCTGGTAACTCTGACACCATGGAAACACAAACTACTAAGGCCAAATTCTCTTCATTATCATTATCATCTCCGGAGAAAGATACAAGTTCTAAAAGACTCAGAACCAATAAACAAGTAGGTGACACTCCAAAAACAAATGCTAAAGAAAAAAACTGACTCAAATTTCCATATGGAAGACTTAAAAATGGCTTTACAACCAATTCATTCAGCCATACAAGGTTTTTCTACTCAGCTTACATACTTTGGCAAAACATTAAAACAAATAACAAATAGGATGGACACACTTGAAGGTAAAAATCATACTATGGAAATCCAAGTAGATTCAATAAATAAAGACTTGTGTGCTAAAGATTCACTGCTTACTGAAATACAAGATAAACTCCTGGACTTGGAAGCGAGAAGCCGTCGCAACAATATATTAATAAGAGGTTTGCCAGAATCATATGATAACCAAGATTTACTTAAAATCACAAAACAGATTTTTTCAGCACTTCTCACTTTAGACAGCAACTCTGAAAACCTAGTAGTAGAAAGAGCACACAGAGCCATACGTTCTCGTCAAGTAACCACTGTACCCCGACTGATCTACACCAAGATTTTGAACTTTCAAGATGCCCAGAAGATTTTGGTTACAGCTCGCAAACACAGACAGTTTGTATGGAATAATCACAAACTCACTTTCTCACAGGATTTACCTCATCAAATCAAGTTAAACAGACAGAAGCTGTCTCCTTACTGTTCTGACCTAATCAAACGTGGTATAAAATTTCAGACGCGATACCCAAATGCATTAACATTTAGTTATAAAGACAAGAGACAGTCAGTGAATACCGTGCAAGAAGCACAAGACACTTTTCTAAAGCTTTTTAAAGTAGTGCCCACCACAACATGAGAAGCTTAACAAGAACTGGCCAATCTCTGGTGGCTTATAAGTCATTGTGCTAATCTAGTTTTATTCATATGTTGTGCATTTGTTATGCCGCTTTTACACTGAATTGTGAAGTACTAAACTGTGTTGAGATGTCAATCTTGGCTGGCTATCTTTCATGTTTCGCATCCATTCTACATTTAAAACTAGTGCTTTATGCCAATAGGAACTCTTGTTCGATGACAATTGTAGTGACTGTATCACATTGATCTATCTTTATGAAGGCACGCTCACCTAACATAGACTGTAGCTATGTATATAGCTTATTGTCTTCGACTTACATGGTAGCTGGATGAGACTTTTCTCTGTATTGTAATCCTGCTTACCCTTTAGTTTCATTTTGTATATTGGAATGCCACAATTGGTTTCTTCTGTGATCGTCACTGAGACCCATAGAGATGATGTTGCCTCTTCAGTCATGCAGAGCACTTTTTTCTATATTCCGGTAAACCTTCAGTTTGACGTGCCTGTCGTGCCTAACACGGACATTAAGACACACTCAAGGTGTAGCTTTCAAAAGAGAAAAGTTGCTAAGAACCATTTATATTCCATTTATACATTGCTTTTTTCTTTTCTCTATGTTAGAATGTTGCTTTTAATTTGACTTTCAGCAGCTACATTAACTTTGTTCAATTATACTTAGTAGAATATTGCATAGTTTGTGTCTGTTTATGCAAAAACAGTGTCGCAGGAATAACTTTCAATGTTAGTTGTGAGGTATTTGTTTGTACAGTATATATGGTATCAAAGCAGATAGCTTCACTATCTCACAGCACTTTATTCTCCACTTTGATTCTCAACAAAATCCTCATGTCCTCCCTACATATGTGTATGTGGGGGGTGATTGGATACTATAGTTTCCTTTCCAGTCCTAAAATACTGTTGTAGGTGAATTGGAAATTCATCATGTTGCCTACAAGTACACAAGTACATATGTGCACCATGTGATGGATTAGCATCCTATCCTGATTTTATTTTCTCCATCTTGCACCCAATGAGTGCTAGGATGTCTTCTAGTTGCCCTGCATTTCTGCATTAGATTACATGGATAATTGGAAAATGAATGCAAGAATTTGTGAAGCTTGTAAGCGAATGAAATATGATATTTAGGGAATAATAAGATTGTGTGTAGAATTGTCTTTCTTAAACACTTCTTAAGTCATATAAACAGTCATTATTTATATTTATATATGTAGTATGACAGCTACATAAACAGGTGATAAATAGGTACTAATAAAAGTTGAGTTTAATATCCCAGAGTCACAAATAGGTTCATATCCCTATCAACACCTATCATATACACATTACATCTAGCGGATACCACAAACTTGTCAATACATTTAATTTTATTTTAAACACTACAGTGAGAAGGAGAGTTGGTGTGGTGAGGTTTTACTATGACGGACATTTTGTTTTCCATGTTTTTGTATATATGTATAGTTATGTTTAAAGATATAATAGTCCTTTTCAGGACTCTTTATAGAACTACTTCAGTTATGATATCTATTATGTTAACCAAAGTTAACTTTATTATTTGTGATGATTCATATGTTCCTTCTTTTGTTGTAGATGGGTGGGTAGGCACCGGGTTAGTATGGAGGGAACTGGTTTTGATTTTGGAACTTATGAGAGGCAGTAACATACAATATAATTTATACAGTGAGACTAGGTTCAATATTTTCTATTTTTTTAGGATTTTACTAAGTAAAGTATTTAAGATTTTACTGAGTAAACACTTAAGTAGATACATAGACTTAAAGCAACTAATGTAATGTCTTTATATATTGATTCTTGGAATGTCAGAGGGTTAAAGAACAAAACTAAGAGATCACTACTGTTTCATTTAGTGTTCAAATCTCAGGCCAGTATTTGTTTTCTGCAGGAAACACACATGCATAGAGATGACTGGAAAAAAGAAAACAATAAGAAATGGGTTAAAATGATAATTGCAGCCGGGGATTGCTCTAATTCAAGAGGTGTGGCAATTTTAGTCAAAAACAATTTCCTAGGTAATATTACAAACATAAATTATGATGCAGATAGTAGACGGTGTTATTTCTCTTCTTATTTTTCTAACATTGATAAACCACTCTTGTTTTTTAATTTATATGGTCCTTGTGACCACCAACATATTTTCTTTATTCAGATATGTAATATTCTTTCATCTTTCAAGGATCATTATATTATTATGGGTGGGGATTGGAATGCCATTATTAATCCTGATATTGATCGTACTAGTAGATCAATTTCATATAATCACCAAGCATCTATTGCCCTAGAAGAATTAATGTTAGACCTCAACCTTATAGATCCCATTACCCTCAATGTACATACTGACAGGAAAGATAGATATACATATTATTCTAAATGTTATAATGCATGGTCAAGACTAGATTTTTTTCTTGTTTCTGTTTTTCTTATGCATCAAAAAATTTAATACTTTATGGAGCCTAGATTTTTATCTGATCATTCAAGGATATCACTTAAGATTAGCTTTGATATAATGAGGCCACGCATATATACACAAAATAGATGGACATTTAACAACAACCTTCTCTTGAATAAGAATATCCATGTTATAATTACTGAGATTATACAAGAAATGTTTTCCAATCTTGATACATCAGACATTCCCTATGATGTTCAATGGGCTGCTTGTAAGGTAAACCTTAGAGGAGAGTTAATTAGCAAGGCTTCTTATCTTAAAAAACAGTATAGAAATAAAGAATCCTCGTTAAAACTAAAAATCCAAACTTTAGAAAACCAGCACAGATTGAATCCTGATTCTTCTATATATCTACAAATTTGTGAATTCCAAAAAGAACTTTTACTACTACACTAACATAATCTCTCTATAATAGAACAAAGGCTCTTAGCTACTTATTTTGAATGGGCGCAAGTCCCCTCTAAAGTTCTCGCCAGAATAATTAAAAATAATCAGTCCTTACCTAGAATAGCACCCATACACTATAACAACAAGATATATAATACGGACTTAGAAATTATGCATCTTTTCACTACCTTGTTTTCAGATGTATACTCTAAAGAGCCTGACCCTATGACTACACAGCATATTGAAAGTTTTATATCTTCCATTAAATTCCCACTACTGAATGATCAACAAAGGAAAACACTATCGGCCCCTTTGAGATCTCAAGAAATTTCAGAAGCCATTGACAAGATTAAAACTAATAAATCCCCAGGTCCGGATGGATTTACACCAGAATTTTATAAGACTCACAAGTCAATTCTTGTACCTTTTCTTCTTAAAGTTTTTAATTACATAAAAATAAATGGTATATCAGATTTACATTGGAATGTCTCAAAAACCATATTAATTCTAAAAAATAATAAAGACAAAACAGATCCTAATAATTATAGACCTATCTCCTTAATTAATATTGACATTAAAATTTTAGCCTCGTTATTAGCTGAGAGATTGAAAAAAGTTCTGACATCATTAATTTCCCCAGATCAATCAGGCTTTATGTCCCACAGGCATGTATGGGACAATACTTTATCTCTAGATGCCTTTATACACTTCCCAAAAAAAGATAGAAATCCTATATATGCACTGATCCTTGACGCTTCGAAAGCTTTTGACAGAGTAAATTGGGACTTTCTTTTTTGTACTATGTCTTGCTTTAAAATACCTAATACTTTTATTGATTTTATTAAAGTTTTATATAAGGATTCTTCCACCTTTCTTCATATCAATAGAAATGCCTCTAAGATTATAAAATTCACTAATGGTACGAGACAGGGATGCCCATTATCTCCTTTTCTTTTTAATCTATACTTAGAGCCAATGTTATTATATATAACACAAAACACTTTTCACAAGATTCCCAAAATTTTAAATACTGAGGTGCCCTTTTCTGCATTTGCGGATGACTTGGTGATATACCTCCAAACACCTAGTACAGACCTTGTGAAAATAATCAATATTATTAATACATTTTCACAGGCCTCTGATTATCAGGTGAATTCTCATAAAACTTTCATCTTTCCTATAAATCCATCTGCCCATAAACCTCACATATTTTCAGATTCCCCTTTTTCTTTCACCTATGCAATTAAATACCTAGGTACTCAAATTGAGCATAATGGTCTTTCTACATTTCAAAATAATATTCACAGAGTATGGTCATTAATAGTTTTAGATTTACATAGATGGGAATTACTTAATATATCACTCTTATCCAAAGCAGCGATAATCAAAATGAATGCACTCCCTAGACTCCTATTTCAATTTAATGCCATAGACCAGGTTATTCCTAAATCTTTCTTTACAAAAGTCAGTAAGGAATTAGCTAGATTTATCTGGTCTCCTAAGTCAGTCAGAATATCATAGCTTAAATTAACGTGTCCTAAAAATAAAGGAGGCCTAGGTCTTCCGAATTTTTACATGTATTATTTAATTATTTCGGCTAACAAACTACTCACCATTGTGAACTTGAAAACTGATAGGTATAGGCAGTACCCCATTTGGACCAAATTATGGCATCAATACATTTCAAGTAAAAATATTAACCCGATTGCTCTTCCTTTCCTTTCTAAGGAAGCTGCTAACATTCTGAAAATTTCCAAACCCTTAAAACAAAAGATCAATTATTTTCAAGAATTAATAAAACTCATTAATCTAGATAGCATTTTTCAACTAACACAACCTTTACACATAAATCCTAATATCCAGTTTAATAATGTACCTTTTAATCTTTCTAAATTTCCACTTATTCAAAGTTTCACTGTGTGGGACTTGCTACAATATAACGATTTATATCTCATTAACCTACGCATAAAGCTGAAAGCAAATATTAATTACATTACTATACTACGTCAATTGAGAGATAGCATCATTGTGAAATTTGCTCACATTAAAGTAAGTATAAATTATTTTACAAATCTTACCACTGTTATACAAGCTCTAACATTACCACAGAAGATGTTATCTAAATCTTATAATCTGGTTAATCAGATAATACATAATAATACTTGTCTATTTTCTGATTATTGGGATAAACAGAATGTCCATTTGTCTTTAACTCAGAAACTTTCAGCCATCAAGGATACTTTAGACTATTCCCCATTCAAGAAGCTTTTTTATACCCAGTTAATGATATTTAATAATGCATATCATACTCCTTCCAAACTTAACAAGTTTGACTCCAGAATTCCCTCCTCATGTTCTTGCTGTTCTTCTTTTAATGCTGATCTCTTACATATTTTGTGGTCCTGTCAGCACTCACATAAACTTCGGACCTCCCTTAAAATCAGATTACAAAAAATGGGATACCAAAAATCCACACTATCCTGGGAATTAGCGATTCTTCATATTCCTATTATTCATCTATCAAAATTTGATACACATGTGTTAGTTTATATTTGTTCACTCATTAAGTTTTATATTACTAAAAATTGGTTAGACCGCACCAAACTAAACTGGAATAACTTTAGAACCTTAGCCTACTCTTATATTTCAGCTCAGAAATTACTGGTGAAGAGTGCAAAGAAGTTAGCTCTTAACAATAAAGTCTTAGAAAAGGTATTACACATCTTGGATAGTGTTTAATAATCTCTGTCATTTTTTTTTATTATAGTTTTATTAACCTAGCTCTCTCTCACTTACATTTACATGCATACTCCTTTATATACAGGCTTATATACTTTGTTGCCTCTGGTTTAACATATTCATACTTTGTATATAGTTATGTTATAGTTGTCCTGTTTGGAGTTCTTGCATTTACATTGCTATAGTCTTGCATTTATACTTGAACTCCCATGTTCTTATATCCAATGTTCATTTTGGTTATTGTGTTCTTGTTGTATTGTAAATATGCATATATTAATAATTCAATAAAAAGTTTTTTGAAAAAGAACAATGGCAGTGTAGGTCTATACATGTGTACCACAGGCGTAGGCAGACATACTCATTGCACTCCTGTGAGTACACATTTTTCTGAGCATGTCTCAGAAAATGTATAGTGATAACAGTACCTGATTTTTATAATTATGTAAACTATTGTATAATGTACATTCCTATACAACACATGCTTTCCTAAGGCATGTTTAACAATGAAGTTGCCTTTTATGCTTACAAGTGCCAACAACTGATGAAAAATCCCTTTCTGAAGTGCATAAGGCAACAGTTTGAGAGATGAATACGTTTTTAAATGTTACGTGGGTGGTGAGAGCAACAGACTAATGTTGTTACAACATATAACTTTCTGGTTAGGTAACTGATGTGCAGAACCTACAACATAGGCAATATCCCCTAATGTATCTGCTTTCCTTGTTAAATGTTACAGCACATCTCCACTTAACCATAGTTTTAACTGTATTACATTTACTCCCTTTTTACCATGTAGCTGCGTCCCTTACACATCCTTTGTCAATATTACCTTTTTATTATCCTGCATTTCTAAGTCGACAGGATAACTCCTATAGTTATCAATACTTTTTAATTTGTGGTGTTTATATATTATTCTGCTTACATACAATTACACATTCCTCATTAAGCTTACCTCGCCTCTTAATAATGTTCTTCAAGAAGCCCTTGCCTTGTATTGTGCCACCTACATGTACTCACTAAGTTGCACTTACTGACAACCTGTTGTTAAGGACAAAATATTTTATAGTTTAGTTGATCAGAGCCTTAAAACAGTTATATTGAAATATAATCATTTAAACCAGGTGCAGTAAAGGCATTTAATCTAAATTGCCATAATAACTCTTTATATTCCAACCTATTTTTCCAGACCCCACCTCGAGTATTGAAATCTACCTGTTAAAATACCAAACTTAAAATCACTGTGGGAGACATCAGGCAAGGTAGTTTATCCTTAATAGTTTACCTTATACAGATGAAATGAAGCCTGACATTGAAGCTTTCTTGAATTTAATTGTTTTTAAGACTTTATTTAGTTAATGTTTAATGTTATGTAAATTCAAATTCATGTGTTAATTTTTTATATATCATTTTATAAAATGATACAGCTTATGATTATTATTTTAGCATTGAATTGTTATTTAACAATGTCAGTATTTTGTGGCTGTACCTTTAAGAAAATGTTAGCAGACAAATTGATTGCTTAATTGGTTCTGCTGATTTCCTGGACCTTATATAAGCAACAATCAAATTGTTTGTTGTATTCTGTTGAAGATCTAGTTGTGTAGGATGAAAATGGTTAAGCTCAATTTATTAAAATCTTCCTTGAAGTCATGCTCTGCTTTTTCAGTTTTTAAGGAAGCTTACAAACATCACTGTCACCTTTTTATGTTTATTGGTCTTTGTAGGAGGCATTGGTTTTACTATTTGATTGGTTTCTGAGTTTTTTTTTGCAAATTCCATTATGGTGTGAGTTAATATGGATGGGGAGTTTGCGCTTAGAACCCATTGACTACTCCACTGGTGAGAATCAAACAGCAGCCACTAATTTTGCCAGCTTAGCCATGGATGTTCAACTCCTTAAAGGGGAACTCACCTGATTGGTGGAAGTATTGTCATATTAACCAATGCACAGTCCTATCCGGGCTTAAACAAAATGTTGTCCATTAAGTGTATTTTAAAATTATTGTCATTAAATAGGTAGAATAAATAATATTAACCTATTTTTTATTCATATTTATATTTTTTAGCTAGTTTAAATTAAATGCATATATATATATATATATATATATATATATATATATATATATATATATATATATATATATATATATATATATATATATATATATATATTTTATAAAGCATATATAGTCTTGAAACAGCAATGAGTGTTGATATAAGTATTTATACATTCTCATTTATGCTATATGGAATTACGTTTACTGTATTTGTGATTATTTATGGGCAAAATCAGGTTGGTCTGCTATACATATGAATATTTTTAGAGTAGTGAGGTTTCTGTGCTTATTTTTGATTTTTGATTTTTGATTTATAAATGTTTTTTCATGTGAAATGTTTATTATGGTGAGCATTTCCCTTTTAATTAATAATTACTATCTAATTAGGTAATGTATTTAAATTCCTATTGTTACTGTTTTCACTGTTTGTCTGAAGAAGGCTTAGTAGTGACTGAGCCGAAAGCGCTTACAATAAAACAGTGCCTATTACGTTGAGTCCGTTCTCATTGTTTCCAGGTCCATCTTGTTTGTATTTTTACCAGTTTTTATATTCTTGCCATTTGTTTTTGGTGGAAGTATTGTCTCAACCCTCCAAAACTTTATCTTGCGGCCAATCATCTGATGTTGTTCTACTTCCAGGACCAGATCACATGAGTTTGATGTAAAAGGGGAAGGATACAGCACAGTTATGGAGCAACTTGATGAAAAGACAAGACAAAAACCCTTCAACTTCTCAGTACCACCAAATAGATCACCAGCAGAATGAAAGCTTGTTTTTGCTCACTGAAAAGGAGTCTTTTACCCAAAAAGTGAATGGAATAGGCCTGATCCACTTAAGGGTAGCAGCTCAACCAGGTACAGTGCCTAATATTGTCTTTATCCCTTATGGGAAGAGTGAAGTATTAATTCTTTAACTTTTTTTATGCTGTTAGTGATTTTAAAAGATGGATGGATTCCCTTGAAGAAGGTGATGTGTTTCAAAGTGTGCCTCATAGAGTATTGCCTGATAACTGCAGACAATTGTACATGGACTCATTAAAACATGGTATTTTGAACATTGAAAATACGCTTTTTAAACTTAAGACTTAAAAGTTTGACAATTTATATTTGAGTGAATTTTTAAAGGACAGATTGTGCCTCAGTGTCTGTGAATTTTTAAATTCCTTAATGGTTTGGATTACAATGATGAACTTTATGGGCAGTTTAGCTTGCTTTTTGATCAAAATGGATTTGAGTTAATGGACCTTATTATTAAGCACAACAACAGCAAAATTGATAAGCTTCTGTGTGAGGCTGACATTTTGAATGAAAATACTTGTAGTGACTTATTTTTTGATACGTGTAAGGGCATATATGGTAATGTTTTCAATAAAGTTAATCATAAATGTGGTGATGTGGTTAAATGTAAAAAAGCTATATAGGAACTTAAAACAGATTGCAGATAAGATTGTTTACCCACTGAAAGTTCAAGGAAAAAAGGGAGAACATCAAACAGGAAGAAGTGAATATGTAGGGAATATAGTGAATGATGCACTACCTACAGATATTAACAATGTTAATAACACCAATTTATTAGATGGTGAAAAAGTATTTATTGAGAAAAGGAGAGATGACTTCCCTACCTTAGGAGATCGTAAATGTTGGACAACACAACCAATCAACGATTGGATTTTATAGAGCAAAAGGGAAACAAGAAAAATCAGGGGAAAGTGAAAAGAAAAAAAAAACAAAAGGATGACAGTAAAGGTATTCTAAAATGTTACTATTCATACCATGAGGTGTTCCCATATCTGTAATTATAATAAAGTGCAGATTTTACCAGAACACTTTTCAGTTTCTGTGAAAGGGTTAAAATGTATTCCCTCAAAAAGGTTTAACATTTATAACATCCTTGTGGAGTTGAAGTTATTAGGAAGTTAAATTTAGCTATAATATTTGAATGGAAATATAAAGAGTCAGATAAGGACATGACTTTAGTAAAGAAAAAAAAGTCCTTTAAACCCCCCTTTACATCCAGTTTTACAAACTTTTGAATCTGCCCATATGACAGATTTATATAGGTTGAGCAGTGACAAGAAACTTTAAAAGGTTTACCATTTGTCAAAAAAGGAAAGGGAGACTCTTTAAAGTCTAATTAATGATCCAACTATTAGGATTATGAAACCTGATAAGGGTAGGGGGACCATAATATTTGATTATATTGACTATTCCTGTGTTATGTTGCAAATTCTTCATGATAACAGTGCATATACTGTAGTATCTAGATGTGACATCAGCACAGCATACCATAGGATTGATATAGTTTTGGAAGATTTACTTATTGAGAAATGAATATCACCAGCAACATATGCCTTTCTCAGAGTTAACAAACCTTCTGCCCCCGCAATCTTTGAGATTCCCAAGATTCATAAAAACAATGACAGTTCACCCTTTAGACCTACTGTTGTAAGTGATGGATCTAAAACTCATCCTATGGCTACATATATTAATAGGTCTTTAAACTTTATTACTTGTTTAAAAACTCATATGGTAAAGCAATACTGGGATTTTATTGGGAGACTAACCACAGATGTAGCAGCAGACACTGTAGGTTTCCTTACCATTGACATAGAAGATTTATTTTCTTCCATCCCCTTAGAGGAAGGCTTAACCTATTTTCATTGTAGCCTTCTAACTTTTAAAGTATTAAGCAATCAAAAATTGAACTTAAGTTTGGAATTGCCGTCTGTGTTCTTACAAAACAACTTATTATTTTTCAAAGGGGAAACCTTTCACCAAACCAGAGGTGTTACAATGGGGGTGGCATGTACCACTGTTTATGCTAATTTAGTTTTGTTAGCATGGGAGAACTTGTTCATCTTTAGATCAGAATATTCAACGTATATAAGCTTATATTTGTGATTTTTGGGTGATATATTTATGCTACGGAATGGCCTTGAGAGATGCATTGTGAACTTTATGGAATATTTGAATATCACTACCTCCTTCTTAAAATTTCCTTACTACTATAACAATAGTATGATTAATTACTTGGGCACCACCACAGCATTATCTGATGGGGTTTTTAAGTCTAAAATCTATAGGAAACCAACAATTGGCAATTCTTATTAACCATTTATTAGTGTACACCCTTTTTCCAGAAAAGAAGTTTAGTTAAGTTGCAATGTATTCCAGTGGCCAGCACGACATCACAAAATGAAGATCTAGTACAAGAACTTGAGACTATTTCTTAGATGTTTTTTGATAGAGGGTACCTGGAAATTTTAATTCAGAAAATTTCAAGAGAAGTTTTTGACCAATGGGATAGAAAATATAAACCATTGCTTGATACAGGATTCGATGATGGACGTTTGCTGCTAAAAGGAATGATAGTAGGCATGATAGGGCAATGGTGGTGGAGTGTAATTACATTACACTGAGAATTAAAGAAATTATTTCCAGGAACTGGAATATTTTGAGGTTTAACCCCAAAATAGTGTGGGCATTGGTTTTGATCCTATGTTTGTTTTTAAGACTGGCCAGAGTCTAAAAAGGCTATATGAGCAGAACCTACAACAAAGGTTAAAAGATAGACACAGAATTAAAAATTATGGGGGATGTAGTCAATGTCCATACATTGTTGAAGGAAATAGTATTATATTAGGGAATGCATTTAAAACAAGGGTGTTTCTTAAAAAAAGGAAATTGTTGAAGCAAAGATATCATATAACTAGCAGTTAGTAAGAAATATGATAGTTTCTATGTTGGAAAAATGGAGAGAGCATTGAAGAAGCATATATAAGAGCAAAGACATTGGGCAGGATTCACGAAGGCTTGCACGGAGTCTAAGAGTAGTGTAAGACTCCATGCAGCCCTCGCGATCCAGGAACAGCCCAAAATTCCATGTAAGAGACCAGCTAAAACGTCTCTTACACGGAGTGGGGGTGGATATACTAATCACCTCACTTGCAGCAGAAATGCATGCAAATGAGGTAGATTAGCAAGCCAGGAAGCCCAAAGCAGCCTGTGTAAGAGCCGTTTTAGCTGCAGAAATGTACTCAGTTGACAACTGAGTACGTTTCTGCAAATAACACATTGGAGCCATGTCAGCTCCAAATAAAGGGTGCATATGTGTCAGGCAGCATGCCAATGGCCAAATATGTGGCCATTGGCAAGGTACCCCGATGCAAATATGAGAAATAAATATTTTGCAGCGCAGCCCTGTGCAAATGGGCTGCGCTATATAAAACATAAAAATGAAGGTTATAAACCCACGAATGTGGGTTTTATGCAATACATGGATTTACAATGCAGGGACCAGCAGACCAAAAATAACCACCGTTTAGTAGTTGCTAAGGGGGGAAGCTGAGTCTAAGACATGTAACTAAGCATTAGTAGGCAATCTGATGTAAATGAGTGTTAGGATACTGAATTCCACTGTCACATAGCAAATGAGTACATTCTGAGTAGTGTAAGAGATACATAAGGGGGAGGAATAGAGTAGGAGATAGGTGACATCACAGGGGGGAATGGCAGAAAGAAATGCAGCTCATTGGAGGTCAGTGTTACATGACAGATGTCAGACACATATCATGGAAAGAGGAGTGCCACAAGATAAGCATGGAAAAGTCAAGAAATGGAAGGTGTACACTGCTGCTTACACCAAAGTTTCTTGCTGGGCGTGCATGCGCACGTGTGCGCGCCATGAGGCGCGGGAAGGGCAGTGTGCGCACGTGTAAGGCAGACTGAGCATGTGGGAGCCTGTTGGCAGACTTGTAAGACTGTTTGCTCTGGTGTGCGCGTGTTTTAACCCAAATAAGTAGATTCTGAACTGTGTAAGCATGTGTGTGTGAGTGTAAGCCACTGTGAGCGTGTTTCTGCTGGTATGCGCGTTGCTCCCCCCTGAGGAAACAGAAAGGAAACAGGAAGCAACAGAATTAGTAGGAATCTAGCAGGGAATAGTGCTAGAGCTAGCAGGTGAAAATAATTAGAAGCAGGCAATTACACAGGCAGAATAGTAGCCCAGCCAAGCACTTAAAACTCTGCAAACAGCAGTGCAGGATGTTTCTCTCAAAAGACACTGCAAGACAGGAGTAAGCTGTTAGAAGTGAAAACTGAAAAAGCTGAACTCAGAGCAGAAATGCTAGGGGCTGCCATAGCTGTCATAAAGAGACATAGGCTTCTTGCTGAGGATGGTGACAATGCAAATGGTGCCAGACAACTCACAGTGAGGAGACGGAGAAGAGTGCACAGGCCCAGGGTCACCTACCCCGGGTTACAAGAGCTGGAGATAGTGGAGCGCTATAGAGTTGACAGAGACCTCCTGAAGCAAATTGTTGAGCTGTGCAGGCCACGCCTCACACACAGAACCAACAGAGGGTAACCCATCCCAGTGGAAACCAAGGTATGTGTTGGCCTAAGAATACTAGCAACAGGTACCTTCCAGAGACCAACTGGTGATATGATGGGGATATCACAAGCATCAGCCTCCAGGGTACTGCACCAGTTCCTGGATGCCATGTCAGCACATGTCAGTGATCATGTATATTTCCCCAATGCCCGTGAGGTATTGGCCAGCAATATGCGTCTCTTCCAGCAAATAGCGGAATACCCTGAGGTAGTGGTTGCAATAGACTGCACACACATACGCATCAAAGAACCAGCCGGTGAGCATGGTAGGGCCTACATTAACTGCAAGGGCTTCCCCTCCATCAACTGCCAGGTTGTGTGTGATGCCCAGGGCATAATAATGAATGTGTGTGCTGGCTGCCCTGGGAGCTACCATGATTCCCATATCTGGCATTTGACGCAGCTGTACCAGACATTTGCCAATGGGGACATCCCACATGGACACCTAGTGGGGGATGCAGGTTATGCACTGGAGCTGTGGCTGATGACACCCATCAGAAATGCACACACAACTGAACAGGAACACCATAATGAGGCACACGCACAAACACGTAATGTAATAGAGCGTGTGTTTGGGCTGCTCAAGTCACGGTTCCGGTGTCTGGACACATCTGGTGGAGCCTTGCAGTACTCACCAACTACATGTACCCAAATTGTCATGGTATGTGCTATGCTAATAATATGATCTTGCGAAAACAGCTGCAGCAGGACCAGCATAGGGCCGGGCCAAACAGCCCCCCACCATTGCCAAGGCCATCACAGGCAGAGCGTGACTCAGAGGAGGAACAACCTGAGCCTGCCCCAGTAGGCAGAAGAAGGCATGCCCAGTATGCCCTGGCCTTGGCAAAGAGGCAACGCATAGCACATACACTGGCTCAGTAGGAAACCTGGGAATGATACCCCTCTCTGACTCACTCATATAATAACAGGGATGCCTAAAATGACATAACCTGCTCTCAAACATGTACAGGGAGTGTAGTATGTGCATCTAACAGAGGCAGCCCTGGAGCACCACCTGAGGCATGAATGCCATGTGTTAAGCAATGTAACACCATGTAGTATATGCACACTTGATGACCCTGACTAATATCCTACCCTCACCAAGCATGATGCCACAATATGACGATGAGATGATCAATTGCAATAATTGGCTGAAGTATTGCAGTTAGTCAAAGGGGATCCAATGTGTGCCAGCCTGGGATGACATGCTGAGCATGACATGATGCTCCACCTGCTAGGGGTGGCATGCACCTATCAGTCCAGGCCTTATGGATACTGGCAAAGGCTGTTGTTACCCACAGCGTGCCCTGAATAGGTAAGGCTCATAACACAAACCCACCTCCATAGGTATCACAAGGGATAAGAACCTAGATGTAATGTTACCCAATGCCAGAAATCTAAACAGCAAGATGCATGCAGTCTAAACCCCCCCAGTATGGAGAATGTTGATATCTGTCCTGTAACAGAAAACTGGGTCAAGGCTCACAACAGCACCCTAACACTACCAGTTTACACCTCATACTGTGCTGTACAGCCTCAAAACATGGAACAAGCTACAAAAGGAGGGTGACTAGCAATAATTGTCAAGGATAACCACACCCCCATGTTGGTACCACAACAAGAAGCAGCATGGACTAGCCATGGTCTAGTAACAGTGGCTAAAACTGCCTCACAGTTTATAGCCTGCTACAGACTACTGCCCTAACACCAGGAACTGCACTTGGCCTATGTTGGAATACATGAATATATCAAGCCCTCCAAACCACATTATATTGGGTGACTGAAAATACCCAAACATAGACTGGGAGCATTATACTAGCTCCAACACTGTAGGACAAAAGTTCCTAGAATCCATAAACCAAAATGCCCAGGAACAACGTACCACTCCCACAAGAGGGGTAAGCATACTGGATGTGATAATCAGCAACATGGGTACTGGATGGCAAGATGAGAATTGTATCCCTCACTGGTAAGACCAGACCACAGAGTAATCACACCAGATATACACATCCTGACCACAGTCCCTGGCCAGAAAACCACAGTGAAAAACATGTGTAAAGCAAAAGTTGCACTCATCCAAACTGATGTGGAATCCATTAAAGGCCCTGTGCAGTTGCAAAATATGGGCCACTCGTCAGAATGTGTTATATAGGCATTCCATGAACACTACCAGGAATGCTTGGATTATGCAATCCCAAATAAAACCAAGACACAATGCCATACACGCAGGCATCTGGCATGGTGGAATCCAGCCATTATCAAACCGTGCAAGAGAATGAGGAAGCTACTACATGATAGAGCAAACATAAAAAGGGAAGTAATCATGATCAGTAGTATGGCAATAAAATATGTCCACACACACAATCCACTAAGGCCAGCTACAACAAGTTGAATCTGTGAATCTTGAGGCAATGTTACACCTGCCCCAAGTACACAGACAACCCTCAACTCCCCCCAAGAAATACAAATATATGTGAGAGATGCAACCATTTATCCAAACCAGAGGCTGAGCTCCCTCAACTCAGTACTGTCAAAACTAGTCAGGAGGAGAAGGTAACCACACACACCACAAACCCAGCCCCACATAGACTTATCACAACTGCAAACCAAAGACATAAACAGAAAAACATTCCTGGAGGCCCTAATTACAAACACACCACATCAACAGAGGCCTCCAAAGCAGACACTCAAGCAACCACTACCTCCAAACATAGCACATGCAACACATAGTACACAAAGCTGGTGTGCCAAACAGTCACAGGCCAGAAGGAGAAACAACATGCCTGATACAGTTGTAATAGGTGACTCCATAGTCAGACACACTGCTGTCCCGCTCACCAGACTGAACAAGGGAAAGGGTACAGTAAGCTGCCTGTAGACTGCTACAATACGCCACATAACAGAAGTACGCAGGTCACCCCAAAGCAAGTAGAAACATGATGCAGTCATTGTCAATGCTGGCGTGAATGACCTGAGATGTACCTCCCCGGACTACATGAAAAGAGACATAGATGAGATCTCCGATTATGTAGTCCAGGCCGGTATGACACTGACCGTTTGCAGCATCCTACCCTCACCAAGAATGATGCCACAGTACAAACACAGAATGATCAGCTTTAACAAGTGGCACAATTACTGGTGTCATTCCAAGGGGATCCAATGTCTGTCTGCTTGGGATGTCATGCTTGACAAGCCACGCTGCTGTTCCAGGGATGGCTTACACCTGTTACCCCTGGGCGTCTGGATATTGGATAAGGCTTTTGCCACCTCCATAGAGCCTTTCATAGGCAAGGCTGAAAAGACTAACCCACCACCCTAGAAAACATAAGTGGAAAGAAACATAAGGGTAATGCTGACCAATGCCAGACGTGTAAACCTTAATATGCATGTTCCCGAGGCCCTCCCCAGTATGAAGAACATTGATGTCCGTGCAGTGACAGAAACCTGCAGCAAGGCTCCTGACAGCACACCAGCACTACCAGGTTATACCTCATATCATGCGTTATGGCCCCAAAACCTGGACCAAAACATAAAAGGAGGGGGAGTAAACATATTCAGCACAGACACCCAGACGTCCAGGTAACTGACAATGCACGAAGCATCGGAGACAACCCATGTGCAACTAACCATAGGCAAAACTGCTGTACAGTCTGTAGCATGCTACAGACCAGACTCTCACATACAGGAACCCCACCCATCCGTCCTGAAGACACTGGACAGTATGAATGTCTCACCAAATACCAGACAAGGTACTCACAAATTACCACATAGGTGGTAATCCATTATGTATGGAAGGAGTAATCAGGGACCTAGGGACACAAGTGGACAGTAACCTGTTATGTGACACTCACATTGCCAATGTGGCTAGGAAGACTGTCTATATTGGACACCGTATCATGAAAGGATTCACATCTACATCAACAGAGGTCATTGTGCCCCTATACTGTTCTCTTATTAGACCCATAATCTAGTACAATGCCTCATTTGGGATGTACCTTACCCGACACCTGCAGCAGTTAGAAAGACCTCAAAGGTACCTCACCAAGAGGATAAATGGTCTCAAATATATGTCATATGCTGCCTGGCTGTAGACACCCCAGCTGAATGCAGTCACATACTGCCTACACAGAGGCATTGTATGCCTGTTGTACAAGGCCATCTCCAACACAGGAGTAATGGACATGCTCCACCCCAGAAAAACCAAATCCATCGGAGCTGTGAGAGTGAGAGATGTCAACCTCAACACATAATGAAATAGGATGTGCTGGAGGGACAGATACATAACCCAGAGGCTCCCTACACCCTGGAACAGAATTCCACTCTATGTTAGGCAGAGCCCCTCACTGACACTCTTCAACAGGAATCTTGCCAAGTGGATGGATGATCGTAGATGTACACTGGGGGTCTTCTCTGTGTCACGTCCAGACAGAGGCACAGTAAAGTAAATCATAAATGGCCATAATATTCACATAACAAGGGGTGGTGAAAGCCACACACACTCTGGCTAGGCTTATAAATGCCCTAGGGCGGATAGCCTAGTATGAACCTATGAACCTATGAAGATACAAATTATACAGGACACTAAGGATAATCACAAGGCTTTCTTAACTGATGGTAGGAACCTTGTTGGGAATTCACAGATATGCTCTGAATCACTCAAATATTACAAACAACATACCAAACACACACACATATTGCCAACATCCAACCTGACAGGTGCAGTGCAACCCCCCCCCCCCAAAAAAAAATGCAAAATATATATCCCAGCAGAGTGCTGGCCCCCTGACATTGCAGATGCTGAGGTAAGAGCCAGCATCTACAAAGTAAAACACACAGCATCAATGGTATGAGATGGTGTCCTGGGCTGAGTCCAACATGGACTCCAAAAAGAATGGAATGCCAAATAACACTACTGCTCAATGTCAGCCTTACCACAGGATATGTACCCAAAGAGCAGTGTACAACAACAGTGGTCCTTCTCAACAAAGGTGTTGCCTGAATGGATACTGAAAACTACCACCCCAGAATCCTGACAAGCTTGGTCTGCAAAGCTATGGAAAGGATCAGCATGTACCGCAGACATAAAGATATTGGGGACCTACTGACACTGGACCCTACCCAGTGTGGCTTTCTTAAGTGCAGATCCTGCCCCTTAAACATGTTTGACTCATTTGAAACAGTCATTAAGGTCATTGATGAGGGGAATGTGGTCCACACAGCATAGCTGGACCTTGCAAAGGCTTCCATACAATACCCCACATGTTCATTATAGATAAGCTCACCATAAATATAAACCCCTATGTCAGTAGAGGGGTTGCAAACCAGACCAAGGACAGAACTGACATGGTCAGACATGCTGCAGCCATGTCAGACTACAAACCAGATATAACTGGCATCCCACAAGGCTTGGTCCTGGGACCACCCTCATTTGGTATATATGTCCCATAGGTACAGGCCAACATGGAAGGACTGTGTCTGAACAAGTTTGCAGAGGACTGCAAACTGGCCACCATATCTGACCCTCCAGCTGACACAAGCATCCCACAAAAGGGCCACATAGAAACAGACAACTGGTGCCATAGCCATGTTAGCAAGCTAATTGCAGAAAAGTGTATAGTCAACCCCTGTGGATATACAGTAAGTGCCCACCAATTACCACATAGGTGTTAACCCATTAAGTACTTAACATGTAATGAGAGACCTGGGGACACAAGTTGATAGATATCCTGCATTGGACAAGCATGTGGCTGTAGTGGTTACAGAAACATACCATATACCCACCTAATCATGAAGGTTGTCAGATCTAGATAAGGGGAGGTCATTGTGGCTCTGCAGTCATCCTTCATCAGCATTACAATTGACTACAATAGCCCCTGTGTGATGTACCTCAGCAGACACCTCCATCAACTGTAAAGTCCCCAAAAGTGCCACACCAGGAGTATCAAAGAGCTTGAACAGATGCCATGTGTTGCCTGATTAAACAAACTGCAGCTCCCCCCACTGTCATACTGTCCACCCAGAGGCAAGCTGTGCCTGATGTATAAAGCCATGTCCAAGCTGGAATCAATGAACATGCTGCAACTTGTACAATCTGAATGGCAGTGAGCTATGCACGAGAGACCTGAACCCCAGCACTGACATACATAGGACAAGCTGTACTGAATGATCCATAACACAGAAGCCACCCCCACTCTTGAGTAAACTCCCAGTACAGGTTAGCCAGAGAGTCACTCATCGACTCTCCTCAAGAGGAATCTTGATGAGTGGATGGGAGATGGTAGGTTTACCCTGGGTATCACTGTTATGTCATGGGTAGACGGAGGCACAGTATACTAATCATGACATATGTCATGGCAAACTCCACTTACAATGTGTGTCGAAGGACAAACACACTCTGACTAGCATTAGAAATGGCCTAGGGCACATCGCTAGTGTTTGCCAATGTACACCTATGTTGTGGAATACACTACCAATGTTGGACAAGCCTGGTTTAAGTAGTTCATATCTGAACATAATGCAACATGGTCAGATGTGCACAACTGGCCCCTAACCAGTCTGTTGTGCTCACTATGAAAATGTAAAGCAGTGATAGGACTAAAGCCCAGGATACTGTCCACCACAGTGAAAGTACTGAACCAGTACACTATACGGTACTACAGTGTTAGGTCAGTATGAAAGGATGTTGACAACTGTATGCAAAGTATCCCATGCAAACCCTGCAGACACAGTATAATCCCTGTTGTGTTCAGACACAAAGCAGTTGGACAGTAAGTACACAACATGACACACAACACACAACCATAAACGTGAGATATTGTTGAAGTTCACACTCATCCACAAATGTGGTGGGCTGCAGAGTTCAACATATGGAAAGCTCACACTGGGCATGCTCGCACACTTTGATAAATGAGACATATGTCAGACAACATGCCATGGAAAGCCTGAACTGGGCATGCTCACACACTTAGGCCAAATTTCAGTTTAGCAGATGGCCACACATATCTGGTATTTGTACGTGTTATTCCAGGAACCAACCACATTACAGCAATCTGCCCAGTGCACAGAGTTAAATGACTACAGAGACATAAGTGATATAGTGGATCCCTCTCATATTTAAACATCTTCCACAGATACACAAGTTGTTCATAGAAACAGGGAATGCTATGGCAATAAAGACCTGCAAACAGTCTATCAGCAACAAATATTGTGCATCTGACAATTAAACATATGGTTGTAGAGGTCAACACTAGGCTGTTTGCCCTAGGGAATTACAGCTTAGCCAGAGTGTGCTTGGCGTCTGCCTCCCCAGTACAATAGGCTACTGTGCCACTGTAAAGTAGGTCACAGAAGGCAACATGTGAGGCTAGTGAGCTGTGCCTCTGTCAAGCAGGGGCACCGTGGAGGTCCCAGGGATTGAATGTGCTAAGCCACAGCCATGTTGTCGGTGTGTGCTGGGAGAGGGTTGCTGAGGATCTCTGACAGTAGGTGTCCATCAATAACAGACTGAGGGGAGCCCTATCTGCATTCTCTGGATGATTTCACTGTCAACACTGTGTTGTAATGATTATGTGTGAATGAAGTGCCGTGCCGGAACTGTTCACAGATGTCCTCCCTCTGTGGGCTACAGCTCTGCAATGTATTAGCTCACTCTGTCTGTTGTACGGTGCATATATGGCTGGTGTACAGCTGACAGGTGTCTTGTTGTGGAGCAGTCATGGGTATATGTGGGATAGCATGATCAATGCAAACCATACACATGCTCATAGAATACAGTTGTCAAGGATTATGGTGAGTGGTCAGTATAGTCCCCCAGCATGGGTCCTCTGAAGTCGTCCACCCCAGTCTTCACAAGTGTAGACTCTGCTTGTGCTAAATACAGTTTGTGTGCAGTGACAACCTTGCCTGGGGGTGGAGATGGGATATGGATATCCAGGGAAAGGTGGGTATGGTCAGATATCAACAATGGTGGTCTACCTCTGGTGTGGAACAGTGAGTACCCACGTTGCAGATGGACAGGTGCAATATGTATTTCCCCATGTGGCTGTGGTGTGTGGTTCTGCCATAGCACATGGACCCACAAATTGTAGTGGCTATAGGGTAAAGTGGTAGAGGCCTGAGTAGTTCTCACACACAATATGCCTGTACCTGATGTTAACAACTGGAATGGTGTATGTGAACACCTGCGTATCCCGGCACTGTTCCCAGGGAAGCTGTGTGTGTCCTGGATGTGGGTGTGGTGTTCTGGACTGGTTGTGTTGTGTGTTACAGGTCCTGTGGTCACAAAGCATGGTATAGAACATAACCTGCCAGTGCAATGTGCATATCTGACCCTGACGTAGGTGGCTGCAAATGCATATATATGCTATCCCCTACCTGACAGGTAGTACTACATGTACATACCTCTGTAGAAATAAAGATGTCAGCACCTTATAAATACTGCAGGTGCAGAACAGATGCCCAGTAATTCTGATAGTGCGCCCTGCTAATGCATCTCAAGTGTCATAATATAGTTAGGTAGGGGTTTGAATCCTGCAAATGCTCAGTGTATGTGTGTGTGTGGGTGGGTGAGTGGGGTTTGTGTGTGTGAAAGGCTGTAAGAGAGAAATGTCCCTTTTGGCAACTGGGAAAACACACTACAGGATGCACATTCCCCTTTCTAAACACTGATGATGTCAGCACCCTATAAGTGCAGCAGGAGAAGGGAAACTTCCCAGTAATGCGAATAGCGCGCTCTGCTAATGCATCCGTCTTGAGTGTTATAACATGGGTAGATAGGGGTTTGAATCCTGTAAATGCTCAGTGTGTGTGGAGGGGGTTAGTGTGTGTTCATGACTGTATGAAAAAGATATCCCTTTTGCCAAATAGGAGAACACACTACAGGATGCACATTCCCCTTTCTAAACACTGATGATGTCAGCAACCTATAAGTGCAGCAGGAGAAGAGAATCCTCCCAATAATGCGAATAGCACGCTCGCTTATGCATCCGTCTTGAGTGTCATAACATAGGTAGGGGTTTGAATCCTGTATATGCTTAGTATGTGTGGAGGGGGTTAGTGTGTGCTCAAGACTCTATGAATGAAGTATCCCTTTTGCCAACTAGGAGAACACACTACAGGATGCACATTCCCCTTTCTAAACACTGATGATGTCAGCACCCTATAAGTAAAGCAGCAACATAGTTAGGTAGTGGTTTGAATCCTGCAAATGGCAAGTGTGTGTGTTTGGATGAGGGGGGTTAGTGTGTGTGCAATTCTGTGTGAGGGAAATGTCCCTTTTGGCAACTGGGAGAACACACTACAGGATGCACATTCCCCTTTCTAAACACAGATGATGTCAGCACCCTATAAGTACAGCAGGAGAAGGGAAGACTCCCAGTAATGCGAATAGTGCACTCTGCTAATGCATCCAACTCGAATGTTATAACATAGTTAAGTAGTGGTTTGAATCCTGCAAATGACAAGTGTGTGTATTTGGTTGAGGGGGGGGGGGTTAGTGTGTGTGTGCAATTTTGTGCGAGGGAAATGTCCCTTTTGGCAACTGGGAGAACACACTACAGGATGCACATTCCCCTTTCTAAACACAGATGATGTCAGCACCCTATAAGTACAGCAGGAGAAAAAAAAAGCCTACCAGTAATGTGAATAGCACACTCTGCCAATGCGTCCATCTCAAGTGTCAGAACCTAATTACGTAGGGGGTTGAATCCTGCAAATGCTCAGTGTGTGTGGAGGAGGCTAGCTTGTGTACAAGTTAGTATGAAGGAAATATCCCTTTTGGCAACTAGGAGAACACACGACAGGATGCACATTCCCCTTTCTAAACACTGATGATGTCAGCACCCTATAAGTACAGCAGGAGAAGGAACACCTCCCAATAATTCGAATAGCGCTGTCTGCTAATGCATCTCTACCGAGTATCATAATATAGTTAGATAGGAGTTTAAAACCTGTAAATGCCATGTGTGTGTGTTTGGATGTGGGGACTCTGTGTGTGTGTGCAATTCTGTATGAAAAACATGTGCTTTTTTGAAATCAGGGGATCACACTACATGATGCACATTACCCTTTCCAAACAGTGATAATGACAGCACCCTATACATACAGCTGGAGAAGAGGCATCTGCCAGTAATCAGAATAGCACAACCTGCTACAGCGTCACTCTCAAGTACCATAACATATTTAGGTAGGGAGGGGTTTGAAACTTGCAAGTGTGTGTTTGGATGTGAGGAGTTTGTGTGTGTGCATTTCCGTATGAAAAGCACGTTAGTTTTGGCAATCAGGAGATCACACTACCTGATGCACATTACCCTTTCAAAATACTGATGATGTCAGCACCCTATAAGTACAGCCAGAGAAGAGGAACTATCTAGTAATCCAAATAGTGCACTTTGCTAATGCATCTCTCTCACGTGTCGTGACCTAGTTAGGTAGGGGGTATGAATCCGGCAAGTATGCGTGTGCATGTGGGGGTGGTAGGGTGTGTGTAAATGCAAGTATGAAAAAACAGATCCTTTTGGCAAATACTACAATACACCAGATGCTGCATACTCCCCCAGTAAACACAGGGGATGTCACCACACTATCAGCACAGCCAAACAGGGCTAGTTGGCTAGTAATGCCAATAGTGCGCTCTGCTACTGTGTCTATTACCATTGTCAGAGTACAGATAGGTATGTTTTGGTAACCCACAACTGCCACGTGTGGTTGTGTCACACATTATGACCTTGTGTGGGTCTTTGTACATAACAATGCATGCCATTGCCTAAACCAACAATGGCATTGCACACATGATGTATGTGTGTGACACATACACATAAATACCTGTGACCTGCAGTAGTTACCATGTCTGACACATGCCTCAAGTGGATAAATGGTATTTGCAATGTATACCAATATGACTGTGTCTTACTGTGCAGGGGCCGCATGCAGTATGTGTCTATACAGTGTGGGTGTATATGGTAAAATACCTACAGCAGGGGATACACATCTGGTCTGGGCCATATAGTGTACATGTAGTTGATGTACAGGTACTGCATGTTCCCACCTGTTGTGGTAGTGGTAACATGTCATTCCACTGCAATTCAGTGACCACATGCTGTGAACCCTTCAACTAGTGTGTTGTAGCTACAGTAATGCTCACGCACAATGTTTGGCTGGATGCAGTTCAGCCATATAAAGACAGTTCTTGAGGCTGTCATATTGCCAGTGTTGTTATGGAGGATAGGTGGTCTTCCTGTGTGTGGGAGGATTGTGTGTGCCAGGCTATGAACCAGATGGCAGTTCGACACACTGTTAGCTGCACATGATTAGGCCCTGATGCTTTGTGCTGTGCCAACAACCTGGAGGTGTGTGTATCTGTGGTGCCTTGGGATACCACCCCCCCATCCCTGTGTGTTACATGTGTAGGGGACGACAGGCATGGTATGGGGCATAACCTGTCAGTGATGGGTACCACCTGTGAGCCATGAATCAGGACTCTGGTACTGCACAGACATTGCAGTTCACCGTGCTGAGGACAGTGTCCGGTGCATGCATCTTGCGGTGTACACTGCTGTTGTTGTGTAGCAGCACTGTTAGTGTCCTAACCTGTGTGATACCCGCAGAGGTGGCTATGTAAACCGTGTCCTGCAGCATAAGGGAGTATGTGAGCTTTGCCAATATGCATCGAGCCATGGGTGTCACGTGCAAGATGACCCTTGCACATCATTGTGGCTTCCCTAGCATGTAAGCACACGTTGACAGCCAGCAGATACCCTATGAATGACATTGGAGACTGAGCATAATGTAGACATACAACACCCTTCCCACATATAGTGGTAGCATACCTGGTGAGGGTATGTTGGCAACCAAGATCAGGCTCATACTGACCTGTGCCACATGCTGAGAGATCCATTCTATGTTCCCTATCATGTAGTACAGGGAGGTATGTCTCAGGTCAGCCATAGTGGCATGGTCAATGAGTGAGTCATATGTGTCCATGCCTCTGACTGACCTGTATGCATGTGTTCTGTGGTGGACCATAGTGCCCCTGAGGCATATCACTGTGACCTTCACCAGATACAGCCTGTTGAGCGGGACCCCAGTGCAGCACCCAAGACAGGTACCTGACACGTCTGTAGCAGGTGTGTTGTGTAGCCCTACAGGCTGTGAGTGTGTGGCACACGGGATGTGTGTGCCATGTGTGGCATGTGCTCTGTTCCGACGGAACATATGCCTGTGTGCCAGCTGCGGAGGTGTGTGATACTCAGGCAGGATGCTATTCTGAGTCCCCACGTATGCCCCAGTGTGTTCAGCATGCTGTCAATGCATGTCAATGTCTGACTTGTATTGTAGTCACTGTAATATTTTTTATTTATTTATTTATTTATCTTACATTTGTTGACCGGGATAGTCCAACTGGATGCATGTCCATTTTCAGCGGAGGCCCGGGGAGAAAAGTTCCAAGGGTAAGCAGAAACAGCATTACATAATACCAGCATTACATATTACAAACAGATTATTTACAGAGATTACATAAGTAAGCAAGTTAAACATGTTCCACAGGTTAAAGTTAGTCCTGAGCACAAGTCAGGATTAAATTAAATTACACAGTAAACTGGTTAACAGATTTTACACATTCGAGTTAGCCAGGCTTGATACATTGACATAGCCAGTTAAGTGACAAATGTTGTTTGAGTCTAGTGTTAAATTGACCTAAGGTGGAAAGTAAGGTAATATCAGCTGGAAGTGAGTTCCAGGATCTACTTACAGAGTTTGCAAAGAGAGAATCACCGGCTGTGTTATTAATTTTGCTTGTCTGAATTAGTAGTTTGTTAGAGAATCGAAGCGGTCTAGGATTGTTATAGGGGGTGATAATATTTTAAGTGCAGGAGTATTGTCTGGATTATAGAGGATTTTATAGGCCATAATCAGTTGGTTATACTGTATTAGGCTAGGTAGTTCAAGCCAACCAAGCTGACTTAGATTGATGCAATGATGTGTCCTAAAAGGCAGCCCAGTGGCAAACCTGGCAATGTGGCTGTAGCAAATTTAGTGTTTGTTAAGGACAGTCTTGTTCATATTCGAGAGTAGAGGGGGTGCATACAGAAGGGTTGAAAGAAGGTGTGAGCGAGCTATGGCAATTTTAGCTGGAGGGGTTAGGAAGGCTTTTATTCTGTAAAGTGACCCTAGTTTTTTATTGATGGTTTTGATAGTTTGGTTAACATGTAGGTCACATTTGAGATTATTGTCTATGATGACACCTAATAGTTTAGTAGATGGGTCAGGGGAGATTATTGTGCCATCATTTGATTTTATGGTAAAGGTGAAAGCGGTAGACCTACGTGTTGGTGAAATAACAGCAGTTTAGTTTTTTTGGGATTTAGGATCAGACGATGTTCAGAAAGCCAGTTTTCTATTGTATTAAAGGTGGTCTGGGTAGCTGACCATAACTCTACTGGAGATGTGGCTGAGCAAATCAGAGTAGAGTCATCAGCATATTGGATACAGCTGACTTTTGGGATGACAGTATAAAGGTCATTAATGAAGATGGAGAACAGCAAAGGCCCTAGTATAGAGCCTTGTGGTACTCTGAGGGTGTTAGGTAGAAGGTTAGAGAGTTTGTTCTGCCAGAGGCCAGCCTGCTGTTGACCATGCAGGTAGGATTGAAACCATTGGAAGGCTCCAGTATCTAGACAGAATGTTTGCAGGGTGTGGATTACAAGTTGGTGATCAACCATATCGTATGCCTTGGAAAGATCCAAAAAGAGGGCTAAGGATATATAATTATTGTTGCAAGTATGGTTTATGGTGTTAGTAAAGGCTAGGAGACCTGAAGTAGTGCTGTGATGAGGACGGAAGCCATGCTGAGTGTCTGCCATAAGGCGATTTTGGATTAGGTGGTGCATGAATTGTCTATGAATAGATTTTCCATAATCTTTGCAATTGGAGAGAGTATAGCTATTGGCCTATAATTGGAGAATTCAGTAGAGCTGCCTCCTTTGTGAAGTGGGAATACATAGGATATTTTCCAGATGGTGGGAAATTTAGCTTCTACCATGGTTCGTTTGATTAGTTTTGAGACGGGGTAAGCAATAGTATCAGCTGATTTTTGTAGGTACTCAGCAGGGAGTTGATCAGCAGAAAGTGTAGTGGGTTTTACTTTTTCAATCAAGGTATGGATAAGTGAAGTGGCGACTGGTTGAAAGCTGAACGCAAGTAGGTTTCTGGGGGTGCTACTTTCAGGACCAGGGGAGCTAGGAGGTAGTTGGCTAGCTAGGGCTTGAAATGTCTCAGTAAAGAATTGGTCAAAACTATCAGAAACATCTTCAGGGGTTTTATCAATAGTAGCAGCAGGGATTGGGGTTGAAGTTTGTCCAGGATGTAGTATATATGACATGCCACCTGACAGGGTATGGCATTACTGGGTTCAGAGAGCTCAGTCCCCAGATTGGCTGTGTGGTAGCATCCCACACATGTGTTGTACGTTCCTGGCCAAGGGTGATGGCTGACTGCATACATGTGGCAGCTGTGACATTGCCACATGACTCACATAAACCACAACTGGACCATAGAGGTGATTCACAGGTTACCTTTGCACATGCTACCCTAGTAGTGTGATTGCCATGGTGAGTACCAACACATAGGGCCAATGGGGAACAACATACTGAAGGTGTGTATGTGTGGGTGTACTGCTACTGTTTCATAGCACTGGCATATATGACTGCACACATGGGTAAATGCCAGGTAAGACATGTGCAATGTGTCACAGGCAACGTACATGCGTACAGGACAGACAGTGACATTCTGTCATGTGTAAACTTGACATACGTATCGTACGCTATGTAGATGTCACTAGGAGTCTACAGAAGCACTGTAACTCTGCATTGCAGGTGTAAGCAGTGTTCCAGGGAACCCCAAGCGAACATGCATGCAAACAAAGCTACAGTAAGCAGGGCTGGAAGTAGTGCATTGTACAACAAAGAAGGGGTAACAATAACAGTAAGTAACAATGCAAATATGTAGGCACTATCAACATGTACCCAGGAATTCACAGCGCAGATGCCCATGGTAGAACTGATATTATGTCATAGTTAATTGTGATTTGGATTACATTGGTACTGCACACATATCTACATGCGCAAACATCCACATTGCATAGTCGTTGTGGGCAACTTGACACCGTTACTGTACATGTCCACCATTGCATATCACTACTTGCATTAGCTTCCCCCCTGTGCTACCCATGTATGCGGCTATCTGTTGACATCCTTACCACCGGCATGCAATTATGTGCAGCTGTTACACTTTGGTATGTACTATGGGTGCAGATAATTCAGGACATTCATACAGTTACTGCATCAGGCATGCTGGGATATACACACAGTCATAGCAGCACACTGTAATGTTACCAACATGATACTACTAATACACTTCTATGTAGTCACCCTGTGCATCAGCAACGTGTTTACCTGTTCCTGCAATGATGTTGGAGATTGCAGGAGGTGGCACAGTGTCATCATATGCACAGGGTGTGAATTAGGTATGCCTGAGTCAGCCACTGATACCACCAATTGAAATGTGTGTGTATGTGTGTTGGTGAAGGGCAGCAGTATAGGGTGGGGCAGTGTTGGTGCAGTGTGTGCATGTATGTGGTCGCCCTAGGTGTTAACATTTCGCATGTGTGTATGCACGCACACAGTTCCACCTCATGGCTGCCATATACAGGGGTTTGTGGACAGCCACAGACTGCACCTGGCAGGTCATACAGATCAGTGTCTGTGGGCACGGACACGGTACCTGTGCCTGGCAGGGGTGCTACGGACTGTATCCAGTACTAAGCCAGACTGGGTACTGTCATCAGAAGCGGGAGTGTGTTGACTGGACACAGGTCCCTGTTGGGACTGTCCAGAGCCATGTGCATGTTGTCTCCTGGGGCGTTCCAATGACAGCACAGACCCAGCATTGCTGGGGCTGCTGCTGGCACTATGGGGGTGTGCGCGGGCCTGTTGTCGTCCACGCCGACTGCCAGCTGCTGCTGTTGCTGGCATACGGCCATGTCGACACCGCAAACGCCCACCATTGCCTTGGCTCATGGACATTTGGTTGTGGAACTGCTGTAATATGTCCCCACAATGTCTGTCTATGACATCGGTGAAATTACAGATAGCATCCGCGATGTCACGCATACTGTCAGTCATGGCTGTGCGACATGCTGTCAGCTCCTTCAGACCCTGTCTGGTGTACCTTTCCATACGTGACTGTGCCTGCATGACAGCCCGAAACATAGCTGAGATTGACAGACCTCTTTGGGCATGTCTGCCAGAGGCAGTATGCCCACGGATGCTCCCACGAGAACCCATGGGCAACTCTCTGTGTGGTACCATTGCAGGACCCTGTCCATGGCTGCTGTGTGGGGACGCATGTGCCACAGGTACCACATTACCCCGGTCAATGCCCACTGTATCTGTCCATCACCTAGGGACAATGGTGACATAGGATGTACTGGCAGGATGACTGTGCGCAATGATGGGGTTGACAGCTGTGTACTGTCAATTGGCTGACCAATGGCGGACCCTGACACACCTTCCTGTACCATTACACAAGTATCATCATTACCAGTACCTGTGGCACCAGATTCAGGTTCCCTGCTGCAGGACACCAGAGCAGCACCAGAACCTGTGGGAGGAAGACAGGAAACACAGTTTACAGTCTCCAGAAATTGTTACCAGTGATGCACTTATGCACACATGCACACATGCACACATGCACACATGGACACAGGCACACATGCACACATGGACACAGGCACACATGCAGACATGCACACATGGACACATGCACACAGGCACACATGCACAGAGGCACACAGGCACACATGCACACATGCACACATGCAGACATGCACACGTGGACACATGCACACATGCACACGTGGACACATGCACACATGGGCACATGCACACATGCACACATGGTCACATGCACACATGGACACATGCACACATGCACGCATGCACACGTGGTCACGTGTACACATGCACACATGCACACATGCACACGTGGACACAGGCACACATGCACACATGCACACGTGGACACAGGCACACATGCCCACATGCACACATGCACACGTGGACACAGGCACACCTGCACACATGCACACATGGGCACAGGCACACCTGCACACATGCACACCCCACAGTATACACACAGAGCACTACTGAGTTACACTAGTGTTACTAGCACTATCAGGACTATTATAGGTATTGTTAAACACACTCACCAGCATGGATGGCCTGCCTTGCTGTAACCCCGGAGGGACCTGCAGAAATGATGAGATTAATGTCAGTGGGCACAACTGTGCCATTGATACTGCATGTGATACAGTGCAGTAGTACACCAGTTGCCTTTCACACGTCAGCTGCTGATATTGCCAGTATCACACATGCACATTTACATACTATGATGACAGATACATACCACTGACACACCTTACACATGCATAAACTAACAGTGTACAGAACAGTCAAGTGTACATATGGCATATTACCTGCACGCTCCATGTCGTGCTGCTGTGTGGATCCAGCCTCCATCATGATGCAGGTGTACTGCTGTTGCTGTTCCGGGGCTGGAGCCACAACATTTAGGAGTAGCCCCTCCAGTCTGTTGAGGGGGGAGATGTGTGGCCACCCCATCTCCTGTGGCAACCTGTTGCCTGTGGATATCTGATGCACGCTGACGGACACTTCTGATTAAATCACTGCAGTGATGTCGTACCTGCTCATACGTCCTATTATGCATGCCAATATCATTTACCCTACGGACAAGGTCTTGCCACAGTGCAGCCCTCTCCTGCTGATTCTGACTGGTGTGGGAAAACAGGATGTCATACTCCCGCACCAGGCTCTGGTGTATCTCCTCATCTTCTGCTGCAGAGTAGGTGGGATTACACTGACGCGCCATCTCCCTGGAAGAGAACACAAACAGGATATCAGCAGACTATGTCAGCAATATATGGCACACATACTATACATGATACTCATGTGTAGTGATATACTACTACTCCCATATGTTGCATGTGTGTGTGTCGTGGTGGATACACAAGTACATGGCCAGATATCAGTGCTCAGCCAACACCTGTGCAACAATACCTGCCACATTCCACACAACATAGTAGCATGCCCCATCGGTCAGCACACACTGACAGGTCCAATGCACAACCTCACTCTGGGGGTTCATCCCAAGGTACTGTATGTGGGACGCCATCCACTAGTGTGATATGGACACAAGTTACTCGGCCTGGATATACATATCCCACCACCACCACCAGCACAGTAGACTACTTTGATATGTATGTAATTAGACAGTTATTCACTTGCTAGGACTGAGATGGTATCCATGCAGCACACTGGGCCAGTGGAAGCCACAACCCACACTGCTGACCCCTTTGCAAATGCTTACCATGGACATGCCACAGATTGCATGGAACTTGTACACACATTTCTAACTCAGACCCTATGCACAAAGGTTAGGCATCCTGTCCGGTGGACCCCAGACAGAGGCAGATTGTATAACAATAGCAGGAGGCTACTGCAGGACAGAGCAGATTCACATTAAGGGAAGGCATCTGTGGTGAGCACTGGTACTACGCTACAGTCCCTCATAACAATGGCCACGGCCTACTCTGGGAGGGAAATGGCCACAAAGACTATGGATAACCACAAGGCCTTCTTCAGTTATGTTGCACATATGGACCAACTGCCTCAGATATGCTCTGTGTTAATACACACCTACTTAACATACACCAAACACACAGATATTGGCAACATTCTTGCAGACAGGTTCGGTGCACGTATCCCCCCTCCATCTCCCCCACCAGTTGAAATAGTTATCACAGCTGTATGTAACCTCCCTATCATCTCACATGTCCAGGTGAGGGCCACCCTCAGCAAAGCAGAACACACAGCATCACTGTGACCTCATGGTATCCCTGGATGTGTGCTACCTGCACTCCAAGAGGACATACAACCGCATATAAGACTGATAATTTATCTTGGCCATACTACAGGATATGTACCTGGACAGTGGCATACAGCAACAGTGGTCCCACACCACTAAGGAGGCACCTCGACTGACCCTGGGAACTACCACATCATATGCATAACCGGCCTGGTCTGCTAAGCTATGGAATTATGCAGTATGGGATGCATATGCAGTGATATCGGGTACCTGCAGACACTTATTCCCAGCCAGTGTGCCTTTGTGATGGGCTGATCCTGCCTTTTGAACCTGGTTGACCTTTCAAAGCAGTCACTACAGCCATTGCTGAGGGCAACGCACAGACAACTGCTGCCAGGATCATGGCCTAAAACTGATTGGCATGTAATGTAGAGTCATCCCCTTTTGGTGGAGCTATGTACACACAACATATCACATGGACATACCTATAGATACAGACCTATGACACATTTGGAGGGGTCACAGTATTCACACTATTAACCTGCTATTTTGCATTACCTGTGTTTGTCGCAGCTGGTTGTGTTACCACTGCTTCTGATTCCTGCTGCTACTATCACTGCTGACAGCTTAGAGTCACAGTGTGTAGCGTGTTTTTTTGTTTTTTCTCTGTCTCGGTTTGTCTCTCTCCCTCTGTCTGCTTCCAGACAGTGCAATGAATGTATTGCATGTGTGGAGTGTTAGTACAGGATGCTTTTGTAGGTATCTGCATAGGTCCATGTGATGTCCTCTGCACCAATTGTAAGCCAGCATTTGATAATTGCATACAGCCAGTTTTGTACTGATTGCAGTTCTCACTGTGATTTCAGGACAGTGCTATAAAAGGGTATGTGAGATAGGCGTTGCCCTTTCAGATTGTAAGGGCAGGGACCATGCTGGTATGCTGTGGTGGCTGTTCTGTGAGTGTAAAGGTTAGTATCTCTCTCATGATTCAGGCTGTGTTGTAGATTCACATTTCTCCATTCCTCTCTCCTGTTCCCTGTAGTAAGTGTGTATGCACAATGACACCTACAACTATATACAGATATATATATATATATATATATATATATATATATATATATATATGTACATATACATACATTTATATATGTACATTAACTGACATTATTACCTACAAGCTACCAACTAGCATGGCTGTTTCTGTTCACACACTACTATTATGGGAATCTAGTAGTTTTGACAGTAATTCTACATGCCATGCTTTGGGTACTACACATCCTATATTCCCTTTGCATTCATCCCTACTATTACATGTTATATTTATTTTAGCACAATGTTCTTGTATAAGAGTCATGGCTTAGTGGTAGGTCATACAGACTACTGTTTCTAAGGTCCTGGGTTCGGGACTGACAGTGGGATTTTATTTTGCTTTTGAACTGAGTACAGGACCTGTCAATCAAAGTGACTAAGGCACTTTTAAGCAGTTGTAACCAGGTTAGCGCTGGTTTGCACGGAGCTCATGCATGCGCACTGGTGGTTAGCTCCGCACACACATGCGCACACCCGCTTACAACCGCTTAACAGTGCTTACTCTGGTGCACACCTGCACTATTTTCTTTGAAAGAAATGAAAAATGGGAGACAGGAAAGTGGTGAAAAAGGGGTCACAAAGAGGGTAAGACAGTAGGGAAACAAGCTTGGGATTTGCAGGAGGGATGTAGGTAAGGCCCATAGCTGCCCATTTCTTCCTCAGCAACAGCTGTGCATATGAATGTAATTTGGTTTGACATTTGAAACCTTCCACCCCTGAGAGAGGTGTCAGGACAACAATAATACTTTTTGTACAGCCAATTGTAATTGATAGGTTCCTTGTCCAGCAGACATGTATGCAGAATGGGCAGCTATGTATGGGGCGTAATTTTCTTGTGGGTACAGAGTGCCCTTTTTTTTTTTCAGGTGAGAGTGGTATATCAGGTGAAGGAAGTCGGTACAGCTGGGGAGGTAGGTTGGGTAGGTAAACAGACAAGACAAACAAGACGCATACAGGGGCGGTGTATGACACGTGTGGGGGGGTTACACAATTGACAGGGATGGAGGTTTGGATATCCAGAGCCCATGAGCCCACAGATGGCAACAGTGGAACTGATATCCCCACCCAAAGGCAGTTGCCACTGTTCCTTCACTGCCCAGGACAGGGCTGTGCTGGTGGCTGTGTAGGCTGGGCAACAGGCATGCCCATAAGTTGTGCCACCCATGCCTCAAGCTGGCATAGGGGCTCAAGAACAGAGTCCTGAATCTCCCTACGCACCACAGTCCAGACGCTATGAAGGGTGAGTGGTGGTTCTCCTCCAGCCACACTTGCAGAGGGGGGTGAGCCCCATCCCCTGCAGTGCTTTCACCCACAGGTGGCACATGGCCACCGGAGGAGGGTCCAGACTGGGCACTAGTGCCAGGTGCACTCGCCAGCTGAGGTGGGAGAGGTGGGTCTGCTGGAACCCGCCTTCCCTGTCATCCTATGTTTTGCATTATGTCATGACAGTTTGTGTTAGTGACATATAATACCATTCACAATTAGTTGTAACAGCATGCATTAGTATTCCCATTAACCAAACACCCAGATATTCACACCATTGAACAGCGAGCATAACATATGCATAATTTGAACAGCAATACACAGTCCAACAACATGCAGGGTTGATTGATGGCAACAGGCCATCAGGTTTGGATGTATGAGCAGGGCAGATGCATCAATGGACATGCAAATATATATGACCCAACAGGACAAACGTCCAGGGGTATTAATTGTGATTGCACATACCATTTTCACGTGGAATGGGTTATATGTGGTTATAGGGTGGGGTGAAGAAAATAATATTAACACCTTCGAATACCAATACATATGCTGTACATTTCTAATAGCTGCACATATATACACACTACTGTTCTAACTACAGTTTCCAATATGATAACTACTTCAACTTGGTGATAGGACTGTTACTGCAACATCAATATACATTTTATTGTTCTTCATACACATTCATATCTAGCTTTGTTCAGCTACATCATCCTGCTACATTTGCTTTATATAGCTATAGACAAGTGTGGATGTTTGGTATATCAGAGAATCATACAATCTGCATATTGCAGACTGAGAGCAACTTATCCAGATTTTGGGATACACATTCCAGATGCAGCAACACTTTGAACAGATTTCGCTGTTTGGTTTTGCTTCTCACATGCATTTCATTCTGTACTGACTGCAGTATACTTTATTCAGGGGTTATTACTACTGTATTGCTGGATTCATGACACTTTCTCACACTCTCTCACTTGTTTTCATTTTACTATTCAGGATGGTACTTACTTCTAGGCTTTATTGACATGTTTTACCTGTAGTTATTACAATCCTTTCCAGCAGTCTCACTTCTGTCATGTTTCAGTATTTCAACAGGGATATATTTCACACATGTGATTTCATCATCTTCTGCAGCTATAATTTTCAGCCTGCTGCAGGTTGTGTACTATTTTCTTACAGGTGGGGCATTTTTATTTCAGAATTTATGTCAGACATTTTCATTTTTCTGTTTGGCTTACAGGCTGCAACACACTTTTGTAATCAAGCAATACTTGCAAATATTTTCACACTGTTACTTGCACATTTTATTCCTTAGTGACTGCACTGCACTCTTTTGCTGACTGTCATACTTTTATATTTCTTTACAGTTACTGGTAGTGGATTACTGACCTGCCTGGTGGTGCAACCGCACCAGCCTATCGCCATAGGCTCTGCGGTTCGCAGAACGGACACCTGCAGCTGTAATATAAATGAAGTAATATTGGAATACACATCTCCATAATATCAGCTAGTTTAATTTCTTACATACATAATTAAATGTAACTTACTCAGTAGTGGGGCATTGGGCATTTGCCGGGCCTCCTGGATCCAAAGGTTCAATTGGTCCTGCTTGCGTCTCTTCAGGTCCGCATGGTGGAGACGGACCTGCTCACCAGTCCTTGGAATCCCTGTGGCACTGGTGAGATCATGAGCCAACTGGTCCCATGCCTCAGCCCTGTATGCTCCCCACAGGACCTGGCCCTGCATGAGTTGGGCCTCATGATTGTGGACTAGGAGCCAGACCATGTACCTGGACTCCTCAATGCCCCACCTCTGTGCTCGAAAGCAACTACCCTCTCCTACTCCTGTCATTCTGGCTGCAGTTCAGTTCTACAATCGTTTATGCTGTGTATTCCCGCCTATGGGGCTTATATAGTCCGTTTTTCCTGCACATATCTGTGATTGGCCATTTTGGAATTGTATCAACTTCAGTAAACCTGCATTGTCATGCTCCAGTTTGTATTCATTCCTATATTTTAGCTATTATTGCAGTTATAGGTACTGCTGTCATGGCTTAGTGGTTCAGTACCTTGACTATGGTGTATAGTATCCTGGGTTCGAAGCTGGCCACTACTTTTTATTTTTTATGACTGTCTAGACAAGCTGAGGGGTGTGTCTGTGTAAAAGCAGTTTTGATACGGCTTGCTCAACGTTGCGCGTCGGTTAGCTTGTTTGCGCGGTGCGCAGCTCCGCGCAAACGGGGTACGCTGGTTTAAGCCTCATTTGGCTATCAGCATGCATATTACGCTCAGCTCAGTTAGGGGCACATAGATTTAGCGTGTTAAACCACTACTCAGCTACGGGCACTCATTTTGCATCAGTTAAACCACTGCTCACCTATGGGCAGATGCACTCACCCTGTTAAACTGTAGCTCAGCTATGGGCACATCTGGCATTTTTTATTGTTTTGTTACCTCACATTTCTTCAATATAAATAGGGCTATTTCATTACATTTTACATAAAATGTGATTTTATGTGTACATATTTGTCAGGGACTTGTTTCGTGCTTATTTTGCTAAAAATAAAAATTGGTGTTGTGGGGGCTCAAACCATGAATGCCTGCTCTTCAGCCAACATTTCTACCGCTACGCTATTGCTTCTTGGCTTACTTTGCATATTTAGTTCTTCTATGCTTTCCCACTGACTGCTAACTGTAGCTGCACTACGGGAACGCCTGCACAAACGAGCGCACTCACGGTTAAACATCTTTTACAATTTAAAAAAAATTATGTGATGTTCATTTGTACATTTTATGTTCGTAGTCTGTGGGGACATGTGTTGTGTTGTGTTTATTCACATTTCCATGGACTCTGGCGTGGGTGTTTACTTTGGGCACTTTTACTCTTCTGGGGGCGTGTCCGCTTACAGGGCTCGGCCTACGGACACGCCCCCTACTGTCTTACATGGACCGTGTTAGCCTTAGGTGTGATTCAGCATGCTCTCATGAATATGCAGAGCATGCTGACATCACTCCATTTAACTGCAGCCTCTGTGTATGAGTTATAACTCTTACACGGAGGCTTTGTGAATCCTGCCCTCGGTATTTGCACTGGATAACATTATGACTGTGTCCTTCTGTGCAGGTGCTGCATGTGGTATGTGTATATACAGTGTGAGTTGTATATGGTATCATCCTAGCAGCGAGGGATACACATCTGGTCTGGGGCACATAGTCTACATGTTGTTGATGAACAGGTGCTGCATGTTTTCACCTGTTGTGGGAGTGGTAACAAGTTGTTCCATAGCAATGCAGTGACTACATGCTAGGAACCTTTCAGCTAGGGTGTTGTAGCTACAGTAATTCATCAGCATTCAGTAATACGTCAGCATTCCTGGTGAGGGTATGATGCCAACCAAGGTCAGGGTCATACCAGCCTGTGCCACATGCTCAGAGAGCCCTTCTATGTTCCCTATCATGTAGTCCAGGGAGGTACATCACAGGTCAGCCATAGTGGCATGGACAATGACTGAGTCATATGTGTCCATGCCTCTGACTGACCTGTATGCTTGTGTTATGTGGTGGACCATAGTGCCCCACAGGCATATCACTGTGACTTTCACCTTGTCCAGCCTGGTGAGCTGGACCTCACTGTACCGGACAATAAAGGTACCTAACACAACTGTGGCAGGTGTGTTGCCTAGCCGTACAGGCTGTGACTTAACATATGCCTGTGTGCCAGCTGCAGAGGTGTCTGCTCCTCAGGCAGGATGCTATTCTGAGGGTCCACGAATGGCCCAGTGTGTTCACGTGTTTGGATTGCTGTCAGTGTAGGTCTACATCAGACTGGTATTGTAATCACTATAGTATTTCATGCCACCTGACAGGTTTTGCCAGTACTGGGTTCAGAGTGCTTAGTCCCCAGTTTGGCTATGTGGTTGCATCTCATACATGTGTTGTACGTCCATGTGTAGGGGAGAGGGTTGACTGTGTACATGTGGCAGCTGTGACATTGCCACATGACCCACATATTCCACAACTGTACCATAGAGGTGACTGACAAGTGACCTTTGCACATGCTACCATAGTATTGTGATTGCCACGGTGATTAACAGCACATAGGGCCAATGGGGAACAAGGTACAGAAGGTGAGTATGTGAGGGTGTAGTGCCTGTGATAAGTTAGCACTGGCATATATGACTGCTCACGTGGACAAATGCCAGGTAAGTCATATGCAATGTGTCACAGGCAACATACATGTAAACAGGACAAACAGTGACTTTCTGTCAAGTGAGACATGGACATACATATAGTAAGCTATGCAGATGTCACTAGGAGTCCACAGAAGCTCTGTAACTCTGCATTGCAGGTGGGATCAGTGTTCCAGGGTAACTGCAAGCAAACATGCATGCAAACAAAGCTACAGTAAGCAGGGCTGCATGTAGTCCATTGTACAACAAACAAGCTGTACCACTTCCAGTAGGTAACAGTGCAAATATGCAGGCACTCTACACATGTACATGGAAATACACAGGTCAGATGGCTAGGGTCCAGTCTCAGCACACAAGTGTACAGACCATGTACCGTCAGGATGTACAATAACTGGATGGAAACCCAGCTGCTCATACCTGCAGTAATACACATGTCAAATAACAGACACTGAGCCTTCACTCAGTGGTTCCATACTTAGTAGGATGTATGCTACCTGTCCTGCCACCACAGTATCCCTGACATTTATGGGGACTCTCCCTCCTGTAAAAGTTAGTTTTGTGTGTTGGGGCTGTCTAGCAAGATATGAGATGTGAGCTTGCAGTGCTAGGGTGCTCCTGTGTGTCCTGTACCATTTGTGTAGTACTGCACACATATCAACATCCTCACACATCCGCATTGTAGAGTCCAGTGTGGGCAACATGTCACTTGCAGTTTACATGTCCATCATTGCGTATCAATACTTTCATTACCTTATCCCCTGTGCTACCTATGTATGTAGCCTTCTGTTGACATCCTTACTACCAGTATGCCAACATGTGCAGATGATACACTATGGTACTTACCATGGGTGTAGACAACAGTACAAGACAATCATACCCTTACTGCATCAGGCATGCTGGAATATACCCACAATTATATCAGCACACAGTATTGTTAACAATATGATACTATTACTACACGTCTTTGTAGTCACCCTGTGCATCAGCAACATGTTAACCTGTACCTGCACTGATGTTACAGATTGCAGGAGGTGGCACAGTTTCATCATATGCACAGGGTGTGAACTTGGTATGCCTGAGTCTGCCATTGATACCACCAATTGACATGTATGTGTATGTGTGTTGGTGAGGGACAGCAGTACAAGGTGGGGCAATGTTGATGCAGTGTGTGCATGTATGCGGTAGCCCTAGGTGTTGTCAATTCGCATGTGTGTATGGATGCACACAGTTCCACCTCATGGCTGCCATATGCTGGTGTTTGTGGACAGCCACAGACTGTACCTGCCAGGTCATACAGATAAGTGTATCTGGCCATGGACACGGTACCTATGCCTTGCAGGGGTGCTACGGACCATATCCGGTACCAATCCAGACTGGGTACTGTCATCAGAAGCAGGTGTTTGTTGACTGGACACAGATCCCTGTCGGGCCTGTCCAGAGCCATGTGCACGTGGTCTCCTGGGGCGGTCTGATGACAGCACAGACCCAGCATTCCTGGGGCTGCTGCTGGCACTATGGGGGTGGCCATGGCCCTGTTGTTGTCCGCAATGACTGCCAGCTGCTGCTGTTGCTGGTATAAGCCCACATCAATGCCTCAACGGTCCACCATTGCCCTGGCTCATGGACATGTAGTTGTGGAACCGATCTAATATGTTCCCACAACGTCTGTCTATGACATCGGTGAAATTACGGATGGCAGCCGCAATGTCATACATACTGTCAGTCATGTCTGGAGTACCGTTCCATACATGACTGTGCCTGCATGACAGCCCGAAACATAGCTGAGGTTGTAAGACCTTTGTGGGCACGTCTGACAGGGGCAGTATGCCCACGGATGCTCCCACAAGAACCCCTGGACATCTGTCTGTGTGGTACCATCTCAGGGCCATGCCCATGGCTGCTGTGTGGGGAAGCATGTGCCACAGATACCACATTACCCTGGTCAATGCCCACTGTATCCTGTCCATCACCTAGGGACATTGGTGACAAAGGGTGTATTGGCAGGATGACTGTGTGCATAGATGGGGTTGACAGCTGTGTACTGTCAATTGGCTGACCAATGATGGACCCTGGCATACCTTCCTGTGCCATTACACAGATGTCATCATTATCAGTACCCATGGCACCTGATTCAGGTTCCCTGCTGCATGACACCAGAGCAGCACCAGAACCTGTGGGAGGGAAACAGGAAACACAGTTTACAATGTCTACACAATGTTACCAGTGATGCACACATGCACACATGCACAGGTGCACACATGCACACATGCACAGGTGCACACATGCACACATGCACACATTCACCCGTGCACACATGCACACATGCACACGTGCACACATGCACAGGTGCACACATGCACACGTGCACAGGTGCACACATGCACACGTGCACACATGCACAGGTGCACACATTCACACATGCACACATGCACAGGTGCACACATGCACAGGTGCACACATGCACACATGCACACAGTTGCACACATGCACACTTGCACACAGTTGCACACAGTTGCACACTGTTGCACACTTGCACACAGTTGCACACTTGCACACTACTCAGTATGCGAGATATCAACACACAGACACAGACACACCTGCATGCATACACAGAGCACTACTAAGTGAGCCTAATATTACTATTACTATCAAGGCTATTAAAGGTATTGTTAATACACACTCACCAGCATGGATAGGCTGCATTGCTGTTACACCGGAGGGACCTGCAGAAGTGAGGAAATTAATGTCAGTGGGCACAACTGTGCCATTGTTACTGAGTATGATACAGGTCAGTAGTACAACAGTTGCCTTTCACAGGTCAGCTGCTGATATTGAGAATATCACACTTGCACATTAAATACTATGATGACAGCTACAAACCAAGGACACACCTCACACATGCATTAACTACCAGTGTACACAACAGTCAACTATACATATGGCATATTACCTGCACACTCGTAGTCTTTCTGCTGTGTGGCTCCAGCCTCCATCATAATGCAGGTCTGCTGCTGTTGTTGTTGTTGGTGGGCTGGAGCCACAACACTTATGAGTAGTCCCTCCAGTCTGGTGAGTGGGGGATGTGTAGCCACCCCACCACCGGTGGCAACCTGTTGCCTGTGGATATCCGATGCACGCTGATGGACATTTCTGATTAAATCACTGCAGTGATGCTATACCTGCTCATATGTCCTATTATGCGTGCCTATGTCATTTACCCGACAGACCAGGTCTTGCCACAGTGCAGCCCTCTCCTGCTGATTCTGGCTGATGCGGGAAAAGAGTATTGCATAATCCCACACCAGGCTCTGGTGTATTTCCTCATCCTCAGCTGCAGAGTACGCTGGATTGCGCTGGTGAGCCATGGTCCTGAAAAAGGAAATAACATGATATCAGCAAAATATGTCAGCAGAATTTGGCACACATACTACACATGCTACTCGACTGTTGTGATACAACATATCTCACATATATAGCATCTGTCTGTCTTTTGGTGGATACACATGTAAATGGCCAGGTATCAGTGCTCAGCCAACAACTGAGCAACAGTACCTGGCACACTCCATACGACATACTACCAAACCCCAGCAGTCAGAACACTGATTCAGGTCCAAAGCACCTCCTCACTCTGGGGGTTTGTATCGAGGTACTGTATGGGGTACATCATCAACTACTGTGAGCTGACCACAAACTAATTGCCCTGGATATACATATCCCACCTCCACCACCAGCACAAACGACTACAGTGAATAACATTTCAAATGCAAACTTTACACTTCATAACACTGACATGGTATCCTTTAAGCCCACTGGGCCAGTGGAACACACAACCCACAATGCTGACCCCTTCACAAATGATTTCTACGGACATCTCCGAGAATGCATGGATCATGCAATCCCATATAAGACCAAGACACTCTCCACAAAGGGAAAGCATCCTGTCTGGTAGACCCCAGCCATAGACAGATTGTATAACAAAAGATGGAAGCTACTGCAAGACAGAGCATAATTCCGTAAAGGGAAGGCATGTCTGATCAGCACTAGTAAGGAGCTATTTTCTCTCATACAAACGTCCATGGGCAATTTTGAGAGGGAAATCAATGGGGACACTACAGATAACCAAAAGGCCTTCTTCAGTTATGTTAGCAACCTGGTCAGAAACCCTCCAATATGCTCATAGTTAGTACACAACAACAAATAATTCACTGAACCCACAGATATTGGCAACATTGTGGCAGATAGGTTCAGTGCAAGTTTCCCCCCCTCTCTCTCCCCCAAACTAAGACATACTTATCACAGCTGACTGTAACCTCCCTGTCATCACAGATGTCCAGGTGAGAGCCGCCCTCAGAAAAGCAGAAAACACAGCATCAATGGGACCTGATGGTATCCCTGGTTGCATGCTACATGAACTCCAAGAGGAGCTAAACACACATATAGAAGTGCCATGTAACACTAGCCTGACTACAGGATATGTGCCTGTACACTGGCGTAAATCAGCAGTGGTTCCACTCCACGAAGGAGGCACCTCTACATACCAATACAATACAACACAATACAATACATTACAATACAATACAATACAATATGCTATTGCCCCTGGGACTACAGCAGCATACTGTTCTGCTACCCTGACCATTGTGACACATGTGATGTAATGGTACCTGCTCCTGTCAAACAGTTACACAGGGTGACTCATATGGCATATTACCTATCTGACTAACATTCAGCAGGGGTATGTGTGACATGAAATCATGGGGAGTTTTGCTTCTTAATGCTGTGTGGTTTATTTCAGGGTATGTCTTATCTGTGGGTAGGAACCTCTACCTCCGCCATGTGCTCTCTACTGCAGTGTCACAGATGACACACAGCAGTCATTTAGGTTGTGGATGGTGTGAGGTGCTACTATGGTTGCTGGACATCTGTCATGGGTGTGACTTAAGTATGTAAATCCAGCAGTGGTAACCTCTATGTGGGTAGTATGTGTATACTCTGTGGTGTTGTCAGTCACTGTGCATTGGTAATGTGTTTGAGTGCATTGTCACAGTGTTGTACATGTCACTCTGTCCTTCTCCATATCTGTAGCTGTCATTTGAGGTACATACCATGGCAGCCATTGTGTGGTGTGGAGGGGTACACTGACCTACATGTCCATAGCTGACACACCATGTCTGCTGACACATCCCATGTGCAGGTATTCCAGGAATAGTGTGCCACTGTGACTATCATTGGGGGGACTATTGAACACATTTATGACCCTGTTCACCCCTGACACATGCAGTGGTGGGCAGCCAATCACATATCTGGTGGTTACTGGTGTAGGTGATTTGAAATGGGGTATGGTACTCCAGTTTTGAGACTGGTGTTCACTCCATGCCTTTGTCACCAGGCACCTGTTGCAATACATCTGTACACATGTACCTCACTCAGAATATATATACATCTCTCTCTCTCTCTCTATATATATATATATATGTATGTATATATATATATATATATATATATATATATATATATATATATATATATATATATATATATATATATATATATATATATATATATATATGTCTGTATACATATACACATATATATATCGATGTACATATATTGCTATAGATATGGAGAGGGGGTGAGAGTGACAGAGGGGGTGGGACAGGGGGAGTGTGAGATCATCATATACAGTCATATCTGTAGCTAGTCAGATCTCTCTGTCTATGTATATGTATCTACATATATCTATATCTGTATATGTGTATTACATATATATGTTTCTACATATTCTATCTATCTACATCTGCCTATGTATTCCTACATCCCTCTCTATGTATGTATACATATATGCATATTTTATATATATATATATATATATATATATATATATATATATATATATATATATATATATATATATATATATATATATATACATACATACATATATTGACATACATACGTATCCATATGATAGATAGGTATATCAACATGTTTGTTTACAAAACTGTATACACACACTAACATACTGCTAAACATACATAACTGTGAAACCTACTTTGTACATTGCACTACAACCTATATTCAACCTACATTGATATGTGCACATAGATGCCCTCACATACATATGTATGTACAGCGTTCACTGATAGTTGCTGTATGTCCCCTGCCCTATGCACATCTTCATATACATATGGAAACAGACCAATGACACATATGGAGGGTTCACAGTATGTATACTTTTAAAGTATTACTTTACATTACCTGTGTTTGTCACAGCTGCTTGCGTTGCTGTTTGGTTTGGTGTCCTGCTGCTGCAGTTGTCAGTTGTCAGCTTTCGAGTGGGTTTTGATCACTGGTTTTGTTTGTGTATGTTTTTCTCTCTCTCTCTCTCTCTCTCTCTCTCTCTCTGTCTCTCTCTACCTCCACAGGGTGCAATGAAAGTATTGCATGTGTGGACTGGGAGTACAGCATGCTTTTGTAGGTATCTGCATATGTCCATGTGATGGCCTCTACACCAATTGTTAGCCAGCATTTGCTAATTGCATGCAGCCAGTTGTGTACTGATTGCAGTTCTCACTGTGATTCCAGGACAGTGCTATAAAAAGGTATGTGAGATAGGTGTAGCCCTTTCAGAGTTTAAGGGCAGGGACCATGCTGGTATGCTGTGGACACTGTTCTGTGAGTGTAAAGGTTAGTATCTCTCTCATATTTCTGGCTGTGTTGTAGATTAACATTTCTATATTCATTTCTCCAGTTTCCTGTACTAAGTGTGTATGTACACTGACACCTAAGACTACTACTACTGTTAATGTGGGTATGTGTGCTTTCCTGTGGGACATGTGGTGTAACTGGTATATAGCAGTTGCTCTTGCACTTTGTTGCTATGGCTTCAGTATTTGCCCTTTACATTCACTACTTGTATGCCTGCTAGGTGTCTTGACTGTAGTGTGTTGCTGTGGCTTTCCTAATTTCCATGTACATTCACACCTTGGAATGCTTGCTATATCTGCTAGGGTGTTACTGCATGCAGTGTGGCCTGGCCATGGTGTGGGCCTTGACATCTATTAGGGTATTTGAGTATGTTGCTGAGCAGGCCCCAGAGACTCTCAGGTGCATCTTTTATCTTCCTCATGGAATTGTACATAACAGTGGGGTAAACCCATTAAATTGTCTGGTATTTTGCAGTTGTGACTATGGGATAGCATGAGCATATGTATTACTACACTATTTCTGCCGTGCAAGTGGTGCATACTTTCAGTACTTCATAATTACCATTGCATGTGTTGTAACACCTTTTTGTCTACTGTTTGTACATTTCACAGGGAGTCTGTGGGGCATCCCTGTAACTCAGTCACTGTTGCTATGTCTAGGCTCTTAACTATTCAAATATGGCAGTGTCAGACCTCTCAAGTGTACAGATATTTGCAGGTTGTCCACATTTTTGCCTCATATTTTGGTCAATATCTCATAAACAGCTTTTTCTGGCAAATCACTCTTGGCTCAAGTCAGACTATAGTGACAAACAATTCAGTTTCAGACTTCATACCCTTCCAAACATCCAACAAAATGCAGAACCTGTTACTCTCTCAACTGTCTAAGTTTGTTGTAGCATTATTTGGAATGTGTCCCTGTTTTTGGCCCTTTGCTCCACATTTTTTATTACTTATTCCGGATGTGTTCCTGTAAGAGGTTGTGGGGTATGGGCAGTGATTATCCTGCTGTGAGTATGTGTGTGGCTTGCAAGGTGCTACAGTGACATTATTACCTACTAGCTACCAACTAGCATGGCTGTTTCTGTTCACACACTACTATTCTAGAAATCCACTACATTTGACAGTAAATATACATGACATGCTTTGTGTACTACACATCCTATATTCCCTTTACATTCATTCCTACTATTACATGATATATTTATTGTAGCACAATGTTTGTATATAACAGTCATGGCTTAGTGGTAAGTCATGCAGACTACTGTTTCCAAGGTCCTGGGTTCAGGACTGACAGTGGGATTTTATTTTGCTTTTGAGCAGACTACAGGACTTGTCATTCAGAGTGACTAAGGCACTTTTAAACAGTTATAACCAGGTTAGCATTGGTTTGCGTGGAGCTCACGCATGTGCACTGGCGTTCAGCTCCTCGCACACCCGCTTACAACTGCTTAAAAGTGCTTTCTCTTGCGCACACCCACACTATTTTCTTTGAAAGAAATGAAAATGGGGAGACAGGAAAGTGGTGAAAAAGGGGTCACAAAGAGGGTAAGACAGTAAGGAAACAAGCTTGGGTTTTGCAGGAGGGATGTAGGTAAGGCCCATAGCTGCCCATTTCTTCATCAGCAACAGCTGTGCATATCTTTGTAATTTGGTGTGACATTTGAAACCTTCCATCCCTGAGAGAGGTGTAAGGACAACAATAATACTTGTTGTACAGCCAATTGTAATTGACAGTTTCCATGTCCAGCAGACATGTGTGCGAAATGGGCAGCTATGTATGGGGCGTAATTTTTTTGTGGGTACAGAGTGCCCTTTTTTTTTTCAGGTGAGAGTGGTATGTCAGGTACGGGAAGTCGGTATAGCTGGGGAGGTAGGTTGGGTAGGTTAACAGACAAGACAAACAAGACGCATACAGGGGCGGTGTATGACACATGTGGGGGGGTCACTCAATTGACGGGGACGGATGTTTGAATATCTAGAGCCCATGAGCCCACAGATGGCAACAGTGGAACTGACATCCCCACCCATGGGCAGTTGCCACTGTGCCTTCACGGCCCTGGATGGGGCTGTGCTGGGGGCTGTGTAGGCTGGGCAGCAGGCATGCCCATTAGTTGTGCCACCTGTGCCTCAAGCTGGCGTAGGGACCCAAGAATAGCTTCCCAGATCTCCCTACGCACCACAGTCTGGACACTACGGATGGTGAGTGGATGTTCTCCTCCGGCCACACTTGCAGAGGGGGGACGAGCCCCATCCCCTGCAGCGCTTCCACCCGCAGGTGGCACAGGGCCACTGGAGGAGGGTCCGGCCTGGGCACTACTGCCAGATGCACTCGCCAGCTGAGGAGGGAGAGGTGGGTCCGCTGGAACCCGCCTTCCCTGTCGTCCTATGTTTTGCATTATGTCATGACAGTTTGGGTTAGTAACGTACAATACCATTCACAATTAGTTGTAACAGCATGCATTAGTATTCCCATTAACCAAACACCCAGATATTCAAACCATTGAACAGCAAGCATAACATATGCATATTTTAAACAGCAATACACAGTCCAACAACATGCAGGGTTGATTGATGGCAACAGCCCATCAGGTTTGGATGTATCAACAGGGCAGATGCATCAACGTACATGCAAATATGTATGAACCAACAGGACAAATGTCCAGGGGTGTTAATTGTGATTGCACATACCAGTTTCACGTGGAATGGATTATATGTGGTTATAGGGTAGGGTGAAGAAAATTGAATTAACAACTTCAAATACCAATACATATGTTGTACATTTCTAACAGCTGCAGATATATACACACTACAGTTCTGCCTACAGTTTCCTATGTGATAAGTACTTCAAGTTGGTGATAGGAATGTTACTGCTACATCAATATACATTTTCATTTTTATTCATACACATTCATATCTGGCTCTGTTCAGCTACATCATCCTGCTACATTTGCTTTATATAGCTATAGACAACTGTGGATGTTTGGTATTTCAGACAACCATACTATCTGCATATTGCAGAATGAGAGCAACATATCCAGATTTTGGGATACACATTCCAGCTGCTGTAACATTTTCAACACATTTTACTGTTTGGTTCTGCTTGTCAAATTCATTTCATTCTGTACTGACTGCAGTATACTTTATTCAGGAGTTATTACTACTTTATAGGTGGATTCATAACTCTTTCTCACACTCTCTCACTTGTTTTATTTTTACAATTCAGGATGGTACTTAATTCTAGGCTTTAGTGACATGTTTTACCTGTAGTTATAACAATCCTTTCCAACAGTCTCACTTCTGTCATGTTTCTGTATTTCAACAGGGATATATTTCACACATGTGTTTTACTCATCTTCTGCAGCTGTACTTTTCAGCCTGCTGCAGGTTGTGTACTATTATATTACAGGTGGGACATCTTTATTTCAGACTTTATTTCAGACATTTTCATTTTTTTGTTTGGATTACGGACTGCAACACACTTTTGTAATCAAGCAATACTTGCAAACCCTCTTACACTGTTACTTGCACATTTTATTACTTAGTGACTACACTGCACTCTTTTGCTAACTGTCATACTTATATATTTATTTACAGTTACAGGGAGAGGATTACTGACCTGCCTGGTGGCGCAACCGTGCCAGCCTATCGCCATAGGCTCTACGGTTCGCAGAATGGACACCTGCATCTGTAATATAAATAAAGTAATATTGGAATACACATCTCCATAATATCAGCTAGGTTAATTTCTTACATAAATAATTACATGTAACTTACTCAGTAGTGGGGCGTTGGGCATTTGCCGGGCCTCCTGGATCCAATGGTTCAGTTGGTCCTGCTTCCGTCTCTTCAGGTCCGCATGGTGGTGACGGACCTGTTCACCAGTCCTTGGTATCCCTGTGGCACTGGTGAGATCATGAGCCAACCGATCCCACACCTCAGCCCTATATGCTCCCCACAGGACCTGGCCCTGCATGAGTTGGGCCTCATGATTGTGGACAAGGAGCAAAACCATATATTTGGACTCCTCAATGCCCCACCTCTATGCTCGAAAGCAACTACCCTCACCTACACCTGACATTCTGGCTGCAAGTTGGTTCTACAATCGGTTATGCTTTGTATTCCTGCCTATGGGGCTTATATATATATGCCATTTTTCCTGCACTTATCTGTGATTGGCCATTTTGGAATTGTATCAGCTTCACAAAACCTGCTTTGTCATGCTCCTCTTTCTATTCATTCCTATATATATGCTATTACTGCATTTCAAAGTGTAACTGTCATGGCTTAGTGGTTCAGTACCTTGACTATGGTGCATGGTATTCTGGGTTCGAACCTGGCCACTGCTATGACTGTCTACACAGGCTAGGAGGTGTGTCTGTGTAAAGGCAGTTTTGTTACAGCTTGCTCAACGTTGCCCGTCGGTTAGCTTGCTGGCGCAGTGCGCAGCTCCGCGCAAACGGGTTATGCTGGTTTACGCGTCATTTGGCTGTCAGCACGCATATTACGCTCAACTCAGCCATGGGCACACAGTTTCAGCATGTTAAACCACTGCTCACCTATGGGCACTCATTTTACACCTGTTAAACCACTGCTCACCTACGGGCACTCATTTTACACCTGTTAAACCACTGCTCACCTATGGGCAGATGCACTCAACTTGTTAAACTGTAGCTCAGCTATAGGCACATCTGACATTTTTTATTATTTTGTTATCTCACATTTCTTCAAAATATATGGCCCATTTCATTACATTTTACATAAAATATAATTTTATATGTGTACATATATGTCAGGAACTTGTTTCGTGCTTATTTCACTAAAAATAAAAAATGATGTTGGGGGGGCTCAAACCATGACTGCCTGCTCTTCAGCCGGCGTCTCTACCGCTACGCTATTGCTTCTTGGCTTACTTTGCATATTTAGTTCTTATATGCTTTTCCACTGACTGCTAACTGTGGCTAAGCTACGGGCACGCCGCGCAAATGAGCGCAATCACGGGCAAACATCTTTACAATTTAAAAAAAATTTATAAGATGTTCATGTGTACATTTTATGTTCGTAGTCTGTGGGGGCATGTGTTGTGTTGTATTTATTCACATTTACACGGGCTCTGTCATGGGGGTTTACTTTCGGGACTTTTACTCTTCTGGGGGCGTGTCCGTTTGCAGGGCTTCGCATACAGACACGCCCCCTACTGTCTTCCACGGACCATGTAAGCCTTAGGTGTGATTCAGCATGCCCTCATGCATATGCATGACATGCTGACGTCACACCGTTTAACTGCAGCCTCCATGTAAGCCTTGTAACTCTTACACGGAGGCTTCGTGAATCCTGCCCATGAATAACGTCCTTTGCTAACATACCTTGCCCACTTTGCCTGATGTTTCTCATAATGGTTATATATTTAGTATTTTAGAACACATAGATTTCAATCCTCAAGGTGGGAACTGGCAAATTAGGTTGGAATATAGAGGGTTATTATATTAAATTTAGATTAAATGCCTTTATTGCACCTGGTTTAAAGGATTATATTTCAAAACAAACCAGTTTTAAGGTTCCGGTCAGCTAAACTATAAAATATTTTCTCCTTTAAGATTTACCTACCACACATCCAATGCAGCCTGACAGTCAAACTTTCTTGAATTGAATTGTTTTTAAGACTTTTTATAAAACAATAGAGCTTATGAATGTTCTTTTAGAGTTGTATTGTTATTTAACAATACCAATATTTGTGGTTGTCTCTTTAAGAAAATTCTAGCAGACAAATTGATTGTTTAATTGGTTTTGTTGTCTTCCTGGACCTTATATAAGGAACAACCAAATTGTGGTATGTTTATGAAGTTGTATTTGTGTAGGATGAAAGCGTTTAACCTCAGTTTATTAAAATATTCATTGGAGTCATCCTCTGCTTTTTTAGTTTTTAAGGAAGCTTTCACACCGCTCTTTCACTTTTTTATGTTTATTGGTCTTCACTGGTGGCATTGATTTTACTGTTTGATTGGTAAGTGGAAGATGATCCAAACTGGTAACTTATAGGGTTTATTGCTGCATGGCCCAAATTCATAGCTTCCTGGCAGATGAAGTAAAGCTTTTGATATATGAGAGAACAATAACAACATTAATATTAATAGAATAAGTGCTGCCATAAGTCACTCTGGAAGACATATTCCGAACTGTTGAAATAAAACATTGATTGATTGGACGATAGAATGAAATAGATGATCTTCAATTTTGAACTTGTGGTGAAGGGGTATGTCTTAATTAATGGAGATTCTCCAGGAGATCCTTCAACAGACAATGGAATTATGAAATTATTTGTTAGGCAGTAGCTTTGCTCACTGGGTCATTAGTAATGATTGGCAGAAAATTCATACTGGTAGGTAGGTTAGTTACAGGTCTAAATGGCAGATGACCCAAAGTTATACCTTACTGGTGTGCACATAATACCATTCATATAGGACTTGGAGTCAGAGGCCACATAAAATAGGGACACTGAATAATATTTGTCAGAGATGGTGAGTAACAGTGCTTGCAAACTAAAAGGAGAAAAAGGAGAAGAAGGGGGTGAACACCAAAACTAGCCAAGACTCTGCCATAATAAGTCTGGAGAAACTAACTGAGATGAGGGCTTGGGACAGGCACGTCCCCCTGAAGTCATAGAGTTATATATTCCTTCATGTGCCATCTTAAAGATTTTTTTTGTACAACCTTTTGATTCAATGATACTCTAAATGAAAATCATGAGTAAGGAAAGAAATTAAGTCATCTTTTTCCTTTCAAAGGAAAATAAATTATGTCCAAAGCTTAATGTTCAAAGTTAGTAAAACAGTAGTTCCCATTAAACTTATATGACAATCTTTGTAAAGATATACAAATCCTCTATGGACATGTCTGTCTGCCCCCCCCCCAAAAGAAAAAGATATTTACCTTCTGTGTAGCCCTCTGATGTTAGATTTTGATAAAAGTAAAAACACAAATGGTCACTGGCATACATTATACAGCTGAGGATCTGTGGCTAGAAAGCAGAACTCCTGTATAAAGCCCACAGACACAAGATTACATGTAGAGTCCATGAAAATGGAATCACAGTTGACCACACCACTGTAGACCCACATCCTGTGAGCTGGCAGTGCTAATTATTGTGGCACTGTGCCACTGATCAAGTGCTTTCACACACATCCTGCCCACAACAGCACTGACCTCAGTTATTGTGTATGATGCTGATGTTTGTCATGGAATGTTAAACAAATATGTCCAACTTGTTACTTTTAAACATGCTGCAGCCCCCCCCCCCCCTTCTCCACCAACACGCAGTCATTTTCAACGAGTTTATTCACATTGTACAATTTGAACTTCTCACTATATTAAAGAAAAACAGACACAGTAAAGTATTCAAGGAGGCTTCACATAAGTATAGACCATTTCTGCAAAGAAGAATAATGACTTAAACTGACCAAATGACAACAGGGCCAGTCATTGTATTCACCTACAGCCTCCATACCCAGCAATTAAAGCTAAATGTATTGATTGTATACACCTCATATATGAAACTTTAATACAATAAAAAATAACAATTAGCCAAAATATATATTTTAAAGTCCCTACACACAGACACACACACGGATGCACACTGGCACACAGACATGTGCGCGCGCACACACACACACACACACACACACACACACACACACACACACACACACACACACACACACACACACACACACACACACACACACACACACACACACACACACACACAAACACACACAGCTGTTACTGCCATCAGTTATATCCACTTATATGACTGACTGTGCACTCCAGAACTTTTAAAGTAATTAAGTGAATGAATAAACAATGCACAAATTAACTTCCACACAGGATGTGTCTTTTCGGCTTAAATGCTATCAAAATACCAAATGCAGAACATTGTTTGTAACCCACTTTTCTTCCCTTCCACATATGTCCCAACTGCTTTATTCAAGGATCAGAAACAATAATAGATGACAAAACATGATGATCAGGAGCATATTATACTTAGAAGAACAGGATTTGCATTAGCATGCCTTTCATAAAACGCAACATTTTTTTTAATTACAATTTTATTATATTGTGCACCAAATACAACCAATTTAAACATATGCAAGAAGAAAATATTGTGCTGTTAACATACATATATATGACTAGCGAGCAACAACTACTACTAATACAGTTGTTCTGTAGTAACAATGTACAATATCTACAGCAGTGCTACAAGAATATGAATAGGAAAGATAAATACAAAAGTATAGGCTCAGTCTTGCTACATCTTTTAGAAGAGGTGAGAGTAATATTTTATGACTTATATGTGTATGAATTATACTCGGTACAACTTACTATTAGGTATGTTAATTAGAATACGATGTAGTGTTGTCATGTACTCAAAATATGCTTGAACAGAAGATTCCAATATTTCTGATAATAATCTCATTTCTTTAGGTTAATTATAATTAATCTTTGAGAGGATTTATAAATTGAGGCCATATTTCTAAACCCACTCCATGTAAGTTTGGTACGATCTAACCAATTTTTGGTTATATATAGTTTCATTAATGAGCATATGGCAACTAATAAATGCAATTCCATTTTGGGTAGTTTAAAGTCTATAATGTGGAGAATGGCTACTTCCCAAGTCAGTATTGACTTGTGGTATCCCATTTTTTCTAGACGTACCTTAAGCAATCCTGATAAGTTCTGAGAATATTTGCAATACCATAAGAAATGCAGAAAGTCAGCTTGGGGATATGAACAACAGTTGCATGAGGGAGATATTTTGGGATCAAATTTGTCCAAAAATAAATTCACCTCATAGCCAATATCCTCCAACCACAAAGACACAGTTTATTATCACAATAAACAACAAAATGTTAAGCGCTTTCATCAGTTGACTTCATCAGAACAGTAATACATGAAAAAACACTCACTTAAGTATCAGCCATTACCCCCAATTAAAAATCAATTAACCAATCATCAAAGCAAAACAATTCTTAAAGAAAAAATGATGAATAAATAGGTAATAGAAAAATAGATTATAAAATTACCATATAGAAAATATATATTATATGAAAATGATGGGGATATGAACAACAGTTGCATGAGGGAGATATTTTGGGATCAAATTTGTTCATGAGGGAGATATTTTGGGATCAAATTTGTTCAGAGTCGTAGGAGTAAAGTATACATTTGTAATTCATGTGTAGTTTCTGAATTCTTCATTAATAGCAAAAAAGGACATACTTTCCAAGGAAAAAACAGACCAAAATATCAGGCTAAATCAGAAACATTCTTACAAAGCTGGTACAGTTCAAAGCATTTTCACCCCCCTCCAACACTCACTCTCTTACTTAGAATAAAATGATTACCTACCTGCATAGTAAGTCTCACATGTAGGCCTATTAAAAAAAAATCAGAAACTCAAAATTTATATAGTTGGGGCCATATGTTCAAGTTTCTGAAAACTTGGACAAAATGTCCAAGAACTGTGGCAGGAAAACAAAGACTAAACTTGGACAAAGAAAACACCAAAAATCTATGTTTCTGCAGGAAGCCAAGCCCCCCACCCCCTGCACTCACCACATGAAGGTGGGAGGGTGTGCCCTCAAACCACCCCTCCCTTCAAATTGTATGTATATACCAACTCTGAGATTGCACTGCAGTGGGGAATAGGGTACATTCCCAGATGAAGCATTTGTATACAGATTGTGCAACATTGGAGACTGGAGTATTTACACTTTCCCCAATGTAGTGTGATCTTAGAGTTGGTATATATAATTTACAGGAGGTCTGGTGGGTGCAGCCTCCCATATGGGAGGTGCAGGAGGGCTTGCCCCTCCTGCAAAAATGTAGATTTTTTTTTAATTTTGATTTTTCAAAAGGTCGAACATATGTTCCCTTTTGTATATATAATTTGCAGGGGGTGTGGCAGGTGCAGCCTCTCACATGGGAGGTGCAGGAAGGCTTGCACCCCTGCAAAAATGTAGATTTTTTTTTTTTTTTTTTTTTTTTGGAAGCCTGAACATATGGTCACAACTATATTGATTTTGAGTTTCCAAAAACTCAATAATGTAATATAAACCCATATATAAATCCTTAATTTGCATGTTTTACTTTCAATATCTGGCTGCCTACCACATTCCAAAGAAATGCAGTAGGTGGATTGGACAGTCTAAACTGGCCATAGGTGTGAGTATGTGTGTAAGTAAGTGGTATAGATGAACTTCCACAGCAGGGTTAGCCACCCAGCAGTGTAAACCTTGGCTTGAGATGATTGTCACTGTTAAAGTAACTCCCTGACCCCATGTGCAAAATGGGAAAAAGAGTTTGAGGATGGATGGATGGATCTGGATGCCTCAGATTCAGTTAATCAGCTGAAGCAGCCTGAGACAATAGAAATGGATCTATGCTGCTTCTGGCAGCAGACAGTGAGGCATTTTTCTCATGATTCTGCTTCTTCAGAAGTCAGGAGAAATGCTAATAATGCATTATTGCCTTATTCTGAGTGTGGCAAAGATGTAGTGGCTAGGGGAGTTAACGGATTTATTTACTGAATTTTTGTTTAATTGAAAATTGGAAGATGGCAGAAGTCTGTGCATGTGCAGAGTTTCAATCTTGGTAACAGTAATAGTAACTGTAAAGCTGCCATGTTTTACTACAAGAAAAAAGTTTGAAAAAAAAAACAAATAAATAAAAAATAGCATTTTTCTCTTTTTTATTATGGAGGTCTGCAGCCCAGCAGCCAGTACCATGAACTTCCCAGCTGTATCCTAATCTGAATCCAAACTGTTCATCTCCCATCTTTACTTTCTAATACTCTGTGTATTCATTTATCAGTCACCCTCGCCAGAACATTCATAAAGTGTGACAAGAGTTTGATACCTCTGTATGGCCAACAGTTGTGGAAGTCCCTTTTGTTCTTGTACATTGGCACTGGTAGGCTTATTCTGTAGTTATCTGGGGTATGCCTTTCTCCCTATACTGCTATGACTACCTCAGGGGCCATTTCTCCCCTAACTCACCCAACACCTTGATCATATCTGCTGAGACCTCATCTAAGCCGCCTGCTTTCCTTGACTTAATTTTTCTTAGGCTCCTCCTTTTCATCCATCAACAGCTGTGTCTGGCAGTACAGCTTTTTTGGAGTCTTCTTCATTCAAAACCTGCTGGTAGTATTACTTCCATCTACCACTGATGTTTTGTGGACTGGTAATTAGGCTGTTTCTACCATCCCTTAAGAAGGGTGTCTGACAATGCTCTTCGTATTTCTGTCTTTGCCTTGCGATCTGATATAGTTTCATTTGCCACCTACCAAGTCATCTTCCACAAGCTGCTACAATGCCTCTGATCCTATCCTTGTTCTTCATGATTTCTTAGCCTCTTTGTTAGCCAGTCAGTATTCCTTCTTAGCCTGGTCCATCTTTTCTATCTTCCACGTTTTCCTGCAGTCCTTTTTTCTTTTGATGACTTCCTGGATTTCTGCATTCTACCCAAGTTTTCCTTATATACCTTATTTCCATACCTGGCTGAAACACGTATCTGTTCTATAGTCCTCACACATACTGTTTTGAGGTGCAGTCTTTCTTCTTCAACTCCAGCTATTTCCTCTTTTTCCTGAGGTGATAGAGCCCTGAGCAATTCCTTGAGCTCTTGTCCTTTCTTTCCAGTCTACCTTCAGGTCTTCAGCCTAGTCTCTGTTGACCTTAGAGCCTTCTCTGTCCACTGCTTACTGCTGACTGTGGCAACCAGTGGTTTATACTGTGGGCCGACATTTTCACTGAGGATGACTTTGCAATCATTGATTCTATTCTTGTGCCTTTTCCTTATTAGGAGGTAATCTACCCAGGTTGCATGTTGGGCACTTTTGTATATGATCTTGTGACTGTCGCTCTTTCTGTACCAAATATTGGCCTCCAACAAATCATTTTTCATACTTGAATGGCCTCTTCTTCTTTATTCCTGATTCCCCACCCAGGTGGTTCTAGGCAGTCCTCATATCCTATTCTGTAATTACCGATATGTGCATTCAGGTCATCTATTATCAATATCAATTTATATTGTGCTCCTTTATCTAGTAGGTCATCTAAATCTGACACAAGAAGGTAAAATATCTGAAGTTAATAAAAAGAAGCTGTTTTTAATCAACAACTTAATGAAAGGATGGCGGTAATGATATCAAGCGTATGGAGTTTGCTTAAGTTAACTGTCTCTGTATGCACTGATACAATAAAGCTTAGTTCCGAATGCAAAGGTGAGTCTACTCACTTTCTATTTAGTGAAAACAATAGTACTACTAATAATAATATTAATAATTAATAATGGATTACTGGGTATACTATGATGGAGCCTGGACATACATTAAACTACCAACTTTCAAAAACAAATGAAGCAGGCACTATGGTTTACTATTCAGTAAGGAGTCACCAAAAATAAATAAAAAAAAAAAACAAATAGCGATAAAAGTATGGAAGAATAAGTTATTTTTCATTTTTTTCAGACTACTGATACTTGCATAATACCAGCATGTTCAAGGTTATGAGGTTACTAAATCCTTTCTTTTGTTCACAGGTTTTAATGCAGAAAGCCAACAAAATCATCAAGAAGTTGCAGCAATCCAGGGTAGGATTGTAAGTTTTTGTAGGACCAGAGAGCGAGCAGCATAAAAGTTTCTACATGGGAACTGGATACTGATGGAAGAAGGGCTCAAAGGAATAGCATGAACACAGATATGTAAGTCACTTGGACTAAGGGAGCAAAAGAAAAGTGAGGCAGTGGTAATAAACTTACAGTATAGCAATTCCCTGACAAAGAATGATCATTGCCAGGTGAACATTTACTATTTGATAATTAGTCTGAAGTGGTAATCACATAGATGATTTTATTGGTTCATTCTAGGGTGGATAATGTTATACTGCTATACAACATGCAGAAAGTACTGACAAGACACAACATACCAATGGATATTGCTTCTGTACTGGAGGGACCAGCTTACTAAGACAGCACAAAGGGACAACTTTCATTAAATTCTAGTAGTGGTTTCAAATAAAAAAGAAAAACATATAGCAGGGGAAACAACACTGTATTTGTTCTACTCCATTAATGCCCCAAGGAGAAGCTGGGACATGGGAATATACAGATCTATTTGCTGCAATGGAAAAGAAGCTAGGCAATTAATACCTGGAAGAAAGCAACCCCAAAGCAGAAGATGTGAGAGTAACTTGTATGGCTGAAGAGGACATGAGTATATACAGGAATACGCTGAAGACCTGGAACATCTGATTTAATGTATTTTCCTTTCTTATTGCATTATGTTTGGAAAAACTAGAAGTGATGGAGTCTCTATTTTCATTAAGGACAGGCACACCTCCAGACAAGTCTGCCAGCATGATGCACTGGAACTACTCCAGGTGCAAATGAAAGTTGGCAAGACACCCATCCAAGTTATAGCTAGTTATAGACCCCACTCCATGACTCAGGACAGCCACTCCTCCTACCTGGATCTACTTGACTCCATCATGGTATCCCCTAACACCCTGATCCTTGGTGACTTCAAGTACCCCACCATAGACTGGGTGAAATATTCTTACACTAATGCACTCACTCAATTATTCCTTGACTTCATCAGTTCTAATGCACTAGACCAGCTCATCTCATCCCCCACAAGGGGAGATAACATTCTGGAGTTGGTTCTCACCAACATGTGTGACCACTGAACCACTCCCATAGTATGTTCTTCCCTGGTGAGATTGGATCATCTGACTGTCTCTTTTGAAGTTCCTATTGGACCCGACCCCCCCTCAACCACAATCAATCTAAGAACCTTCTCAAAACCTGAATACAACCTCCTAAGGGGGGGTATCTGTAGCTTCTCCTCCCTCAGGGGATGAGGACAACTATGCTGAACAGTATGTCAATGCAGTATACATGCTCCTGTACAACTGCATGGAATCAGCCATAACCAACAGAACTACAATTTGCTTCTCAAGGAAATGCAAACCTGTTTGGTGAACGCCCTCTATCAACAGGCTTTACAACAAAAGGAAGAAACTATTGTCCAAGGATAAAAAGAAACAAATTCCAAATTGGAAAAACTCCCTCCTTAGCCTCAACAAGCAAATTAGATCACTAGTGAAAACCTCCAAAGCCAAGTATGAATCAAAACTAGTCTCCAAAACAAAGGGAAACCCAAAGCCTTCTTCAGTTATGTCAGGAGCCTCTGTGTCAAAGCCCAGGTGTGTTCCGAATTAGTACTTAACAGTATCACTTACACTGATCCTGTTGACTTATCCAACCTGCTAGCAGATAGTCCATACAACTAGCAACAATAAGAAAATCAAGACCACTGGTTCAGACCCAAAAGTATTTTATTCTCTAGCGCCTTGGAACAAAACCTTCCAGGAATTACTACTAGCAGATAGGTTCAGTGCAAACTTCACCTCCCTGTCACCCCCAAGACCCTTTCAACATCCCTGATACTTATCCTACACCTCACATCTCCATGGATCAAGTGTTAAAGGCCCTAACCAAGGCAAAGAACACAGCTTCCATGGGACCTGATAGTATCCCAGGCTGTATTCTGCTCCATCTCCAGCAAGAACCTACTTTGGTGTTGAGCACCCTATTCAACCGTATTCAACCAAAGCCTAAGTACAGGCTTCATTCCAGGCTTCATTCCAGCAGACTGGAGAATTGCCATTGTCATCCCCTTGCACAAAGTTGGTGCCACTACTGACCCTCGAAACTATCACCCTATGAGCTTGACAAGTCTGATCTGTAAAGCTATGGAGTGTATTTTTATGGATCTCATAAACAAGGACATAGGCAATCTCCAAACACTTGACCCCACCCATTTTGCATTTGTCAAGGGCAGATCTTGCCTGTTAAACCTGGTTGACTTCTTTGAGAATGTCACCAAGGCCCTGGATGAGGGAAAGTCACTACATGCAGCTTATCTTGATTTGACCAAGGCCTTTGAAACAATCCCCCACACTGGCATCATCAAAAATGTAATGCAAATTGGCATAAATCCCTATCTCATCAGGTGGGTGGCCAACTGTCTCAACAACAGGTCCATCAAGGTCAAAATAGACATCTCCATCTCCAATAGCAGACCTGTCCCTAGTAGAGTTCCCCAGGGGTCTGTCCTCGGACCCCTACAGTTTGGCATCTACTTCTCAGAGCTCCAGGCAAAGACAAAAGGCCTGTGGCTGACCAAGTTTGTGGACGGCTGTAAGTTGGGTGCTGTCACTGACTCCCCAACTGATGTTAACATACTGAAAGAGGGTCTCACAGCAACTAATGACTGTTGCCAAAGTCATGGCCTCAAGCTAAATGCAAAAAATGTATCATCATACCATTCAGCAGAAACATTGCCCCTACTGCTTACCACATCAATGGCAACCCTGTAAACACACAACCTGTTGTGAGAGACCTGGGTACTCAGGTTGATAACAATCTCACATTCGACCATCATGTAGCAGCAGTGTTCAGAAAAGCCTTTTACTTGGTTCATCTCATAAGTAAAGGGATTGCATCCAGAAAAAAGAGGCTATAACCTCTCTATACTCCTCGCTCATTAGACCAATAATTGAGTATGATGCCCTGTTTGGTATGTACCTTTTCAAACATCTGCACCAACTGGAAAGGCCACAAAAATACCTCACAAAGAGAATCCATGGCCTCCAACACCTGTCCTATACAGACAGGCTCAAATCACTATCACTCTACTCAGTATCATACAGATTGCTTAGAGGTGACCTGTGTCTCGCTTACAAGGTAATCTAGGACCTGCCCTACTAGAGATGCTCCATATCTGTAAGTCTAACTCCTCATGCATTACCCCCTTGAAAGGCAGGAATCTAATATGCGGCACCAAAAAAAACCTGCTGGAAAGACAGGTTTGCCTCCCATAGGCTTCCCCATCTCTGGAATAGACTTCTCATACACGTCAAACAGAGTACCTCACTGACCCTCTTCATGTACAACCTTGATGAGTGGATGGGAAAACACAAATTTGTACCAGGAGTTCCACCTGCGTCCCTCACTGACAGGGAGGACAAGTGCTGACTGAGGTTTTCTTTTGGGGATAAACTCTTGGCTAGGCCTGCAAGGGCCTAAGGGCCATTAGCCTAGTAACCTCCTATGATTAGATGATCCTATAATCCTATGGGTATGAAAAAGGATCCTGATGTGGGTCCTTTAGTTCTAGGCTAGCCATGATCTATGAGTAGAGTTTATCACACTACTAGCCATGGTCTATGAGTAGAGTTTATCACACTACTAGCCATGGTCTATGAGTAGAGTTTATCACACTACTCCAGGCACATGCTAGTTAAATACAGCCAATGGTTCAATGAGGAAAAAGCTTGGCCAGAAGAAATCTTTTTTTTTTTTTTTTCAAAACTGGTATTTGGATTAATCTTCTCACTGAGTTTCCAAATATCAGTCTATCCATCTATTCACATACCAACATATCTATCCATCTATCTATCTATCTATCTATCTATCTATCTATCTATCTATCTATCTATCTATCTATCTATCTATCTAAATACATCCACATGTATTTGTGTATGCATATCTGTATGCATGAATATATGTTTACACACACTAGCACGTATATATATATATATATATATATATATATATATATATATATATATATATATATATATATATATATATATATATATATATATATATATATATATATATATATATATAGCACAGTAGGGCTGCAGATAGCATTGTCAGCTCAAAGTAAGTGGTTCCCCAATTCGATTTGTGGCTGGGATGCCTTCTGTGCAGAGTCTGCATGTCCTCCTTGTGTTAATATGGTTTCCTCTGGGTGCTCTGGTTTCTTCCCATACTCCAACAACATGCAGTATGTGGACTGGACACTTTAAATTTGTCACAGGTGTGAGTGTGCATGTCAATGTGTGGCATGGAAGAACTACTGTTGTAGTGCTTGCCATTCAGCAGTGTAAAGCTTGGCTATAGATGATTGTCTCTGTTGAAGCGATACTCCAACCCAATGTGCAAAAATGGGAAAAAGAGGTTGTGGATGGATGGATGGATGGATGGATGGATGGATGGATGGATGGATGGATGAATGGATGGGTATATATTCCCATACATTTCTGCAGGATGATGGCAAAACTTCTACCTGACAGAAGTCTATATATGTGTCAACACCAATTCAGATACACAAATTCATACACACTCATATACACAGTATATGTGTGTATTTACATTACATGTCAATCTGAATTAGTTTACTGGACAAGTATAGAATTATTGATTACCTATCTATATATTGAAGTTTCCTTAGGCAGCCTTAATGCATTTGCCAACAGGATATGTTATATGTCTGAGAAGGCTGTGTAGGGATTAATTACAATGATAATCTACATTTTTTAAGATCTTCACTCTTAACAATTTACTTTTATAGCATGTTGGATTTGGGAATGAATAGCTGTCACAAGTTAGGCAAAGAATTACAATATATTACAAGGTAACCAAGAACTGCTGAAAGTGAGCCAGTGGCAGGTGGCTACAGTGTATTCACCTCACAATGATTCCTAGCAATTAACAATTAAATAATATTCTTAGTACTTACTTCATTACATTTTTACTGCTTGTCTATTCCTTCATTCTTGCAAGTGACATCCTGTATTACTACATGAGAAAAATCCCTGGGCTATCTCTAACATAAAAAAAAAGAGTATAACATAGTAAAATAAGAAGTCAGTGCCAGCAGCTATGCTATGAAAGCAACATAATGTAATTTGTAATGCAGAACGTTTAAAACAATTGATGAAAAAAAAATCATGTTAAACTGTTATTGAGCATTTCCCCTGAATGTTATGCCACTAATTACTGATCTGGCAAACTCTAGATAGATCTCTTGCAGTTTTCTTGTCAATACATTCCAAAGCATTTTTCTTCTGTTTTTTTTTTTTTTTCCCTCTGTATACTTTCACTTGTGCTTCTGATTCTACAGAATTTACTAGCTGTTCCCTGTTCTAGGTTTGACTCATTGCTTTAATTTCTAAACTGTGAAGAACTCTGAATGCTCTCAGAGGTAGACAGAATGCCCTCAAAGTTTTCTCACCAGGAGAAACCAGGTTATGAATACCCTGTCCTGCAGAGATGACCATAAGGTCATATCTCCATACTCAGTGCCGACAGGTTACTGAGAGCTGATCTATGCCTGGCATATATGGCATCCTTGTGTCCAACTCTATTGGATCTCTTCCACATCTACAATACTAACAACACCAGAAACACTAGATTCAAGGACATGGACTTTACCTGCAGTATAAATAAAACATGATGGATAGACCTATAGGTGTTTCAGAGGATTTCCACACTACAGAACAGGTTCCTCATCCACGTGAAGCAGACTTTATCCCTGACCCTTTAAAACAAAACCTTGATCATTGGATGAGAAATCATAAATTCACCCGTCGTTTGTCCCCCATATCTGTGATGAACAGAGGCTGACAGTAAGTTAACTAATCCCAAACTAATATATTCCTCATGCACATACATGCACACACACACACACACACACACACACACACACACACACACACACACACACACACACACACACACACACACACACACACACACATATATACATACAACCCTTATCTACCTTTTTGCTAACATACCCCTATAATATAGGCAACCAGTGTACTCAAGGACAAATTGGACTGGGTTGCACAGCTAGGCTTATAAAGGCACTGGTGTTTGATAGCCTAGTACAATTCTATAAACCTTTGAAGTCACTAAGGACTACAGGAAAGCTACCCGAACCAAACTCCTACTCATTTTTCCAAATAATGTAAACCTACACAAATGAAAGATATCTTCTATCTGCTCTTTTTCTTGGACCTTTCAAAAGCCTTTGATACAGTATATCATTTCAAACGATCTACACAAACTGGACACTCCAGTGGTGTAGAGGGATAAAGCCCTGACTACAGCCCAGCTGACCTGGTTTGATTAGTGGCTTGAGTGACCAATGGAGTAGCAGGAAAAGGATGGGTGTGCCTACATGGGATGGGAGGAATCTTATTGATACACTCCCTAAGAGGGGGCATGGTCGAAAGAGGAGAATTGCCCTCTGATACAATACATGAGTGTGGGGGGCCAGGGAAATGGAAGTCAGATGACTGACTTTAATAACTTGTTTCTGGTGTCATTCTAGGGGGGTGCAACATTTATCAGCATGGAAGGAGATGGCCAAAAGACCAAGCTGCTTTGCCAGGGATGGTCTGCACCTCTCCCCTCCAGGCTTTTGAATATTAGCTAAAACATTGTCTTGCCCCATAGTGCCTTTATTAGGCAATGCCAAACTGAAAGTACTTCCGACATAGCAAATCAAAACCAAAAAAATCTAAAGGTATTACTGCCCAATTCTAGGAGCCTAAACAAAAAACTCCACTCCCTGGAAGCTCTCTTTACACTAGAGAATGCTGATGTCTGTGCAGTCTCTGAGACGTGCTTTAAAGCCGAGGACAGCACACCAACAATGCAAGGTTATAATGCCTTCCACACATTTAGACCAGCTACTTCGCAGGCAGGGACTAAAGATGGAAGTGTCTTTATTTACATCAAAAATAAATATATGTCAAGGCTGGTCTAACAGGACAATGCACTTGAGCTGCTTCATGTTCAAATCACTATAGGTAAAATCTAATACCATTTCCTTGCAAGCTATAGGTCCCCCTCCATGACCCAGGAAACCCATACCATCTATTTAAACTTATTAGAAACACTAACCATTCAACCCAATATCATATTAATGAGTGACTTTAATTACTTCACCATTAACTGGGAATCCTACATGACATCAAACATACATGCACAGAGATTCCTGGATTTTGTAGACACAAACTCCCTGGACCAGATAGTCAATACACAAACCAGGGGTGCAACCATACTGAATCTGGTCCTCACTAATATGGGAGAGTGATGCACACCCTCTACTGTAATGCCTTCCCTGGTAAGGTCAGACCACAAAATGGTCTCCTTTGAAGTAAAAATCAAACCTGGATCCCCAGCTAAACTGGGAGTATTCAGGAACTATTCGGCTACTAAGTGAGAACCTGGCAAAATTTCAAGCCCCTCTAAACCCTCAGAACATTTCTGCATATGCAGAACTGTTGACAGAAACCCTGTACAAGCATGTTAACAGCTGCATAGAGGCAGCTGTTCCCACTTGGAAGAAGTACAGAACTAACTCAAAAAACAAGCCATCCTGGTGGAATCACAAAATCAATTGAATGTATAACAGGAGGAAGAAAATTATGGCAAAAGTCAGGAGGTGCAGCACCCAGCAGGACAATAGCACTCACTTCAAACTAAACAAACAACTCAGAGGACAAAAAAAGCCTTCCAAAGCCAAATTTGAGGTAAGTTTGGCCTCCCATGCCAAGGACAACCACAAAGCATTCCTTAGCTATGTCCGCAACCTCAAAGGCAATACACAAATGTATGCAGAGCTCATTGTAAATGGAGCCACCTATACTGAACCAGAAGATATAACAAATCTCCTGGCTGATAAATTGAGCTCCAACTTTACTCCTCTCTCCCTCTCAAACTTCCTCAGGAAATATCATCAAATATAACCCCCCCAATATCACTAGGGAACAGGTCCTTAATGCTCTCTCTAAGACCAAGAACACTGCATCAATGAGCCCAGACAATATCCCAGGATGCCTTTTAAATAGCATGAAACATGACCTATCAGGGTCTCTGGAATTACTATTTAACTGTAGCCTCCAAACAGGCTTCGTGCCTCATGAATAAAGAAAGGCAACAGTCATCCCTCTGCACAAAGGTGGGGCATCTACAGATCTTGGAAACTACAGACCCATAAGTCTCACTAGTCCTATATGTAAAGCCATCATGGAGATGATCAGTAGAGATATAGTAAACCTCCAGACACTGGACCCAACCCAGTCTGGTTTCGTCAAGGGCATTTCATGCCGACTCAACTTGGACTTCTTTGAGAAGATCACCAAAGCAATGGATGAGGGCAAAATCATTTACACTGCCTACCTTGACCTGGCCAAGGGATTTGACACAATACCCCACTCGGGCATTGTTGACAAACTCAAGGGGTTAAGTACAAATTACCCAACTCGAGGCCAAAAATGTGTCACAA